>NW_006913059.1:634455-859537 GCF_000271625.1 Coniophora puteana RWD-64-598 SS2
CCCCCCCCCCCCCCCCCCCCCCCAATCTTCTATCTTCCTCAAACTAGCGTCTTTCGTTTCTAGCGTCATGGACTGGTCTGCCTTCGCGGGCACCGTCTTCCTCCTCGCAGGCTGCCCGCTCAACTCTTCCTTTGCGAAGGAGTTGGCATGGATCGTGAAAGGTGTGTGTAATTGATTTAAATTACTCCTTCCTTTATGGGATCCAACGTTGCGATACTGTATGGGATGCTGACGCTATTTCTGCCCTGTTGCACAGCACGGATCAACTCGGTTTTCTTTTCGGTGATCTGGGCGAGCGCACCCGCTCTAGTGTCGCTCATGTCGTTCTTCACGGACGTTTATCGGTGGAAGGGGCTCACTGCCTTCATTGTATTCACGGTAAGGAAATGCCGTTTCACCTTGTTTAGGGCAATGCGTTAATGATTTCCAGCAGGCAATTACTTTCTTCATGATGAATGGGTGAGAATGGCATCGTAATAGCTCGTATGAGTGTAGTTTACTAACAATTACCCGCAAAGGCTTACTTTGAACGCGTTCCCGACGTTCACCCTCCAAATTCTCCAGGTACGTTTTCGGCCTCAAAATAGTTTCCGAGAGAACTAAATCCATCCGCATTTAATTAGACGCTTGTTGATGTCTGTCGTCTCGAGACGCATATCAGCGAAGACAGTGCCCCCGCGGGTGTCTTAATTGAAGCAAACTGAAGAAAGTATCGCCCGTAGAGGGTGCATTCGAAGGAGTCACAATCGGTAAACGGTCGTTCAAGTAAAACGAGATTCCCAAAAGATCGATGGGCAAACTGAAGGGAAGAGTAAAGGTATGGCTCATTATTTTATCATGGATACAATCGGCTCATAAACCCGTCTTCGCCTTTAGTCAAGAATGGCAAGCATAAGGCAAACAGCAGCAATATCAACAGTAACGGATCATCCTCGTTGCCGCACAAGGATGGCCAGGCGTCCGAAAGCGACGCCGCGACGATGACGTTGGCGGAGTCTGCGTCTGTCGCGGAGAGCTTGCTGCAGGACCATCGATTCGTACTGCAGGACCTCAACGCCAGCTTCCCCGACAGCAAGCTGACGGTGACCCTGGACCCGACTGCGAGTGGGAAGACGGCTTTACCTGTACGCATCACCATCTTGCTTTATGTATATTCTTGACTATCGTTGCTGACAATCTCACAAAATAGATGGAACCCCTCGGCAAAATGTCCCTCACCCAGTGCAAGCTGCAGACGTCGAAGAACATACAGCGCGTCGACGTGTTTAGAGACACTCAGTCGTTCCCGAACACCGCGCAGATGCCACGGCTCCGGCACAAGCTGATCGAGGGCCGCATCCTTTTTGGATACCTGTACGATGAGGGGCAGCGTAACGCTGTCGTCGAGTGCTGTGCACTCAAGCAGAGTTCGTATATCCTCGAGGACGGGGACACCACGGAGATTGGGCCGAGGGGTGTCAGTTTGAGTGGGGGCAGAAGGCTCGGTGAGTTTCCTTGCTTCCTTATCTCCAATTCAAGCTTGGCTGACTAGCCAAATAAATGACTAGTGTTGCTCTTGCGAAAGCGGTGTATGTGAGAGCGAAGTATGTTCTCTTGGACGACCCTTTGGGTGCGGTAGTGAGTTCAGCTCGGATTAATCCAGCGACAATGAATTGTGCTAATAATTTATTTCTCCGCGCTCAGGACAATCATACGCTCGATCCTTGTACGAGTATGATTTACGTGGACTGCTGCCGGCTAATCACACTGTCGTCGTAAGGATCTCGCTTTGTAATAAAGTAATGCTACATTTTCTAATGCCAGCGTAGATTGTCGTTACCCATTGCGTCGGGCTGGTCTTGCCAAGAACCTACTACTTCGTTCGTATGCTGGATGAACGAATTAATACCTATACGCGCAAGGTATTTCAGATAACATCGCTCAAGGCTCCGCAACGGAAGCTAGGGAAGAAAAACCAGTCATCGCTTTGGACCTTATCTCGGCCGAGAGCCTTGTCATAAAGTATGCGCCGGAGCTGCCGCTCGTGCTTCACAACGTCTCGTTCACGCTAAAACCTAGAGCAAATCCAACTGCTCGGTCGTGCTGGTATAATTGCCTTCTCATGGGAATTCCGATAATTAATCCTTTTTTCGTAGGGAGCGGCAAGACGACGCTCGCGATGAATATTTTACGCTTCGTGAGTGCGCAAGGAATGCCAAAATGTTATGTTACTAATGATATTGCCCCGTGTGCAGGCGGATCCCGCGAGCGGACGCATCGTGATCGATGGGATTGGTTTTTCAAAGATCAGCTTCGTTCATGTTTGGTGCGTACATATGTTATCTTCTTGTAAGTATGTGCTGCTGCGTTAGTGTGTAGACCTCCATGCCCCAGGTAACTGTTATGATTGCTATATGATGTATGATATTTACTGCTACCCTAGGACAATACGTTGCTCTCCGGCACTTTGAGGGAAATTTTGGATCCCTTCAGTGAGTGAAATTATCACAGGCACGACACGGAACCTAAACGCTTTGTGTAGATGAGCACGAAGACTTCAAATATCTCAAGGTTTTGTGCCATATTCGGATGTTTACCGAGAGCGCCCACCAGTCCCAGCGGACTTGCGCTCCATCGCGTGCCCCGTCCCCTGCATCGTCTTCGCATAGTGTTCAGCTCGACGAGGCTGCCTCAGTCGTGTCTGTTTCACCCACGAGATCGATGCCAAGGTGAAGATATCCTTCGATAACCCAGGTCTCGGCGCGCGAAACCAACTTCTTCAGGGACCAGAAGCAGCTGATCGCTTCGACGCGTGCGCTTCTCCGTCATGGCTCGATCATCGTCTTTGACAAGGCCACAAGCAGCAGTGATTTCGCTACGGACGCTAAGACATCCAGGCGGCAATTCGCGAAACATTCACCGACTCTCTCTGCTCCTTACCGATAAGTCTAGTTGTTGCAGCTATACGTCTGGCCACCGTTGACGTTCATTATGATTTGCAGTTGCTTGTCGCTTGCACAGTCATCAACTATGACCAGCTGGTCGTCCTCGACAAGGGCAAGATCGCCAGGATCGACACACTAATGAACCTGAAGCAGAAAGAGAATCATATGTCTCAAGGGTGGTACGTTCGCTGAGCTAGAGGCTGTTTAGAAGGCAAAAGTTGAGAGTGACGCGGGGTATATGAGCCCGCTAACATATATTTCAAGCCTAGCTGGTTAGTTTACTATACATGATTTGTCTAACGCCTGTGTTACCAATCCCGGACATAACAATTATTTACTAATACATCTCGTGCTTGCTTCTGGAACGTTGGAACCTGGGCGCAAAGGCGTGTCTTATCCTTGCCAATTGTATGCCCCACATGTCTACCCGGTGTTGGCGTAGGTCTGCAGCGACAGTCGCCGCAACACCAAACATGCCCATGTAACCCTATCCACGCCCATCGCGCAGCATACTGCGACATCACTGGAAACAATGCGAAGATAGGAACACGTTGAGATTACAATAACGAACGTGCATTGACCTAATTTGACTCACGACGAAAGCAAAGACGAAGACTTGGGCAAGCTCGTCCAAAACGCCAAAACATGCCGGTATGGTGCCAATGGTAGCGGGAGAGAAACCCAGGCCACTGCTACTCGTAGAAGTGGAGCAGAAAAGAGCTTTCAGGGTTGCAAGTGCGGCTTCAACAGCTCCGAGAAGGTTGTTGTTTACGATGGGGATAGGGATGGAGGGAGCAAGGAGGGCACGCAGAGGTAGAGGCGCACTGGTGACAGAGATAAAAGAACAAAGGCCTTTTGGAGCCTGTACGTCGTTAGCTAAGTGGTATCGATTTGGCTTTCCGCCTGGGCAGAATCTGCCAATGGAGTTCAGCTTTGGACTTCAAGAAGGAGGAAGAGCGCAACGAGAAGCGCGAAAAAAGATAACAAAAACGAAGACATCAGCGCAAAGGAGAAAAAATAAGGATAAACTTGCCGGAATTGCCGCGAGAACAATTGCGGCCATCTATCCGCCGGCCGTGCCAGTAGCCGCCTATAGCTACGAAGGGCCCTGAGCCAAGTCGAATAAGAAACGATGGTAGAAAGATACAACTTGTAAGATACGCACCCTGGAATTGCCCCGACATACCACATAATATGTAGCAGCTCAAATCCTTAGGCCAGGTTCGAGTCTTCAGTGAGCTCATGAATTGAGTGGATGCATAATTCCGCAATCCCGGAGCGAAAAGACACATTCTTGCCCGCAAAAGTTCGCCCAAGCAAATCATGGAGACATAGAGGCCTAAAATCCGAGCCTGATCGACACGCAAGGGGTGGCATGGTAGGTCACGGTTTCCGCCCTACATAGCCTAGGAGCAGACTCAATGCTAATGTTGTACAAACATACGTGGCGAAGAAGGTTGATTCCTGCAGGGGTCATGAAAACCAGTCGGCTTTATGAGCCAGGAATGTACTCACTATGAGACCACGCAGCACCCAACTCTGCTCTCATTGTCTAGCTCATGAACGAGCTTTAGCACAGCTAGTGTAATACAAAGGCGTTGATGCAGGGACTTCTGAGAGGATACCGGTGTGACAACATGCAATAGAGACAGAGTTCCGGTCTTTACATTGGGTAAAGGTGTCCTGAGGGTTTTGTTGCTACGAGCGTTAACGTTCTTGGGCCAAGCATTGAGCAAAGGCGTGCTTTGATCTGGGACGGCGGAGTTCTCGCTTGAAGACATGTGTATGATGAGGAAGGCGATGGGGCGTTCTTTCAATTGTCCCTAGTGACGGATGGCTGACCCCAGGCCGGCTGGGGAACAAGCAGGAACGACAGAGAGACCCACCATAATAAAGCCGGCAGCTCAGGCTACAGTGATCTGAGGAGGCGTACACAAGTCATAAGAGGGTAGGCTGAAAGATGGGGTTGGAGATGCTAAGCGACGTGCCTATCACTGCAGGAGAGATCTAAGGCCAGGCCGCCACTCGGGCTGTTACTATCGACAAGGCTACTGTAGGTTTGCAACTGGATGTCCGAAAATCTACTACACTGTGCCAAAACACCCACATCTCAGTCAAAGTATCCGCCACTGACTTATTGTGACGCTAACTTAAACAGGGTACGTAGACAATGCATGAGCGAGAAGAAACTCCCCGGTTTTGGAGAGATCCCAGCAGGAACTATGCTTGTCCACAAAACGCTCAATTTCATCACGGCCGAGGCTCACCAGAGCTCTAAGGCTGGTCTCATCACATAGACCATGCTCCCGCAAAGTCTCAATGACCCGAGATGAGTTCAAAGACAACTTCTGACTGAGAAAGGCTTGCAAATTGGAAGATGCAGCACGGTGCGGCCGTATGGCAAGCGCATTGGTAGGCTGATGGGCGGGTGCAAGGCGCGGCGCAGACCGCTGGGGATGCCTTCCAGAGCGAAACACCTTCCGGTTACGCTCATAGAGGTAGCGACGAACGTAGACATCAACGGGCCACCCAGCTTCGTAGGTCCAATCGAACTGAATGGACTTCATCACCTACGATGTATTGCAGTGAGCAAACAGCATGGAACGACAAAAAGGACAAACGCACCAGGTCACAAATCCTGGACACTTTTTCCTGCTCTTGTTGAAGATATGGCTTGTCGATACGAAGACGACTTTTGATTAGAGGAAGGGCTAGGGCCTTAGATGATCAAACACAGTGTCAATATGGATTAGATACAGAACGACTAGTACGCCACGCACCTGGATGTTGCGCCAAACCTTCAGAGGCATCTCCAACTCATCTAAAAGGGGTTGCAAGTGAAGCGCTACCATGCGCTCGAGCTCATTATCCAAAGGCCGAAGAACAATGCGAGGTTTAACATCCATTGAAAAGAACAGATTAAGATTGTAGGGAACGCAAGCAAAAGCCTTTTGTTGAAGGGCAAAGGGGTTTATTCGCACATAAGCCAATCCCACGAGGAAGCAGAGCTCGCTCTCCAAACTATCGCGCTCCTCGACGTGGAATCCGTCTTCACACTATGCAAGGCATCGTGCTTTCTCCCACTGGCCCGGAATATGTCTTGCTCATTATTGACGTTTTCCCCCCATGCGCTGTCGCTTGCTTCCTGGGCCACCCAACATCCATCCCATCTTCGCCGATTCTATCTTGATACCGACAGACTTGCGCAACATTAAGAGACCTGAAACACGCCCGCACGTTGTGGCACGGGCTCTACCACTGGATGCGGTCGTTCCTCCCTGTCCCCACCCTGGACTCGTCTTCTAGCCACGATCAAAGGGCTCGCATTTCAATGTCATTGGAAACACTCTTACAACCATCTGTCAAACAGCTCGTCGCCGCATCCCTGCGAATTGAGTGCTCGTGGCTCCTCCCGCGACCGCGGATCCCCACCAGGCTCGTCTCGCCCTCCGCCCCCATACGATCCGAGCTCTCCCTGTGCTCCCTCGAGTTCGTGCGTGACCGGTATCTGCTGGCGGTGTACGAGCGGGGCAAGGTCGATCTATGGTACATGGACACGGGCATGGACAAGGATGGGCAGCGGAGGGATATGAGGCTGTATGCATGGTACGCGTTTGATGAGGACCTACGGGTACTATCAAGCGCGCATGGGATCAGGATTGTATCTTGCTGTTACGCTGGCTGAGGTGTACGTCTTTTGCCTGCTTGGCTGTCGAGTCGAGAGCTGACAAGCCTGGACTCTAGATTCATCACGAGGATAATCTCCATCTGACTCGATGCGGAGAACGCGAACACTATCCGGTGCTTTGACATCGTGAACGGAGTCGACCTCTCATCCCCAAGGGGCTTACGGGCCATCAACGTTGAGTCAGGAATCACTCTCTTCTCGCACGTGTCGTCCATGGACGTAGTCAACTGGCGGACCAACACCTCTGTTCCTATTACCGCCTACGCAGACGACGATCTTGAGGAGCTCGTATGTGCTTCCCGTTTCTTGATGACCATTCCCAGCTCTGATTTGGCTAAAACAGTGGAACGGAAAAACTGCCATGACCTTCTGTGGACCCTGCTTCCACACTCGCTCCATCGAGCTCTACCCCACCCCCTCCCTCCCTGGCACTGCATCCTCACCCCACACCGCACACTACCCCCACATCCCTGTCCTCATCCATCGCTTCTCCCACATCACCTTCCGCCGCGTCTCCGTTTCCCATCCCCGTCCCTCCTTTTTATCTCCACCAACAGGCTACGCCCTCTCCTTCGTCGGCTACGACGTCTTCCACGGCCTCTTCCAGTACCTCCTCACCCTCACCCTCGCCCCCGTCCCCTCCCTCACATTCGCCCTCGCAGCGCTGCACCCGGTCGGCATCGCGCGCGACATGGTGCACGCGTACGCGAGCGTGTTCGGCGCGGGGCGGGGAAGCCCGCGTTCGTTGGTGCGTGGGCGCTAGGTCCGCAGGGGCGGAGGGGCGTGTGGGTCGAGCGCATGCGGGAGAGCCTGACGACGAGCTTGTATGCATTTTCGTGGGACCGCACGCGAAAGAATGTACGGCCGCGGTTGAAGGAAAGCGTTGTTGTGGGTGAGGGACCTGAGGATGGTGGTGGGCCGGTGGACGATTCGGACGCGGTGGATGGGATTGTGGTGGAGGCGGAGGAGGCGGAGTCGAGCGACGGGGAGGAGGAGGTTGGGTTTGTGAGGGTGCAGACGGGTGTGCCGCTTATGGATAGCAAAATTGTGTTGGAGGTGCCGTCTATCGATCTTCGAGGTTCGTGCCTTCCGCTCTCCTCCCTGATGACACCGAGCTCACAATATGTTGAAATAGAGGACATCACGCTATGCGCATTATCAGAGGCGACAGGCCGAATAGCGCTCGGGCTCCGCTCTGGATCTATCAAGATCGTGTAGCCGCTCGTGCGGTCGATACGAGCGGCAATATATGCGTTGGGTTTACTTCTGATTACACCATCCTACGCATATTACACACGACCTGGGCAGCAAAGCATGTTTTGCAAGGGGGGAAAAGGTACTCTTTTGGAGCGATCGATGAGCACACGATCATTGACATCGGTAATCAGACGCGCGTGCCATACACGTTCCTTGGGCTCGTCGCCGGCTATGTAATAAGGATTTTGATAAATTTCTGCCTACATTTTGAGTAGTAGGCCAATAACTATCGAGTTCTTTTTCCTGTGTATGCAGCTGCGACACTAATCAGACAATCTGTTTCGCAGTAATACAAGTGCTGCTGTGACATGAGAATTTGTCGGAGTTCGGAACCGGCATCGGTAAATGGCAAATAGCGTGGAGGAAAAGTCGCGAGCTGTTATAACTCTGGTATATTCGTAGCTGGGCTGATGCGCAACCGGCCAGCTATCCAGCAGCATTGATTGCTTCTCAATCCGATCGCACTCGACCAATGATTAATGATTAATCAGCAACCCGGCGACAAGTAGTGCAGGCTACTATTCAGCCTAAAGGTTTGAGGCACCTGATCGCGAGGGTACCCGGCGCCAGCGAGCATGATCACGCATCGTGCATCATGCATCATACACCATGCATCACGCAACGCCTGCACCATATATCTGCGCATCTGCATTGCTGCTCTAGGCTGCCGAAACGCTGCATGCCTTAGGACTCTTGCCCGCTCAGATGCAAAGGGACCCGCGACAAGCCCCCACCATTGAATCGACTCTAAGCTAGACTTCCTGCTGACGGCTGACGGGTCAGGCCTTCAGGCACGGTAGTGTGATCGATTCCTCGAACATATCCGACGTGTATTTCCGGTGCTTCACGTCAACTCGGATGTTGTAGTCGCGTGAGCTGCGGTGCATATTGCAATTGGGTTTGCGGCGTTGATTTCAAAGCGCTAGCTGAACCTCAGGGCAAGTTTTCCGGCGAAACCCTACTGGTACGCCTGAGCATTGGCTCCAAAAATCGGTCTTCGCGCGGATTGTTCACTTACATTGCTTTAGGGGCAAGAGGCTCATCTGTAAAAGCCATCGATGCGCATTTCCAATCTATCGAGTGTCTTGTCCACTCGACGTGGCGCAAAAGAAGTAGGTATACCCTGTATCTGAGGTTGTCGCCATACTAATCTCTTTTCAGGCAGCTATTCGCCAGAAACCCTCAGTACGTTTTGCAATGCAACACGCTTAAGTCATCTGCTTATCTTGTGTTTATCGCTGTTCAAGTCTATCCTATGCATCACCAGTGATTCGGATTTAGACAATTTTACTACCCGCAGCAAGCATAATGGGGGGCTTGCACCGGCAGTGCTACTTCTCAACGTTAGATGCTCCGCGACTCGGGTGTCCGTTCACAAGCTTCGACACTGCTTCCTCATATGCAAAAACGTGTCCTCGCTGGAACTCGTTATCAGCGGCGCCTCTACAGGATACATGAAGCATGTTCTTCGCGAAGTCAGGTTCCGAAGGCTCACCACCTTCAAGTCCAACGCCTCTCACGAAATCCTGGCTGATTTTTTCAGTCGCCATTCACATCTGGTCGACATCGCCGTCAGCCACTGCGCAGCTGGAAAGTGCTGTAACTCATGCACCCAGTTCCCTCATCTTTCCACCGTGTCAGGGCCACTCGCCTGCGTATCAGCCCTTATCAAAGGCTCTCCCAGTCGCCACGTTCAGCATATCAAGGCCCACCTCACAAAAGACTGCCTTGCGTCGCCAACCAAGATTTTTAAGACGCTGGAACCAGCGAATAGCAATATTACCCGGCTTGAAATCGACTTTCACCCCTCAGACACTCAAATCTTACATAAAATTTCCAATATGGCTAAGCTTCGAGCCCTCAAGCTCGTTGAGAAATCTTGGGTCAGCTTTCAGTACAATCACGCGTGGCTATTTCTCACTCTTGCTTTATCAGGCTTTGCGTGATTATCAGCCCTCAGCGCATCCCTGGACCGACGTCCGAAACTGGGCTCGAGACCTGCTTGCCATGCCTAGGCTAAACCGCTTAGTTCTGCGGACAAACTCGGCACTGGTCGATGAGCCAGGGAAGAAGTCCAGTGAAAAGAAGCTTATCAAGCTGTGGACTGGGGGTTCGGGTAGATATTCGTTGAGGAGTCAAGTACCACACCCAGCGCTGCGAAGGGTTACGCTATGGTACTTAGCTGATTCCCTTGAAGGCGTTTTATCGTATTGGGATAGGCAAGGAGGGGCAGGTAGCAGCACCTGGGTTGCAGGGCCTCAAGTAGAATCCGACTGGCATGCTTTCGTTTGATTTTGCTTTTATGCAGTCGCAGCCTCCCTTTTTTTCTAGTAAGCGTCTCGCGCGTCCTGTAATGAATATCCAATTTCTGCAACGTCACGCTTCTGCGTCGAAAGCATCGAGCATCATCATATTGATGCGCTTTAAGTGCAGACTGGCTGAAAGTCTAAGCTGCGCAATGGAATCTGAGGCCGGTGCAATTGGTAGGCTGGGGTGCTTGGTGTCTTGACGGTACATTTCATTATGATGTGAGTGGCTAATTGATCACGCTAATGAATCTAGAACTTTAGTAAAATTACGATAAGCTATCGCTGACACAAAAAAGCCCTGGGGCTTAAGAAGGCTCTTGCGTGGATTGGATAGTGAAAGGCGGGAGAGAGACAGAAATCTATATTTGTATACCGCCACAAACGGTGCCAATTACCGTTAAGACGCGGTCGCCGAAGCGTACGTGACATGAATTGTACATAGTGTAAAGTAGATGGGAATATCGCCGAAGCTCACTGTAAGCGTTGTAGAGTGGTGTAGGTGTGAAGCGTGTAGCACGACAGTCATAGACGTCCGAACATAGTAAATAGGAAAGACATAAGAGAAAAGAAAGGGAAAGAGAAAACGTAGCATAAACCCCATAGTAAATAAGTATTGGGTGCAGTGGGAGCCCTGTCGAAGGGTCACTCTAGATCTCCTACTTGGACTTGCTGGTGGTCACCACGTGTTCGTAATTGCGTTGGTCGAGGTTGGTACTTCTTGAAGGCGTCGGAAACCTTCAGGAACTTGATCAGGGCAGCGATGCCGTTTTCGGTGCCAAGGACGTCGCAGAGGACAATCTCTGAGGATCGTTCCTTGATGCGGAGGAGGTTACGGTGGGTCTCGTAGAGTGGGCAGGATTCGAGGAAGTGAGCGCGCGTCTGGGTCGGCTCTCCACATAGGCACTGGGTAGATTCCGTTGGACGACGGTGAGGTGGTAGCCTCCTTGGCCAGTTCGTCCGCGCGTTCGTTTCCATCCCTTTGTGCCCAGTGAAAGGCGGGAAAGGCGAGAGGTAGATCAACATCCTGAGGACAAACCCCATCTAGCTGACCCCACGCAGTTGGAACGTTATCTGAGCGATGGTAATCCTGCTATTGTTAGAGCGCTGAGGATCTGCAAGCAGTGAGGAAGCGCACCTCCAGGCGCCTGAGCAAGACGGGGGCGGCAGAGGTGACAGACTGATGGCACTTCATTCGGTCAAGTATGAATGCAATGTCAATGAGATGCAAGAGGCCTGATGGGCCAGAACCCGACGACGAGGGCGGCCCATGGGCTTGTACGGGGTGCGCGCTCCGTGTGCACTGCAACTTGATTATAGTTGGTCAGAGGTGCCGGTGATCAATTGATCATGGGGTCCGCAGCTGCTTGAGTTATATGTCGCCAGCCGGGACAGGCTTGCACGATATGGCGTAGGCGGATCGGCGAGCCTACCGGACTTATCGGAAATTGGCGGCCGTAGGAGATCGGCGCTTGATCATCGGCGCCAACGCGCCAATGTTCTAACGTTTAATAATACTAGGTATTGTACAGTGTCCGGTACTGTATGGCAACTTTTCGAAGCCCTCGCTGCAACAGCCGCCGCCCCGCCTCGCTTCGCCCGCTCGATGTGCACATCATCGAGTCAAACGCGGAGTACCATGGCTTGTCCCAAGGTCCCGGTCAGCTTTACCGTCTGCCTGTGCATTCTCTCCGCGCTCATTAACCCATGACTATGACAACCTCTACAGGAAAGAAGAAGCTCACCCGAATGGAAATTGAGATGATCAGGCTCTCCGCCCTGCGCCATCCGAACCTCCTCTCTATGCTCGCCGTCAAGTCAGCTTGAACGACGCTCCGCCGCGCCTTATCGCCCTCAGCAAGCGAAGGGCAGCGCTGCTGGGCGTGCTCCAAAACAGCGAGTGTCTGAGGGAGGAAAGAGTTTCTGTACGTTTTTTTTCCTTATCTTGGATTCGAGGCGTGGACAGCTAGCGTCATGTTCCTTTTGTTGTGCATGTGGGTTCCGTCGGTGGTAGGGCTATCTCGGGCAGATTCTCTGCTCCGAACGCTGTGCACGTGGGTGATCTCGCACACCCCGATTCCGCTTCTTCTCCCTTCTCCGTCCCTCTTTCTCATGACTGCCATCTTGTGAGGCAGGCGTCAACACACGCGGCATCTTCCTTGCAACGCGCGAGAACCAGCTTCAGTTGAAGCGCGTCAAGCTCGACAAGGTTAAGGGCCACGCTCCCCTGCGCGACCAGCCACACCACTCGAATTTGTTTGGGCCCGACGTGAAGGTGGCGAACGGTGAACTAGGGCTGCCAGAGGCTTGGTACGTCCACCGTTCCTTTTCCATGTGACGACCGAAATGTTGGCCTTCAGTGTGGATTGGACGCGTACATACATACAATCAGGCGGACTCGCCGCCAAGTTACTCAAAGCGAAGGGGCATCCACTACATTGGAATTGTATTTCCTCAGATGCTCCTTAGCTGCGACGTCTCCAAGATATACGTGGAGCGCCCAGCGTTTCAGGCAGGTGAACCCTACTTCACTGCATCCCCGTATTGCCATTAACCCGTACCATCGCTAGTTCCTATAAGGTCCCCCGAGCTCTTCTAATGAGGCCCGGTAATGTTCGCCTTTTCCTCCCCCTATTCATCCGGATCTATGTTGCTCAATTGCAAGATGCGGTGCCAAGAGGTCTCGTGCGCTTCAAGCGCTTCCCTCTCCGTTCGGAGGTAGTCGACTGGGCTGTGTGGCTCGTGTTTTATCTAGGAACCACAGGTGGGTATATGCACTTTCTGTCCAGTATCTTATTCACATGTTCTAATGTGTGGTGCAGGAGACGAATATGGTCGTAATTTGCTGACATAGGCCTTCATTAAGTCCGGTTCGTTGCGTTTGTTTATTCATGGTACGGCGCAAGGTGCCTAATTGAATGTCCCGGGAATGGGGCCACGCTAGGAGGATGAAATGGAAACAAGTGGGCGAAGGAACACGAAAGTCTCGTCGCTGCGCTCTTTTGACGCTGTGTAAGGAACACGATGAGAATAAGGGACCAGGTGATCAGCGTTGTCAGCGTGTAGGGCAGTGTGCACGTCGGGGACACACCCGGATATCAGTCCCCCGTAATGTAGTGTAAATCACTTCATCCAACCTAATATATTCATATGTGCTTCTATCAGCCTGCATGGGAAGGTCGTGGGCGAGGAAGGACTTGGATTGGCCAAAACTACGAGCTATGCGTTCGCCGTAATCTAATTTTCCGAAACTACTCAAGGTACGAGGGGATTGGAAGGTTGAAAAACTCATAAAGGCTGTCCCAAATCGCCATCCGCAAACCAGTCGCTATTTCTCCAGCCCTGCGCTGACAGGTTGGGCACAATTCTTCTATCGCCTCCCCATCTTCAGCTACAAGAGCCTTCAAATCGTTCATAGCGTCCGATGTGCAACGAGCAAGCGATTGAAGCTTGGAATCTAAGCTCGCGGCGTTACAATCACGATGGCACATGTTGACCTCTTTAAGCGACACATGGAATACGCTCAGGGTCGCCTTGCCTTGCAGATATTGCCGAATGCGCTCCCGACCAAGTAGAAGGCATTTGAGGTCGCCGTTGGTCAAGAATGACCAATCCGCAGTGCGACCGCCTTCTTCTTGAACTTCAACAATGCGAGCAGCAACGCCTCGGTCAATCTCCTTTGCACTGCGGTCGCAGGATATCTCGAGTCGGGAAAGATGATAAAATGCCGCCGGTAAGACGTTGGTCAGGTGAAATTCACGAGCAAGACGGATAGCAGATCCTGGTTCGGGGAAAATATCATCATTGAATGGTGGAATGTGTTCCTCTAGATCCTCAGTCCTGCGTCGTGTCTGGCAAAGCATTACCTCGCCTTCAAGCCTGTCCCACTCTGGAATGGTTTGCGGCCAGTCTGCTTCAAATTGCTTGATTAATCTGTCCGATAAGAAGGTGATTTGGTATTTCTTGGCAAGACGTAGGATTCCTTGGATCTTCCTTGGGGTCTCAGGGTCGTAGCGTGTAAGCATAAATGATCTATCCATATTCGTATTAAATGATAAGCGACATCTCGTTGCGTTGACACAACTTACGGTGCATGATAAAAGATTCTAAGGAAGTCAAAGACATCCGCTGCTTTGTCGTACATCCGTACAAGGGGTACGCCTTCAAAAAAGTCGTTGGGATTCAAAGCTCCATCCGGCGAAGCAGGAATTGAGAACATATCGGAAAATACTGGGGAATGGAGGGAGAGCAATGACTTGTGCACGCGGAAGATGAGGCCTTCTTCGTTGCCAATGGCAGCAGCGATGACGATATTGCCGTCGAAGAAATAGAGTGTGTTTTCTTTTGTGAAGTTGGGTAATGTGGATCCCGAGATATCTTGCGGAGCTTCATCTTCTGCGAGGGATACCGGGCTAGAGATTGGAGATGACATGGCTTTTTGCAGATACGTGCGAATTCGAAGCAGAAAACTGGGTGATGAAAATTTGAAAGGGTCAGAAGCGCACCACCAGGAGCAGCTGCGTGCAGATCTCACCGAAAGGGGTAAATGCATTCAAGCTCCGCTTCTCTCTAATCGCACTTCTATATCGTCTGAGCGTTGCGTATCTCAAGTTTATTCGCTAGGTTGCACCGGCGTTTCGACCTCCAAGTTTCAGCTGCTAGTGAGTGAATTCATTATAAAAGTCCATTTGGCCCATTTCTACCGTAAGCTATGTAGTAGCTCATTCGGCAATCCATACTGTTGATAATCGATAAGTACCTGGAGTTTGACGCGTATATGAGTGGTGCATGGTTTTCGAAAATTTCCTAAGTGACCTATTCGTTCAGGGAATGTATGTCCCAAACAGATTCCTCAAGGCTGCGCTTCTCGTCAAGGGCTCTTCCTCTTCGCCTGCAATATTCAAGAGCTTGTCAATGACCTCCTTCAAGAAGAATTCTTCCACCGGGCGTGAATGCAGTGCAGTCCGACAAAATGGGCAAGTGTACCTTGGCTGCACTGGCCCTGCACCGCCGTTATTATTGCCGACGTTCCCATTGCCTCCCTGGCCGCCCTGGTTATGTCTCTGTTGGCCACGTTCCTGCTCATGGCAATCAAGGAACTGGCGTGCTGCCATAGACAGGGCGAACACAGGGTGGTGCATGATCTGGGGATGACGAAGGAAAGCAACAACTTCTTCGGGCATGGTTGCATATGAAGACGCTGTGGGCAAAGGACGATCATGCGTGTTCAGAGCATGTGAATCATTAGGATTGTACTGGGGGTGAGATGCGGTGAACTGGGCGAGTATGATGTCAAACCAGTTCACCAGACATGACTGGCAGAGTGTGTGGCCGCAGTCAGGTAACCTGAAGAGGAACAGTTGTATTAGAAACGAACAGGGAGGAAACAACGAGGATGTACAAGTAGGGGGACTGCATCTTGATGGTGCAGACTTTGCATGACACCAGTTCGTCGAGATCATTACGAGACTAACGAATTCAAGTAAGAAGTCATATGCCTAGTGAGGACTATGTCATAATTCACGTACAATGATGACAGAGCTTGAAAAGCGGGTGTTCATGTCCTGAATCTGCGCATTTAACATGCGGTTCTCCTGGAATTAAATCAGCTAGGGTCATGGCTAATAGATAATTATTAGCGGTCAACTACCTCTTGTATCCTGGATGTCACATCCTCAAGGTCCAAAGCTTGGTTGGCAAAACTGGAAAGATTGGCGTTCATGTCCTGGATCTGCGCTTTTAACAGGCGATTTTCCTGCAATTTGATGAGCTATGGAACACGGCGCTTGTTGCACTTACCTCTTGCAGTTTGGCTATTGTATTTCCAGAGTCTGAAGCTTGCCCGCTAACACATCTCGGCCCATCACGAGTCTCCTTTAAAACATGTAGCGTAGAGGACTCTTCATCGGAGGTGAGCTCTATAATATTTCTAGAGGTAAGACTGGATTTCTTCTTTCGATTGCCTTTGCCTTGTGCCTTGATGGAGGTCGGCTGTGATGCTGGTGGGCTCTCATCATCAGAGACGACGATTACTTCTTGAGATGGGACATGACATGGACGGGACGACAAGGTGTTGGAATATGGCTGTGATACCAAGTGCGAGATGGAAGCGTGCCTACTGGCCGGCATTGGATACGGAGATGACCTCAAGAGTGGAGAATTTTGAAGGAGAGTCGGAGGGTGTATATATGGGACGCCTGAGAAAAGCACGGAGTTCTCAATGCCGCGCGACGGGCTAGCAGACACATCAACTGGTCAGTCTACTTGGGCTCCTGTTCACCCGGAGCCCCTTTGAGAACGTACACCAGCCGCCCGATAATCATGAGGCTGAGGATTGAATATGATTATCAGCATAATAGTGACTATTGATCACTACAACACTATATGCATGGAAGATATCGATATCGTTTCCCACTCCATACAACAGCGAAATATCGGCACCTGGGTGTTCTTCATGTCCTAGGATTCTGTAAAACTCGTCCTTCCCGAACTCTGCGTTCTTGCACCACCCGCACTCATATCACCACTCACATTCGTCTCATTTTCTACAAGTAGTACTCCAGCGGCCCGGGTGCAGGCACAGGGACGCTGACGTACACGACGTGTCAGGATTTGGCGACAGTGTGAGAGGACCAAATGCAATAGCTCACGGACTGTGGACCGATTCTTTCAGTGTCGAAGATGAGGACTGGCTCACAGGGTTTGAGCCAGTAGCGAACAGTGCACGATCTGGTCGACATTGGAGAGGCACTTGCGGAGGTGCATTCCCGCGCCTTGTCCGACGTCTCGCCCCACCCGATGGGCATCGGCTGCTGAGCGTGTCCGGCAGCGCCGAGAGTAGATTGAAGCCATTCTTGTCTGAGGACCACTTAACAAGATGCTCCCAGTGCTATTTGAAGTCCACACGCCGGACCTGCAGCATGAGCAGGCCTGTAGTCTCAATCTCGGGCGGGGCATGTACAGTGGCATCGTGCACGGGGGGAGGCTGTCCTGTCGCGTGGGGTGCTTGAGCTCGAAGAGCAGGCCCTCGAAGATAACCGTGTGTCTCGTAATAAGTGTCAAGGTCGAAGGGCGTAAGAAATCCGGAGAGGAGCCTGAGGGAGAGCATACGTTTTGTGCCGAACAACCAATGGCGTTAGCATTAGGAGAGAGGCGGCCCACCAGGGGCATAAAACAAAAGATAGAAGGAATAATGAATGTAAATCTGATCAGGCCAGAGTCTCTGGTATCGTTGCGTCCGTATCATCTAGAGCCAACGCGACCCGACAGTTAAAGCGGGGACCCGGATATAGTGAATGCGTAGATCTAGCATAAAGTATAACTATGAAAAGAGACCGTGTATAGTAAGAAAAATAGGAGCGTTCGTAATAGATGCGAGAGAAAAGCGTGACGTAGCTCTGCAGTGAGGCTCAAATCCCCCGGCCCTGTCATGGCACTTAGGCTTTTTTTTAATGGGAGAGAGAGCGCGAAGCGCATGATGTGGGGGAGGGAATAGACGGCGGATATAACCCATGAACCAGGAGCGGATGGGCGGGGAACCATCGTCTCGAAGCCTGATTTAGGGACGGAAACAAAACTTGGCGTCCCCCCACTCGATGTAATGCAAGAAGGATACGACGGAACACGGCCCCGGTGCGACAGACTTGACGAGAATTTAATCATCCTCGAAAGAGGTGTCCGCTTTGTGACGGGGTATGGTAAAGGATAGAGTTGAAGGAGTAAGGGAGGCGGGGAGTCAATCTCCGTCGCGGGGTCGTCCTTGGGCCGCGCGAGCAGCTTCGCGCCCATCGCCACCTATACACGCACCCCGCCGGTCAACACAATGCTTCCTATACAGCTCAAAGAGGGTAGGTACTCACCAGCGTCTCAGGCCCGTTCCCCACCGAAATCTCCAGCAGCGTCCGGAGCGCGTCCGGCTGCCCGCGAGCATGCCCTACTTCTCCTTCTCGACCGCCCGCACCTGCTTCAGCACGTGGTTCCGCACGCCGATGAGGTTGTGGTCAAGCACCGCGCTGAGCACCTCCCTCGCCGTGCTGATCTTCACCAGGTTCGCCTCCGCCGTGTTGACGTTGGTCTTCGCCTCCGCTGCGGCAGTCGCCGTGGCCTGTCGGCGTCGGCATCCTCGCTCTTGATCGCGCTCTTGCTCGTATCCGGATTGGAACTACCGCTCGACCGGGGATTGGCGTCTGGTGATGACGACGTCGAGGGGCCGGCGTGGGCGACCCGGTCCTGTTCGTCATCGCTGAACCGTTGGCCTTCTCCGCACTGTTACCGCCCTCCCCTTCCCCCTCCTTCTTCACTTACACATCTGGCGACGAAGACGCCCACGCCGCGCTCGCCCCCACACTCTTACTAGCCGGCTTCGCGCTCCCGTTCCCGTGGACGCTCCCAAGAACCTCCGCGTTGACATACAAGCTAGCGATCTCGCGCATAAACACCGGGTCGTTCTGCACGTTATCGATCTGGTTGAAGATGATGCACGAGTTAAGCACGTTGTTGAACGTCGAATCGTCCAGCGCACAAGCGAGCACGACGTCTTTGAGTAACTGCAGCCTGTACGTGTTGTGTACCTTCTTCTGGATCGATTCGTCCGGGATTGGGATCGGCTGGTGGAAGCGCGAGGTGAGGTGCAGGAACTCGCGGTAGTTGGTCTTGTGCGTGGGGAACTCGGGGTCGTCTATGCGTGGACGGTAGCCGAGATTAAGTAAGGGACATTAAGGACACCATTGATGATGATGTATGAGACGGGAAATATGACGCACATTCTAACATGCCTACAACTGCGAAGAAGTTGTCGTCATCGAGAATATGTTCATACATGCCATAGTCATTTAATATTACTGTCAAACGCGTTGGCAAAGCACCCCCGTAGCAAAGAAAAACGCGCGAGACTCACGTATTGTTTGCATAAGGCTAAAAGTGCATGCAGGTTATCCAGAGACTAAATCTTCTGCTACATTGAGAACGTTGATCATGGCTTTAATCTAATCCTGCGGCGCTGTCAGCTCAGCACATAGGATAGGTGGAAACAAGGAATAAATGCGCACCGACGCTGTATGTAGTCGCATATCTTCTCCTTGACATGTCCTCGAGCGAGAGCCTTTATGGAACGCTCAATGTCCGCAACGTTTCCCGATTCATGATCAGGCATGGGTAAATGACCGGTGCGGAGAATAATTGCGGTCATCGTGGCATCGTGGTTAGGGGAGGAAGAGTCAAAACCGCCCGCTTCTGGCACGCGAAGAATGGATGAGCATCGTGTGATCGCGTTTCCGGGTACACACCGGCTGTATACGGATTCCTGAAAGAGACGGGAAAGCTTACCGGAGGAATTGATATGGTACTGAACTTCTATTATGAAGTTCCAGACCTCCGCACAGCTCTCGGCATCCTGGAAGTTTAGCGCGTAGTCGACGCTATCGGGCTCTGTCCAGATGATGAGAGTATCTGGAATGGAGATACAGGTCAAGGTAAGTAGGGGCAATGGCGCAAAATCACGGCGGGGACGAGACGCGACGCGACACGCACCCTGCTGCCTCTGGTATACATCTTTATATCGACTGCCGGTGGATAGGATCGTCCTCTCGTCCTCCTCCTCCTCGCGGGCAATGAGGAACGCTTGGTTGGTCTCCTCGATGAATTGACCATGGAAATATGCGGTGCCCTGGTCGACCCAGCGAAAGTCTATCAGCTCGTAGACCTTTGCAAAGACGTAACAGTAGTCGGTCAGCACAAAGTCGTCCGAAGCGAGCATGGTGAAGATGGTGGTAGGAAGAAAGTAAAAAAGGGATGGAAGGGGTAACTGGCACTGCTGTCCGGGGGTAGACATACAGCATGTAAAAGGACGGGTGTATGACGGCATTCTGACCGGGACGAAGCCGAAGCCGCGGACACGGCACAGGGAGGGCGATGGCTTGCCGGTTCAGGGATGGGAGAGCTTGCTATAGTCGCGCAGTTCTTTGCGGTCCAGGGCGACAAGCTCACCTGAGCTTCTCGAAACGATCCACATTGATGGGTGAGACTATTTAAACAGTTGTGGGTGCCAACGGATGGTGTCGGTGGCCGCCTTGTTCCGAAACTAGGACTCCAGGGGTCGTGAAAGTGGTGTAGCGCTCTCGGTCCAAAGCGCAGTTTTGCTGACGTAGTTTGGAACATGTGCCGCCTTTCCCATTTCCCGGGTGTTCTCAACCATCCCTCGCTGATTTCAATAAGCTCAGCCCGAATAAGGTCCTCCGAGCGCTCGTTCTTCGGTTCTTCCCAAGAGTTCTCGACGAATGACCATCGGCATGAAGAATGTTCCTCTCAGACACATGATAGAGCGAGGCGGAGCTGACGGTAGTGTAACTAGAAGTGTTACGAAGAAAGAACGCTGCCGGGGCAGGCATGAGGTTGAGCTGCTGTACCTATTCAATAACAATTAGAACATTTGTCGATGTCCGCCATTCGTCGAAAGACCTTGATAAGCCAGTTTGTGTGCACCATCTAAGATGAAGACTTAGCAGCATAGGCTACACCAAAGATACGATGATCGCGTAGAAGATAGGAT
The DNA here is from genome assembly GCF_000271625.1 of Coniophora puteana RWD-64-598 SS2. Lineage (NCBI taxonomy): Eukaryota > Fungi > Basidiomycota > Agaricomycetes > Boletales > Coniophoraceae > Coniophora > Coniophora puteana. Next base: position 655,177 of record NW_006913059.1, read on the forward strand.
GAGAGATACGAGTACCGAGATGCGGAGGCGACATAACGGCAGCATCGGACCTAGATGTGTAATAGGGAACGACCCAAAATGGACAATTACCGCGAATTTCCCTCAGTGGGCAAGTCGGCGCGCGAGCAACTTGCGTCAATGCCCCTCCGTTGTCTAAATCAATCGCGGTTCGCAAGCTTCGGCAACTCTTGGCAACGAGGACAACGAAGAGGAAGAGGCCTATCAAGCTCCTCTAGATCTTCGAACATGTGCCCACCTTCAATGTTCGCCTTTGTACTATCCGCATTTTCTGACCGGTGCTAAAGTGTATGATAGCTCGAGGCAAAGGCGCAAGCCAAAGACACCTGATCAGGCCTGTTCACCGTTATAAGCATCATCATGCTTCGACCAGGCAGTCATGATCAGCGTGCCAGCGATAGAGCTGGATATAAGGGTGCACTACACTCCTCCAGCCACGGGCAACAGCGAAACAAGTACAGTCACGATCCTCCACCCGGGTGCGGCGTACTCTGGCTTACCCTTTGCTCTCGCAGCGCAGAAGATCACACGCCTGACGGAGGGAGACCCGAGCGTGTTGTCTCTTGACCCAAGACGTCGCGGTGAGTTTTCAGACCGAACGTGCATCAACGGTTTTGTCTCTAATACCTAGAGATCCAGGGAAGATCGGCTTTCAAAAGCAGCCCGCTTCAGGGCGTAGAAGACCTTTCTGTTGACTTGTCGGGACTTTGCTGAGCTGGTCAAAGTACTATACCTGCATGCAAATCCGCTCCAATATTGCTCGTGAGCTCGCTGACAGTTGATGCAGTAAGAGACTGACTGCCCGTTTTATTTCTAGCTGATGGGACATCGCATGGGTAGATTTGTCGTGACGCACGATTGCGCTTCTTTAAGATGCTGGCGTTGTCGTTCCTTATGTCATCGAAGGTAAATGCGTATGAATATTTTCTGTGCCAGTTTTACAGGAGTAGGTTTTGCGATTGAGGCTTTGCCTCATATGGACACCCTACTTAACCATCCAACACCATAACAACAATAAAAATGGCACTTCTCACTGTGTATCAGTACGACTCACCTCTAGACTTCGATTTTAGACAAGGCACGCGGTTCAGAGAACTCGCCTTCGCTTTTCCGTCATGTCTAGTAGGACATTAATCCGATGGTATATACCAGGCAACCTCAGGCTCATTAGAGCGTGGTGGCACGAATACTCTTGGTAAGCGCTGTATAAGTCCCAATTACGATCTCAGCTAACCACAATGTTATCGGCCCTCATGCGTCTCCTGGATCATAGTTTGATGATACCCATTTAGCAACGTTGATTAGGTCTGCTTTCATTATGAAATCACCATGTTCGCCATTCAATAATGTTCTTACTCGTTAACAGGTGTAGGGAGCGCCGCAACGCTCACCCTAAACCGGTTGATTGGCACTGGGTAACCCCGGTAACGCTCGTTTTTCTTCTCATCGTTCTTCCTTTGGTCAGTGTAGTTTACGAAGAGGCTATATAAATTATACTCGCATCAAAAAGTGCTTTGTGATGTTCTTATGCGACCCTCTGCGTTCCGGCGCAGATAGATGTGCTTGAAAGAGCCACGTATAGTACGGCGTAGCCGAGTCCACAGTAGTCTTGCTCCAGAGTCCAGATCCTTCAACTCGCTCATAGCAACACAGCCACGCTAGCAGATCATAGCAAGTATTACCGACCAAATCCGGGTTGTGCCGGCCCCAACCATGTTCCATTTTGCGGGAGATACCGTGTTCCCTATTCTCAACCGCAAAATGTCTAACAGCGGGGACCAGAAAAAGCGACGCTACTGCATAGGTTATGCATCTTCTGGAAGATCTAAATGTAAAGGTATGCCAATATTGCGCCAGCTCGCCCTCGGCCTTCTCAGAAATATCACGCAGGTCCTCAACCATGCTCCGGTACGCAGCATTGTCAAGGTTTGGGTTGCATCCTCTAACGTAGGTGTAGGCACGACCATTATCAAAGGAGATCTCCGCATTGGCTCTCAATACAGTTTACCCGAGGGAAAGGCGGCGTTGTATGGGCATCACCACGTTCCTGCGACCCTGCGTAGCTGATATTTCTTGCACAGCTCATGGCGTCACTGGGGCTGCACAACACCGGAGGTCATCAACAACATCAAGAAAGCTCTCAAATCAGCTGATGATCTCGAAGGCTTTGAACAACTGAGAAAAGAGGATCAGGATCGCGTCCGTGACGCCTGGTTACTTGGCAAAATTTCCGATGGATCCGAAAATAAGGTCAGTTCATCAACTCTGGTGATGTTTTAAGCCTATTGAGTACGAAGCTCATTGTATATCAGGCTCATTTCGAACGAGCTACGACTGAAGACTTTTCGGACCTCATTAACGCTGTGAAGAGCGACGATAGCGACGATGAAGACTGCAAGAGCTTCAAGGCGGCCAGCGTACATAAGTCTTCTCGTAGAAGGGTGCGTTTTCTCTCCGTTTTTGAAAGCCACCCGGCTTGCACTTATGATCTACGTTCTCAGGTAAAATTTTCTACTGACGAAATAGCCTTTGGGGGTTCAAAGATCCAGACTTGTGATCCTCCTCCGGCGTTCACACCGAGGAAGAGGCTTCCTGTCAGGGTGGTTGCATCCGACGAGGTTAGTCATTCAACGTCGAGCACACCATGAGTTGACTGTACACCAGGTTCTGGGGGGTGGCAAAAGCGGGGAGATATGCAAGAATTGCGAGGTAAGTTTAATAAGTTAGAGACTTATTTGATATGCAACCAAATATGCACTAATGTATTCACAGTGCACGTCAAAAGCAGTACTTCCTCTTGTTCACACAAAGGAAACTATTGGCGAAGAGGTTGACAACACGTATCGGGCAAACGAGTCGAGCGGATCCATTATAAGCCTTCGAGGCCTAACCATATTTATGCTCATTTGCTTGTTCCATTGTTATATGTGCATATGTCGCTGTGATCGGCCTTGCTCAGGCTGAAACTTGTACCTATCAATGAACAAATAAGATCTGTGACTTGCGTTGTACAGTAGCCAGTCATTTTGTCTAGCAAGTGACCACACGAAAGCGTCGAAAACACTGAGCTTTTCTACATTCTCCTTGCTCGAGTTCCTTGTCTCGGGCAAGGGTCTCGGGTTACGGCGCATGGCGGTACTATGCGGCTGTGCGACACACAGCGTCTCGTGGACGAGCGCATCAATCACGGGTGTCTCAGACTCAGAATTCTACACCTCATCACTGCAAAAGCATGTATGCCTGATTATAATATTTGTACCCCGTACTTGATATGCTAAAATAATGTCCCTTTGACTTGATTTTGAAGTTATGTACCATGCACCTGGACCTGAAATGCGAAACCATGTTCACGATGACGTCAGGTGGCGTCGCTGTTTGGGGAGGGCTCCACCCCTAGCTAACAAACAAATGCAAATGTTGAACTTTAGTTGTCTCGCATTGTCTTTTCTTCCTCCTTGACATCCCTATCGACGTCTGCCATGTCATCCTTCTTTGTTTCCACCGCCTTCGCACCCCACGCCCCCTGCTCTCGCGTTATATGGCAGCTCTGGCTACAGGCGGCTTGACCTGTTAAGTACGTTCTCCTGCACCATGTGGACTCAATATTTACATTTCACCAGCGAACGCGACACTACTGCTACGACCCCCCTATGAATCTTCAACAACCGTACGTGTCTTTGTCCTCTCCGCCGACAGCCCATTCCTTCTTTCCACAACTCACAAGTAGACACCACCACTAGCGTGCGCAGTTCAATCCTCATGGGTAGGTGATCAAGAACCACTCCAAAACCAAAAGCACGTCCTCGACCACCTCTGCGTCTCCTCCGGTGCCGTTGCCGTCGGCAACTCCATGGGCGGCATGGCCGTGCTCGAGTGGTCCCTAGCACACCCCCAGGCTTCGTCCGGCACATCATCCCTGTTGCGACGCACGTGCGACGTCCGTGCGCCATTCGGCATGACGCATCTCCTGCGGCGAGGCCCAGCGGCAGAGCATCTACTCTGACCCGGGCTACGGTACGCATGGCCGCGCTGCTCATCTACCGCTCGCGCGATTCGTTCGAGCGTCGATTCAGGCGGCGCCCGCAGCAGCCCGCGATCGTGCCGAATGCGGGGGCAGGGGTGGGGGGCTGCAGCTTGTAGACGCGGACGCGGTGCTCGCGGCGCACAGCAAGGGGCACAATAATGCGTGCGAGCTCGCCACGCACATCCATGCTGCAGAGCTCATGATTCACTCGCCCGACGAGCACAACGGCTTCCTCGAGTTCGAGCAGATCAACAGGCGCCATGCGCTTCCTGCACCGCGAGTTTTCGGTGTACTACGCGAAGCCCGTGATACCGGAAGAGGAAGAGGGCGGGAGTACAACACCGTTCACGTAGGTTGACTCGATGGGCTGGTCGATGGGCTGGTCAAGCAAGGGGCTGATCCCGCCACAGGATGATCAACACCGTCATCGATGTGGGCAATCACGATTGAATGTGGCGGCACATTAAGGTCTTTGCGACCAGCACCGGCGTGCGCCGCACCTTTGCACTCGGTTTGCAGATTGCCCTTGCGGCGGGCAACGAGCAGAGGGAGTTCGCGTGGCCATGGCCATGCGCATCGCACGTGCAGGCACGCGCGCTTGCGAACCGCCTCGTCTGAATGGGAACCCGATGGACCACGTGCCCGCGAGCGTACCACAACGATGCTTACATCCTGATCAACTTCGACGGACACGCACCGCTCCTGTGCATGGGCACGCTCACGAAACGACTCGAACCCCGCCCGGAGGCCCCGATAGCGGCAGCAGTGTGAGACTGGAGGAGAGAGCGGATATCTACCTTGTTGGGTATGTCTTCGTTATTTCTCACTGTTTCGTTACTTACTTCCCTTATAATTTAGTTAGGGCCTACTTTAACCCCTTGCAATAGGCTAGTTGCGCGATAGGAGCCTCGATTGGCAGCCCCTGCCGCAGCGCTCAAGAACGGTAGCGTCCCCACGCACGCAGACAACTCGGATGATGACTGCAGCAGAGACTCTGCACCGCTGTGCTGCAGAATCTTCAGGCGGCGGGCAGTTGAGGGGTTGACCGTATTTCTGTGTAATGAGTAGACCAGTCACTTCCTGTGTTTATACATGAATATCATCGCGTTTGCAGTGAATTTTGCGTACTTTATTGTGTGATAATCATTGTATTCTACCATGAAAACTATTGGCTACGCGTTCGATCCTGCCTCGCCGTCTCGAAAATCATGTTCTTTTGACATGAGGAAAGTACACTGAATCCTGTCCATGACGAAGTGAACGCAATGCGCGTATATCCGCAACCTCATAGCCAACTAAAGTTTAGCTGGCACGGGCTGGCACAGATTCTAAAGCGCCTTGGATACACTAGGGGCAAACGCCGATATTTCCCTTGTTAATATTGATGGGAAAATGTGTCTAGTTGCAAAACTCCGCCAATAGCTTCCGTGGCGGACGAAATCCATCGGAGAACGTAAATTATCTAATGGCTTTTTAATCCAAAAATGGCAATGATAGAATGTTTCATTCCCCAATGGCTTTTCTAAGTGTTAGCCAAGCCCACAAAAGGAAATATCTTCCCATGACTTCTGTTCCCGAATATTCATTGTAGAATTTAACGTTCTTAAACAATTCTGTCATGCATTTCTAAACAGCCAATATTATAAATATGGATTATATTTTCACGATACCAAAACCCTTGGCGGTAGTTTTCCTCCTCTGAATTGTATCATCTCACATGATATCTGAGAAATATCTTTTATTTCCTCGTGCCTTCTCCACTCAGGAAAACCTGCTAGGGAACATAAACATTTCCATCCTCTTTCCGATCTAGCTGGTGGCCGGGGGCACAACACATCGATGCGACGGCACGACTTGGACTCGCAGGGCGCTTATTGGACGTGGGATAGCGCTGGGACGAAATTGATATGGCTGGCGCTTGGGCGGACCGGAATAGACCGGAATTCGGGCTCTGTGCCGAGCGCCGATCACTACGTCACGGAGCTCGATTGATCAATCGATCATGAGCTAGTCTAAGATCTGAGATCTGAGCGCTGTGACGCTGCTGCGAGCTGCTGCGACTGCAATGGGGAAAGGGTCCGTTCGCGTCATGCATCATGCCAGCTGCATGTGTCACGGAGTCAGCGGTCTAGAACAGCAGCCGACGGTAGATGGCAGTAGCAGGGAGATATGATGAAGCTAAGTATTTATTTTCTTATCATCTTGCTTTCCAACATCTCAGCATCGCGGCTACGCAGCAACCGACGGCACATGAACAATCATCCATTATCTCCCATTATCCCATCATCGTCACTACGATTACCCAGCAACGAAGGAGGAAGCTGCCAGTAGTGCAGCTAGACATTCCCGACTAACTACCCCTGTTACTTAATAGGCGACCTTCCATATCGAAGTATCAGTAACATCGCAACTTCCATGATGAGGCGGCTCGTGCACCCGAAGCTACGGTATCACTAAAATGTAGATAATTCATGATAATCATGTACAAGCCCAAGATCCAACAACTAATGTTTTTGGCACGTTACAAAGATAGGGGAGGTGTGAAGGTCGAGAGCTGAGAGAAGAAGCGGTCTCATGACTGAGAGTACGCTAACGGCCTCTAGAACGGCGCAGACCTCAAGAGCTAGATCCACGCCAATGCGATAGGAGAGATAGCGAGCGGGGCTGGTAAGCACTATTGTCATCCTCTATAGGTGTGGCAACACAAGAGCCAGAGTGTTAATGTCGCAAAGGTTGATCAGACGGCGACGGAGTTGCATTAGAACCGCGAGACGTGATTTATATGCTACTCATCAATGCGGAAGGGGAAATCGGAGGTGATGCTTTGAAGGCTTGTGGAAAGCGAGTTGGACGGTTGTTGATATCATTGTCTGAAAAGTTTTGTCACAGCCAACGTCCGTAGGCGCTCAATAGTGTTCGCACGGCCACCCCTATCTTCAACGAGCACAAACTTGCCCAAAGTTTGTGACTTGAGCTTGATGCCTTGCCTGACGCCACCGAGGAGCAACTGCACCGTCCGACCTCATTTCATCTTCTAATACATCAAAGCTTGCAGTTCGTGACTATTAGTGCTGGACGCAAACACCGTGGTCGATTACCGACAGCTCTCCTCATGAAACGACTCGCCACACCGTCGCCCAAGGGACACGATACAGCCATAGACATGAACCATAGATTCCACCTGCAAATGTAGTTTCTCTGAGAGATGGAATGTCAGAGGAGCGTTTGCCAGTCGAGGGAAAGGTAAGTATCGCTGGCTCGCATCAACGTAGATTGCCTTTTTACACACTGGCATGTGTACGAAGACTACGAAGACGCCAGAGTGTTCCATCCGATACTGGCCACCTTCGTTACCTCTCGTACCTCTTCCTACACCCTCCCCATCAACTCTTATGCAATTGATTCTCAGGATGGCGAATGTGCTCCACTCGAAATGAACGTCGAAACCCTCCCCTGCGCCCGCCACCGAGCCCTCACCTGAGCTTCAGATTCTCGCAGCACTTCGCAAAAGATCCGATACCGTGTCTCCCCTAGGCAGACCCTATATCAGAAGATAGTCGTTCTTGATATTCTGCACTTCCTCTGAGCACTCTGAACCCACCCCTTAGCCTGCGTTCCGCCGCCTCGAGTAGCTCTAGCCGCACTGCTTCAAAGCGAAGACTCTCGACAGATACTCATGACCAGAACACTGTCCCTGCTCCTCATTCAGCTAAGGGACCTGCACAGTGGCAGAAGCGTCGCAAGGTTATCACTCATGCTATAGACCTGGGATCTTTCTGAGAACGACACTTCTCCTGATGGCGGGAAACCCTTTGACCGCAAGATCACCGCCTTGGAGAGAGTCCACGAGATCACTACGGAGGAAGAGTGGACACTCGCAGATCTACTGTATAATCTCTGTATCCCGGAAACTCGACAGTCGAATCTCTACAGCGCTGGACTTCAGCAATGGGTCTCCTACTTTTCCGAGGAGATCACCTTGAGCTCACTTTCGGCGAGGTTCCTCGCCTGCCTCATACGACACCCATACGGCGTCTTGCGAGATGACGAATACAAGGTATGACACGAAGGTCGCGACTCGCGACACAGGGAAGAGAGGGTTGAACAAACGGGCGTGGGCGTTCGGAAAACCGCGCGAGCGAATGTTCGCGAACACTTCTTATGGCGGTATGGCGCTAAACGTTCACGCGACCATGCACTAAGCAGTTAAGGGGAGAAGACGTAAATAGAGTCAAAGCAACGTGGTGAACGTTCTGAACCCCAGCCCTAGCTTCGAGGCTGCTCCTTGTTCAGAACTTTCACCGTCTCCGAGCGTACTGGACTTGCCTAGCTTCTTCCTCCAGCAGATACAAACTCTTGCCGTGAGCTATCGTCCCTCCACACACGCTTTAGCTTCCTATAGACTCGGACCTTCACTCCATGTCGGCAATACCCACGTCATCTCGAGAGGAAGACGCTCGAATTGTCACGACGATGGTGTTCGATGAGGACCAAATGGTGCGCTCCCAACCCCAGTAACTTGCAGGCATAGTCTGATAGAGAACATCATGTAGGTATCTCCTCCGTCTGCCTCGTCTGAACGAGGGGTTGCCGAGGTTCTCACGGCTGTGTGGTCCGATGAGGATCAATCGGTGCGTGTCTATCACCAAACTTAGCTGCAGACAACCTCATTGGAGAGCGGACTTGGTTAGGTGTGTGAGCTATCTGAGCCGTCTGAAGAAGACAGCATGGAACTTCTGTCGGTGATCATATCCGATGAGGATCGATCGGTGCGTCTATAACATGAAAAACTGACAGAAAAGTCTCATGGAGAGCACCGGGCAGGTATCTTCATCTTCTGGTTCGTCTGAACAACCTGAGGATGGCGCTCAACACGCCACTACGACGGTCTCCAATGAGGGTCTATTGGTGCGTTTCTAGCACAATATTAGCACACGTAGTCTGATAGAATAAACTATATATCTATAGCTCACCGTTCTTGACAAATCCGAATTTCCCGACGTCAAATCACTTATCCCCATGATCGACCTCACTCTCAACATGTATATACACAATGCAATACCGACTCACTTGATTCATATACCAACAAGGCGGCTTGCTAGGAAGGACTTCATCTTCAATTACTTCCGTGCTTCCGTCCACGAAGACGTCGCATGCGAGGTTATGGCGTTTATGGAATCGGAAGATGCCATTTATAAGCGTTACTCAGCTGCCTTTGCATTTGAAAGAGTTCAGCTTGATCCCATAATCCGAAACACTGTTACATATACGACATTATCGCATCGATGGGGTGAAGAAGAACCAGCATACTCTGTAGCAGGCACTCTTGAGGGCCAGGGACCCGGATACGAAAAGCTGGACCAATTCCTGAAAGCAAGCATGGATAGAGGTATTATGTTTGCCTGGGCGGATACCTGCTGTATCGACAAAGGCAGTAGCGCCGAGCTCGACGAAGCAATCCGGTCGATGTTTCACTGGTACGAGAATTCGACCCTTTGCCTTGTTCACTTGGCGCAAACCAGCGGATATGAAGACATGGACAGAGATGAATGGTTCGAGCGTGGGTGGACACTACAGGAGCTCCTTGCCCCTCCACGCGTCAAGTTCTTTGACAAAAATTGGATTCCCCTTACTTGTCACGCAAATGACAAGTCGTCCCGCCGCAATGTTAGTCGGGAGCCTTCCGTCGCTTGGGCGAAGAGATGGGACTTGCACGGGATCAATACCTGGAACAACTTGGAGCACTTCAATTATTATACCTGTCATTCTCCGGAAATCAATGCTCAGCAACTCATTCAGAAGATTTCTACTATAACAGGTATCAGCGAACAGATTTTCATAGGTACATCACAATCAAACGCTATCTTCAGCGTACCAATCAATGAAAGGATAGCATGGGCTACCTATCGCTTCACGACCCGAGTGGAGGATGCAGCATACTCTCTGATGGGTATGATGAGAGTCAGCATACAGACGGCATATGGAGAGGGATGGGGAAAATCCTTTCGACGGTTGTTCGAAGCCATCGTGCAAGAAGGGACCGATCCATCCGTGTTGTTTTTCCGCGGCATACACTGGCCCAGTGCACCGCTTGATTATCGCGACAAAACCATACCTTTCCAGTGGTCCAATTTTCGCAACTACGCATATCTTCGGCATCTTCAGTCATCCATGACGTTACGTCCGGGAAGTATCTGCATCACAGCTGTGATTCTGGCGCTATCCCCCCCGGTCTACGATTTTGACACTCTAAGCTTCACTTGCCCTACCCTCAATGGCGCTGCTATAGCTGTTCACCCCCACAGTCGGCTGCTTCGTCTCCGTGACTGGGAAAGGCCCTGGAATCTCGCAGTCATCACCTACCATCCTATTGAAGGAAAATCCAAAATAGCTCTACCACCCACCGTTGTCGGTTATCTTGTCGATTCCCAGAGTCCCCCAGGGAAAGATCACTTCAATAGGCTTAGAGAACAACGACCTAGAAACACTGAATTAGGAGCATGGCAGCACGTTGGCGAAATTCAAGACATGTCCGACCTCGCATACGATATAATTTCTCCCATCATGGCTGTAGACATTCCTGGGGGAAAGCCCGACTCTTGTTTCCTTGTTGATGCCGAACGTTGCAAATGTCAAGACATATACATTTCTTCGGCTGAACTCCCAGGTACTTACTGGCGCGATTCCCACAGCGATCCGTGGGACTCACTGACCTACATCAAGAAAAACTAATCCCCAATAGAAGACGACGTGTGAGGATAAGAGCCGTCTAGAAATGTGTTACATAGGAAAAATAAAAAATAGATATTCCTTGATTGAGAATCCTACCGATGGTACTACGTGCCTATACGACTGTAGGATCAAAGTATTATCGATTATTGCGTGAAACGCGACATGAGCATGAGTACTTACTTGAGTCTTTGTATTTAGCTGGCGCGCCGAGCGTTATCCCTGCCAACTTGACACTGCACGTGTTCATGGAATCCGCGAATGAAAGCTACCTCACCTGCATCAACGCCGGCAAGATAAAGGTCCCTCAGAGCGTGCGCGCGCTCAAGCCGAGTATTTTCGGCAATCACATAGGTGGAAGATCAAAACGATGAATAAGTTTAGTCCGGGCAGGTCAAGCTGCCGCTTGACGTATGGGACGATGTGACGCGCAAGTGGCTCGAGGAGCGCTACGTCCGGGCGAGGTTGCGTCTGCATGAGATAAAGGGGAGAGTGCACTGTACTTCTATTGAGCATCTATCTTATATGTATTCTTTCACTTACTATATGATACGCGCACGAGGTGATTCTAAACTTACACTCAAGTCCTCGAGTACCAGGGAGATTTGTAGCCTCCCTTATGACATGTGTTTGACAAAGGGGCGTGATGCTGGAGGATACTTGTCGATATGTTCCCGGCTTTTGCGCTCTTGGAGTTCGTCGTGTTTAACCCAAGTCTAACTCGAGTCTAACGGTCCTTTCAGGTACGCTGACGCCGTGGGAACAATCATGGTTCTACCCGCCCCCAGGGACAAAATCTTCAAGCTCCGCTTGCATGAGACCTATCAGGACACATCTCGAGGTGTCTATTGATGATCAAATCACCTCAGATATGCAGCTCGAAGCTTCTTCAGCAGGCGAGTCGGACGGAAGGCCACCGCTCTTATGCTCACGACTCCTTAGCATTTTCGACGAGGACTACGGACCAGCAACGAAACTACACATATAAGCCCAGCTTCGTAAAACCTTGGACTGAAAGGACGGGCCTGCCACATGTGCTCGCTCTGCTTCTCTGCCTAGACTTGAACATGTGAGGATGCTCATACTCTCTACTCTTGATCTTCAGGAAAAGGACGATCATCCGAAATCGAGCGCTCATCGTCCGTCTGGCAGCGATCACTGGAATGGGACGAAGGCTTGCATTATCGATATCTTGGCAGTCTTATTCCCAGCAGCTGTCTTGCCGAGTGCCGTGTTGAGCGACGGCCAACTGAGAGGCTGCGCCACCGATGGGTCTCGGAGGTGTTCGGACAGCACTTTGCTCTGTAATATCGCTCGTCCGGGCCTTGAGGCATGTGGACAGTTCTAATTATGACCTGGAACCTACTCTACCATATCCCACTTACCTGTGTGGCTTTGACCAGGGATGAGCCGCTGAATTGCTCTCTGGAATACACTTAGTGCTGATCAGTCACCGATACTGCATTCACTACTTTTCCTCAGCTCGGAGCCCTTGTGTCGGGTGAAAGGGGCTTTGATCCGATACCCTTACTGAGCGTTCTCATTGAATGGTCCCCAAGGTAGTGTATTCGAGTTGTGCGACCAGTTTGTACCTATCCTCAGTCTATCCGCCATAACTCACCAGATGTCTAGAGACTACGCCTTGGATGGCGTCTTTGTCGGTCTCATCTTAGCTCTTGCTGCCGACACAATCAGCATAGGTAACCCAAGTCGTCAGGATTCCGTGTCTGTACTGCCGGGCTTCTGCTGATGGGCCTGTCATCAAGATCATTAATCATTGGTAGCACAGCTAATAAAGTGCGCATTCTTCCGCGTGAGAAGTGCTCCCCTTATTGGTGGGTCGTGCTTCTGGCGAAACTTGTATCCGGTCAGCACGGTCGATATTCTGCTGCTGATTGACAATGCATACTATTGCGGGTGACCTATCTTTCTCTCTTTTTGTTTGTGATCTCATTCGCGAGATTTACATGAAGAGCAAACATCAAATAACATGCATCGAGTTCTTTCTAGAGCCTCGCCCAAGTTGGTAAACTCATAAGTGAACGGAGGTGAGAGCAATGTGGAAAATATGGCCGCATTCTTGTTGAACCTCACCCTTTACGAGATGAGTTCCTCCTAGCAGAACGACGGTAGCACAAGCTGATTGTTTTGCCAGAAGTTGGGGCCTGAAGCTGAAGAGTGTTTGAATTGATCAGGGCGCGGTGAGGAGCAAACTCATGGAGGGTCGGTTCTTGTGTGTTACCGTCAATAACAAAAAAGGGATATGTATGTGCTCCCCTCGGGGATACGAAGGTTTAGGGCTCCTTTGAGAGGAAAACCCTCCCGTCCGCGGTTTTTCTTCACTTCAAACAGGTACAGAGGACACGGAAATGATGCTCCAGCTCCTCAAGAACGTGCTTGACACGCCAACTGGGCGGTTCATTGAATTCAATCTCGACCTCTCTCACCCCAGAGTTAGGCACGTTAAGAAGCGACATGGCTTTCTCGTGCTCTTATTGGCGGCCTTCTCGAACTCGGGATGCCCAGACAACAAAGAAGTTCTATCGACCGCCGGAAACACATGTTTGGGATGGCTATTCTTGTCACGTCCGCTCTCACTCCATAATGATTTCTTCGCACTCGCGCAACGAGGTCCACCCGCACATTTCTTGTCATACATGATTTCATTCGTGCTCGGGTCCCATTTTCGCGTCAAGTACGCTGTGTACTCCACCTCAGTTTGTTAAGGAGATTTTTCATCGTGCCTAGGGCGATCAGACGGATAATGATTTCGCCAGTTTGCACCAATGCATTGTTCTGAAGTTGATCTTTGCTGACTTCCGAGCTCGCAGATTCATATTAGTGCTCTTACCGCTCACATTCCGGACGTACAGAATCATTGGGCGCACTCAGGAATAGGCATGCGATATGGTTTTGCCACATGTTATGTTGTCAGAGTGTGACACACTACGGAGTTGATATGTTGGTGTCGAATTCCGACCGGTAGGTAGTAATTTATAGTGCAAGTATACCGGGGCCCTGATAGCACCAGAGCAAGGTCTTTTGGTCCTTGTCGTCCTATGGCGCAACGCGTCTCTCATATCACCTTTTAGAGAATTGACTTTGAACCATCAGATGACTCCCAGGTCAGGATCTCTCGGTGCAGCCCCAGGGCCTAGACGGGGATTGCACAGAGGTGCATGCGGTACCGGAGGGTTCATCGGTGTGTTCTATTTCCACAGCTCAGCTCACTCCACCAGGATTCACCGAGCACATGTGTGACTTTTCCGCGAGCCTTCGACGGCTCATTGCCCTCTGTATGGGTGCTTGTACCGAGCTCGTAAACGTATAAAGGCTGGCCTGGTTTTCGAACAACAATCCTCATCAGCCTCAGTCGACCTCGATAACTCCCAGCTTTTCAAAGGAACACTCCCAAGAAACCCATTCTCGTTCACCATGCGTTTCTTCAGCACTGTCTCTATCGTCTGCACCGCGGCGCTCGCTGCTTTCTCCGTCGCAGTTCCTGTGGCTGAGGACAGCAAGGTTGTTGCTCGGCAGTCGACCACGTCGATCGCGGCCATCTTCAGCTCCGCGTTCACTGAGATTGCCCCGCTCGCTCAGTCTCTCAGTCAGTATTTGACCAATATCCCTCGATGCATGCTGACGCGTCGATCTTTTTATTGCATGTCGTTGCCTCTGTCAATCAATTTACGTGCAGTCTACCTTAACTCCGGGAACGCGACGCAGGCGAACATCACGCCTATCATCTCGCAGATCTCCGCGCCGCTCAACAACGCGCTCGGCTCGGTCAACGGCCTCAAGAGCCAGGGTGTCTCCCAGAACGAGCTCCTCCTCTCCGAGGATGGCTCCGAGATCCTTTCCGTCGGCGCTCTCGCCGCGCTCATTGCCGCCGATCTCGTTGTACGTGTCTTACTCAATTCTCGCCTTCCAAACAATAAGCTTACAATGTGTTTTCTGTTTTAGCTGCTCTTCAAGGCCATCGGTGTTGTCCTCGCCATTGTTGGTGCTGACTTGCTCGCAATCCTGATCCCGCTCCTGTACGCCGTCGGGTGAGTAGGCTTCATATATCACTCGACAATACCGTTCCTGACACACTACCACAGAATTCTGGTCTACAAGATCCTCTTCGTCGTCCTCGGTCTCGTCAGCGGCCTGCTCTTCGCTCTGACCCCTCTCCTCAGCAGCATCGTCGGTGTCCTCGACACCCTAGGATTGACTGTCCTCCTCCTCCTCCTGGCCCTCTAAGCGCTACCACCTGGCAGCGCCTAGCGAACACGTCCGCGCTAGCTAGTTGCAAGCCTCGTCGGGATGCTAGCGCGAATGAGCTCGTGGGCCTACTAAATGCAGGATTAACGACTAGCTTTCATGATCCTTGCCACGTTTGAAGTTCAATTAGGGTTTGTTTTTAGTTTATGAAGTTTCTTCGTGTAGAAAATGTGTACGTTCTTAGGGTACTAGTCTACGTGTTCTTCATAGAACACGTATAGAACACGTGGAAAAAGTTCTTCGGGCCTTGTAAATGATGGGTGTAAACTTGTGTGTAACAATACATTGTTTGTCTCTGTTTTCTTCGAGGAGCTCGTGAACCAAACCCGTGGCGTCGTTATCGTAAAACGAAACTCTAAACCTTGGTTGCCCAAGTTCGTGCATTGACAAATCGCGGCTTGGGAGAACCCAAATTCTTCCGTTGGCCGATACCTCTGGGACTTTATTCGCGCCACAGTCCGTATTGGGCAAGCACGCGTTGAGGTTTGCGAGGGAGACTACTGACGCTTATGCGACCTGCGGATCGTCACGAGATTATCAGCGTTGCAAATGTCACAAGTCAGAAGCAGCCACTTATGCTCAATATCGTCACGAACAGAATAATATAGATTGCACGCCAATCATTCCCTATATATATACTCCGGAAAGTAGATACTAAATGGCCGTTGAAGTAAACGACCAGACGGCAACTAATTCCATTTGATGAAGCCTCCAAAAAGCCCAAGAAAAAAACATTGCATCATAGTTAGTTAGGCACCTTGCCAACAAACGGGTTGAAGTTATAGTAGTCGCAGCCCGATTGCTTGACATACACCGAGCCGTAACCATCGAACACTTTGTTGCCGTCACGGCTCACCTCGATGTACGGGATCTGCGCGTCCTCGACCGGGAACGGAACATAACCCATCGAGAGGCCGGCAGGCGCGCTCCAGTTGGTCTCCTGCGAGCCAATCGCGAGGGTGAGAGTCGCAGGCGACCCGAGCATTGCGATTGCAAAGACGGCGTCTGCGGGGAAGTCGGCGTTGCGGGGGCGGGTGCCAGTGCTGCAGGTTATGTCCTTGGGGAAGGCGCGATACCAGAAGACGACCTCCTCGTTCTACCATGCTTTGTTAGTAGCGCTCGGAAGTGGGCATAACAAATAATGACACATACGGAAATGGTGGGCTGGTTGCCGGTCTTATACCACGAGATGTAGTACTGGGCAACATCACGCCATGCTGCGTGGTCGAAGCCGTTGACATAGAGAGGTGCCTGGGTGCCGATGTCCACCTGACCCAAGCGAGATGAGCAATGGACAACGATGACATTATTTAACCTTCGACTTACGTTAGGGTTGATATCACCGATATAGTGCGATTCGGGGTAGTCGTTCCAGGTTACTTCCTAGACCATGAGAATGCAGTACGATTATTAATAGTGGGTGGTAGCGCACCGATCTCGACGATGTCAGGCTGGACCTGCAAGGCTTGCTGCCAGCGGTAGTCCCAAAGAGTGTCGCTGTACTCGACCCAGTCGCCGAGGTTGTCGAGGTTCTTAAACTGCCACGGCGACACAGCTGTGACGGATAAAGTCAGAAACCCAAGATTTTAGCACGTCAGGAATGACACTCACCCATGATGTAAGGACCCCCACGAGACTGAGCTGCGGCCTGGTACGCAACGTCCGTGTCGGTGGTCAAGTTGGTACCGACATCATTAGGCCAAGACCACCAATTGTAGAATCCGTCAATAGATGGGAACGTGGACAGCAAGTTCGAGGCCTGTGACGGGTCGCGATATGACGTGAATGCGGGCGCGAGCGCGATGTCGATGCCCTGGCCGGAGAGAGTGCTCTTTACGCTTGACCAGAACGAGTCGCCGTAGCTCTCGCCTGAGTAGGTCGACACGAGGACCTTGCTGTTGTAGTGGAATGTGCTCGAACTTGATGCGTACTGCGCAACGATGCCCGCGATCGTGTTGGCGTCCCACGTACTGGTCATGTCAAACGAGTAGAATAACTGGAAACCCACTTGCTCCGCGGCCGCGTATGCGTACCCGAGCTGAGGGTTGACTTCATAGTCATTACCAGCCATGTTCAGGGCTACATGTGTGACAGATGTTGAGCTTCGACCTCAACTCCAGTCATCATACTGACGTACCGAAACCATCAATACCAATATTCTTGGCAGTTGTCATGTCGTTCACCCAGTCACTCTGCGAATACGAGTAGGAGTTCTGCGCCTGGAGGTTCAGAGGCGGCCCCACTTGAGTTGCTGTTTCAAGTCGCGAATAAAAGAGAAGCACTCACCATGAAATGTGCGAAAACATACTTGGCACTCGCCATGTTCACCGCACAAAGAACGGCGGCGACACTCAAAGCCGCCAGAGGAATCATGATCAGCGTCGAAGTTACGGGTGTGAGTGAAGTAGAGGTCTTGATACTTGTCAACCTACCCGTTCACAGTGCCTTTATATGCAGCTCTATGCTAAGGCTGACCTGGACCAGGTTTCAATGGCCGAGACTAACGAGTTCCTGAAAGCTGGCATACCAGGTGGCTGCAGTCGATGTGAGATTGATGTGAGAGAATGGTGACGAGTCGCCAGCGAACGTAAGGCCCCTACGACTTTGCCAGGGGAACTGAATAAAGCAACGAACTTCCTGAGGTACCAGCATCTACTCCGAGTCGGGGGTAGTGATTGATTTGGACGGTTCGCCCGGACAGGAAACGTCATATATGATGGTGATCGTCACAGCTGAACGATAATCGATCGGGGTGCACCGGGGTTGCAGAAGTCCAAAAATTCGTCGGCTGATCATGTGCATGACTCGGAATAGTGGAGGATATTAGTGAAAGTCATCTCAACTGAGTAATTCGGCACACACCCCACTCAGTTTCTTGCTTCACACACACGCTCGTAGGGAGCAAAAAACATGGGACAGCAATTAGCGCTATGAGCAGATGGCTGAATGAGCTTCAGTAAAATAACCGGAACAGACAACATATAAAATGTGAAGATCAATAAGGCAGATGAAGTTGATGACGGCGGCGATGTATGTGAAGCCTGACTTATGATTTGATGCGAGTATAAGAGATAAATATAAGTAGTACAGTGCTTGAAGAAAATTACGCACCACCCAACGACACAGCTTCACTTACTCGAGCGAGGACGGCTGAGTACGATTCTAGGTTTCCATGCTTTCGCACTACTACTAGGTATCGACCAGTAAGTGTTCATGAAACCAGTCCGTGAATGAACTCTTGCTCATGGAGCATCATGGCATGCAGTTTCTCCATGAAGGGAAGCAGAATTGAGGGGCGTAAGCTGGCATGAGCATAAAAAGGGGATAGTAACCACCGAACAGGTCCGAGCTCCACAGAGAACTGAGCTCGATGACCTTGACGGCGAACTCGCGACGCGGCTGGATCATGGCGTGCGTGTTCAGGCCGCTGCCATACCACAGCAGTCGGTATACCACATCGTGCTACCAACCAGTCCACCAGGCACGCTTGATCTTGTCATGCACGAGACAGAAGCACGGGGACCAGAGTCTTATGGGTGACACGTTGAATGAGAAGACGGCGATGATACAAAGGACAGCGTGCGAATTATTGCACGGCTTGAGGCGCCGAGCCACTGCCAGCAAAGTTAGGGACAACTTTGGCTACGAATAGAGATGTTGTTATGCACCCGAAACTTCAAGAGGCCAACAAAACCAGCAAAACCCAAGAAGTGAGCAATGACGGCAGCAACGACCGAAACAAACGTCGGGGACCTTGCGGCTGAGCATCAGACCAAGGAAAGAAGAGACTAGGACCAGCACCAGCTAGTAGCATTAGTGGTACTACCTGCCACATTCAACACCACACCTTTCCGGGCCAGAACACAATAAATCCAAAATTTGATAATGGTGACTCCACACCATCAGACCGAGGGAAGTGAAAGCGATGCGAGCGGGAAGGCTGGGAGGAAGTCTACCAGTGAAATCAACCAGTGCTTTCGGACAATGCCTTGACGAATGTGTCGACTGGCGTGTCGATAGAGGAAGCAACATCCGACCGCATAGCGTCAACCACCGCGCGGAGCATCTCTTCGTTTATAGAGACAACCAATCAGGTATCTTCTTCTCAACGCCGCTCATTATCGTCCGCAAGAAATGGCAGTACTCGATCTGCAAATTGCGGACGTGAGTTACCATGGCACGTCAAGCGTATGAACGTCCCGTGGACCTGTGTTCGATAATAAAGTCGCGGAAAAAGAGCTGCTGAAAGTTCAACAAAGACACAAGAAACAATGTCGAGCCCGAGGATGGAGAACCAGACGTAGATGAGATACGAGGTCCAGAACGCCATACGACGGAAAGCAGAGTGATCAAGGCCCAGATAACGAGATAGATGCCAAGATCGGCGAAGCGAGAGAATAGAGTGCTGAACAAGGTACACGTAGGGGCAACCTACGTACTGTAGCATCGGTGCAAGCCCGTTGGACCTCGAGCTCCCGCTGACGGAGTCGTTGTGCATCTCAGCGGAAATTCGTCGAAGAGGGGGGAGCGTGACAGGAATCGAATTCCGCAACATTGGATCCAGCTGCAGTCAGGTTCAAGGCTACACTATCCATTCATACTACCTGGTATACAGACTAGTGAAGGTGGTATTCAAGTTATGGCTAGCATAAGAAAGGGTCAGGAGAAAGCCCAGAAGGGTGATCTATGAGACGCCCAGGTCAAAGAGGGCGTGCGTTCTAGAAATTTGGACCTTATTATGTGAAGATAACAAGCATCTAGATAGGTGCATTAGTCGTCGCTCGTAGATTTGAGGAATGGGGAGTTAGTTGGCCGAGTTAGAAGGGTAAACGTTAGGCGGATGGGGGGCTACCGGCAAGGTTGAACGTGAAAGGAGTCGAGGGAGCAGAGGTCGGCTGAACCTGGTTCTGAGCGGAGCCTTGAGGCTGGGTGTGTTGAGGGGACCTAAGGGGTAGTGCAACTCGGGGTCGTTTTGGAAGAGAACGCTCCCCAAACGTCACTTTTAATGGCTTAAACTGCGCCGAGAAGACCTCCGTTATCCTCGACGAGAAATCCGTCTGCCCCACCTGCCTCTTCCCAACGACGGCCTGCCCGTTCACCGAGGACCGATGGAAACTCTCGCGTACTTCGGCGATCTGCAGCACGACGTCCAGCCCTAGTTTGTCAACATCGCGTCGCGCCATGGGTTCCGGGCGCTGTGCAAGCGCGTTGAGCGCAGGCATCATCCAAGGCTTGATGTCAAACTCGAGGGCGAGGGCGAGGCGGTCGACGGGGTCCATGCTCATCACCGCCATCTTTTCGATTGCGAATTGATGTACTGCAGTCATGTTCCACTGGTCGGAAAGTCGGAGCACAGGAGTCCACTCCTCGAGGGTCATGGGGAGTTGGCCGCTGACCTGGTTCGGGATCGTCGACGTCCAAGGAGGGAGGACAGCCCGAGAATAAAGGACCTTGAGGAGCTGCTTGAAGTCGAAGCTGGTAATGCCTTTGAGTGCGACGGGGTTATCGTCAGTAAGGCCCTCGGCGATGCTTTCGCCTGTTGGAAGCGAGAACATAGCCTGAAAGACATCGGAGTGGTCACTCAAAACGTGGCTGGGTATCTTGAAGAGGGTGTTCTCGACCTGAGTCCCCAGTGAGACGCGTCAACGGGGGAAATAGAGGAACAGAGCATACCAAGAATATTACGATAGAGAAGTAGAATGAATCGTCGCGAACCACTGGAGGGGAGGGTGAGAGTTTGGCGACCTGCTTGTCTTGTGTTGCGTTAGCTGTGGTCGGTGTAAGGTCGGCGGACGAAGCCATGTCTGAGTTGCTTGTTTGAAGAGGGTGCCCGCTCTGACCACGAGTCGCAAGGGAATGAGTGTAGCGAAAACAGCACTTGCCGGGACGATGGTTGGGTCCTATAAATATATACCAGTGGCAGAGACGATGTGCGAATGGCCAGTTGGGACGATACCGCAACTTGAGACAGACCTAGACAGACGCGTCGCGTCAACGCGTCAACGCGTTAGGGTGTTCATGCACATGGCTGTTGAGTGGACAACGTAAATCGTTGCAAGCTCATTGGCTCGTCCACGTCGGACTCATTGTAACTTGGGGAAGAGCCGTCAAAGCATCCGGATGGGAAAAAGGTCGCGACGCAGTTGGACGTCATAGCTTATGCAGGTCTTAGAGTCGACTACATTGTACTAACAGTGCTGAAGCACTGAACGCTGCGAGAGGCTGCAGGTAACTCGTAGAGAAGTGGTCGTATGTCGCTCTAGTCGGCCCGGTGCGAGGCGCTGTGCAGGGTCGGATTGAAAAATTTTGACATTTGTGGATCGAGACACGGAAAGAGAAAAAAGACACGTCCGATTCTGTTCCGGAATGTTCCATCACCCAAAACGGAAGGTGAGAAGAGGCAGCCGGCTTAGTCAGCGCATTACGCGGGCGGCCTAAAATTTCGGCGTTTGCTCTCAGCTGCCCCATCCCGCTCTTCACTTCCTTCCTCCTCGTCCCCTTCCCCGTCTTCGTCGTCCATCATGTTTGCCGCTGCTCGTTCCCTCCGCACCGCTGTTGCCCGCACTGGCAACTATGCTGTAAGTTGCTTACTTTTTTGGTGCTCGTAATGAGGTGACCTAACGCGTTTTTAGGGTCTCCCGCGGTCCATGATTGCCCGGAACATGAATTCGAAGGTCAACGGTATGTACTCATCCCAACGAGTGTGAACACAAGCTTAGTCACGACACGTTCCAGGCCCCGTCGTTGGTATTGACTTGGGTACCACGAACTCTTGTGTCTCCGTCATGGAGGGCAAGTCCTCGCGCGTCATTGAGAACGCGGAAGGTGCCCGGACGACTCCCTCTGTCGTCGCCTTCACCAAGCACGGCGAGCGTCTTGTCGGTCTCCCGGCCAAGCGTCAGGCCGTCGTGAACTCCACCAACACCGTCTTCGCCTTTAAGCGCCTGGTTGGTCGTCAATTCAAGGACAAGGAAGTTCAGGAGGACATCAAGCATTGGTGAGCACGTTGGTTCCCCATCTCCTCCATGCATACTAATGTTTTATCCTAGGCCATTCAAGGTTGTTCCGAAGAGCGACGGTCGCCCAGCCGTCGAGGTCCAGAACGGCGACAAAATTTCTCAGTTCTCCTCAGAGGAGCTCTCCGCAATGGTCCTCTCGAAGATGCGTGACACGGCAGAGCAGTACTTGAACAAGAAAGTCAAGTAAGTGAAAATTCTCGTCGCCGACTAACCGAGGTGCTCATAATCGAATAGCCACGCCGTTATCACTGTGCCTGCTTACTTCAACGACGCTCAGCGGCAAGCGACCAAGAACGCTGGTCAGATCGCTGGCCTCGATGTGCTGCGTGTTATCAACGAGCCCACCGCTGCCGCACTGGCTTATGGTCTTGACCGCGCTGACAACTCGGTTATCGCTGTCTACGACCTTGGCGGTGGTACCTTCGATATTTCCATCCTGGAGATGCAGAAGGGTGTCTTCGAAGTCAAGTCCACGAACGGTGACACTCACCTTGGCGGCGAGGACTTCGACATCACCCTCCTGAACCACATCCTCAACGAGTTCAAGAAGGAGTCTGGTATCGACCTCAGCCAGGACCGCATGGCCATTCAGCGTATACGCGAGGCCGCCGAGAAGGCGAAGATCGAGCTCTCGTCGACTTCCCAGACGGAGGTCAACCTTCCCTTCATCACCGCCGATGCCTCCGGACCCAAGCACATCAACCTCAAGCTCAACCGGTCGCAGTTCGAGACTCTCGTCAACCCCCTTCTCCAGCGCACGATCGACCCGTGCAAGAAGGCGTTGACTGACGCCGGTGTCAAGGCCAGCGAGATCAATGAGGTCATCCTCGTCGGTGGCATGACGCGCATGCCCAAGGTCAACGAGATTGTCAAGTCCATCTTCGGCCGTGACCCCAGCAAGGGTGTGAACCCCGATGAGGCCGTCGCTATTGGTGCCTCGATCCAGGGCGGTGTCCTCGCCGGTAACGTCACTGACATTCTGCTCCTCGATGTTACTCCTCTGTCTCTTGGTATGTCATATTCCTTTCGGTTCAGTTCTTGGAGTTAATGTTACCCTCAGGTATTGAGACCCTTGGTGGCATCATGACCAAGCTCATCAGCCGAAACACGACTATCCCGACCAAGAAGTCCCAGGTCTTCTCGACGGCTGCTGATGGCCAGACTGCCATCGAGGTCAAGATCTACCAGGGTGAACGTGAGCTCGTCCGCGACAACAAGCTCCTTGGCAACTTCAACCTTGTCGGTATACCCCCTGCACCCAAGGGCGTTCCTCAAATCGAGATCACCTTCGACATCGACGCCGGTACGTTTTTAGTCACCTCCGGCGTCCGAACCAATACTGATCTTCTTTGCAGATGGTATCGTCAACGTGTCGGCCAAGGACAAGGCTACAAACAAGGACCAGAGCATGACCATTGCTTCGTCGTCCGGTCTCTCCGACAAGGACATCGAGCGCATGGTTGCCGAGTCGGAGCAGTACGCTGAGTCCGACAAGGAGCGTCGTGCTCTCATCGAGGAGGGCAACAAGGGCGAGAGCGTCTGCTCTGACACTGAGAAGGGTAAGTGTGGTTATCATTAAACGTTGTAGCTGTTGCTTACTATCGTTATGTAGCCATGAACGAGTTCAAGGAGCAGCTCGATGCCACCGAGAAGGAGAAGGTCAGCAAGCTCGTCGCCGAGCTTCGTGAGATCGCCGCCAAGGGCCAACAGGGCGACGCTTCCGTCACCGCCGACCAGATCCGGGAGAAGATCAACGAGACCCAGCAGGCCTCGCTGGGCCTCTTCCAGAAAGTGTACGAGAAGCGCAACGCCGAGGGTGCCTCGAACGAGTCGTCGAGCACCGAGAACCAGGAGAAGAAGGACTAAGGGCTGAACGCTGTCGTCCTCCGTGACTCCCTTTCCTTTTCTTCGTGTTCTGTCGGTTTCCTTCTTTCTATCGGCTGTCTCTGCTCGATCATTCCGTTGCTCTCTCATCATCATTGCATGTTCTCGCATTATGCATCGTCATCTTTAGATATTATGTCCAGAAAAGTAACATCATCTCGCTATTCGTTCATGCCTTACGTACATTACTTGCATATTACTCACTTATAGAGTTGGTTGCTTTAGTCTGTAGCCAATATTACGCTCACCTCATCCCCCGCTCAGTGTCAATACACATAATTGACTAACGTCTAAAATTTGGTGTGGACTGCGAACTTGTATGATGAAGTTGCATCGTCCCGACGCATCATATATGAATGTTGGTTGAATCACTGTTTTGGAAGGAAGGCGCATTTCTTGAAGCCCATGCACATCCTCGCACTTGAGTTTAGTGATCCCCTGCGCCTCGTCTAATCTATCATAGGTCGCGGTCAAATACCCCCCTCGCATCTCAAAATTGGCGTTGCCGGTGCAACTTGATCTCGTTCTGCATGCCACTGCTTTTCCGTGCTCGACTGGAAGCTCCAAGCAACTGCGTCGGCGACTCGGAGCGCGTGGCTGCTGATATCAGGGTTGTTACAGCAGGTCACTAGGCATTCCTTTGCCCGTCGAGACCAGCAGAGTGACCATGACCAAGTGAGTGCCCGGTTGACCTAGAGGCTTGAGGCTCGCGAGAGACTGGAAACTGTGGCGAGGCATGAGACGAACTTGGTGCGATGAGCACTGTATGTCAAGACGTTGAAGCTCAGACCGACGAGATAGTGATTGAGGTACTGCTGCAGTCCGGTTGCCAGATGGCTTGATTCTCACATTGCCTTAATTGATGGGATCAAGAGAGTGCCTGGAGGTTTGACGTAGTGTGTGGGGCAGGCTGCAAGGGAGTCTCGGAAGAGTACTTGCCTCGGAGGACGAAAGAACGCGGATGTGCCGGTTAGGTACCGGAGCCCGAAGACGATCAAAGCGCTAAGGACTCGGTCAATCACAGACTCCGAGAACGTTAACAAAACTCGGTCCTGAGCTCGCGCTGGTCGCAACTTTCACCCCCAACCATTTACATACCCTATACCTCTCCAATATGTCGCCTCCTTCTCCCTCGGGCAGCAATGACAAGCGCATAGGCGGCGAATATGGCGCGATGCGCGCGAACATCGACGTCGACAAGCTAAACAAGTATCTCGCAGCCAACGTACCGGAGATCGCGACACCGGTGGATGTGAAGCAGTTCAAGGTACGTTTCCTTGTATACGTGTAGTCTGGTGCGAGTTCTGGGAGCTCAACGAGTGTTGCTCCACCAGTTTGGACAGGTATGCAAATTGTTGGATGGTGCATGCTAGGTCCTGACATGCTCGCGTGCTCGTGTAGTCGAATCCGACTTACTTCCTTACTGACTCCAAGTGAGCTCCTAGTCCGCTTCCTCTATCTTCTCTCGTGTATCTAACCTCTATTCCTTAGAGGAGTTCGCTTCGTCCTGCGCAAGAAGCCGGCCGGGAAGCTCCTGTCTGCGACGGCCCACCAGATTGAGCGCGAGTACAAGATGCTTGACGTGCTGCACCGGCACAACTCCTCGCCATCAACGAAGCCGGAGCAACATGTACCAGTTCCCCGGCCGTACGTGCTGTGCAACGACAGCGAGGTGATCGGGACGCCATTCTACGTGATGGAGTACCTCGACGGACGGATATTCACGGACGTGCGCATGTTCGAGGTGCCGCCGAAGGACCGGAAGGAATGGTGGGTGCCATGCAGCTTCCTTCTCACCTGCTTGCACACATTGACGCTGTGCGCTCGTTGTGACACCCCTTTATAGCTGGCTCTCGGCGGTGCGAGCGCTCGCTGCCCTCGGCTCACTCGACCCCGTCGCAATTGGGCTCGAAAAGTTCGGCCCAACGACGCCATACTTCCCTCGCCAAATCAAGTCCCTCTCGCGCGTGTCGGCATCGCAGTCTGAGGCGGTTGACATCGAGACGAACAAGGCCATTGGACCCATCCCACATTTTGACGCGCTCGTGCGGTGGTATGGCGCGCACCTTCCTAACGAAGGGCGCGTGCGCATCGTGCATGGGGACTATAAGCTCGATAATCTCGTCTTCCACCCTACGGAGAATCGGGTTATTGGGATTTTAGACTGGGAGTTGTGTACGCTTGGGTCCTCGGTATGTCGTCTGCTTCCTTGTTATACAATTCGTGTCTGTCTTCCATATTCGCTGCATCATCACCATCGTCCCTACGCCAATTACGAATGTATTTCTGACGAAACGAGTAGCTTGCGGACCTCGCCAATCTCACTCAGCCTTGGTCAATCGACCGCGAATGGGTGCCCATGAGCGCTGAAGGCTCAGAAGGCCTCAACCCGCGAAAGTACCCGCTCATGAAGGCGTTTAAGCGCTCACCCAATCCCGAAGAGGTTCCCATCCCGCTGGAGGACCTCGAGCGCGAGTACGCTCGTCTCTCCGGGAGATCCTATCCTATGCCAGAGATGCCTTTCGTACGGAGCTTCATGGTCTGGCGGGTGAGTCCTTCATTCTTCTACAGTTTGCCGATTATATTAATATTGGGTTGTAGTTGGCGGTCATTTCGCAAGGCATCGCTGCGCGCTACGCGAGGAGACAGGCGAGCTCGGAACAGGCGCCGTTGCACATTCATTTGTTCCCGGTGCTCAGCAACATCGCGAAGAACGTGCTCGCGGACGATGGGTTTGATATCTTTGAAAAGGGGAATGTTAAGGCGAAGTTGTAGAATGTTGTAAACGTCAGTGTGGACTTAGTATTGTGAGTAATCCCTTTTCTCTAAATACGCTCCTGAGACTGACAATGTGCCCTCAAGAGTAATGGATGTATAGTTCCTGACGGTATTATTTATTTATTTGCCATCAACAGGGTGGTTCGGGCGATGCATGAATCGCGGACTAGTCTCGTTAAGCCTCTGTCGGTATGCAACGGTAGCTGACGCACTCAGATATGCAAGAACTTCTTTATGATTTCAGTATTCATGGTCCATTGACTCTGCATAGCTCCTCAAGAATTCGTACAATCGCAAGATGCGCCCATCGGGTACTTCTCCCGGTACATTATTGTCCAACCAGATCACAAATTGCATGTCCGGAAGGTTCAGCAAGTTCTTCAGCCCGTCGTCGTCAGCAACTCCATGCGTAAGCAGCCAGACCCATAGATAGGTCAGTTCTGCAGGGATCGTCTCCGCGATTCGCGTTATGTAAAGTTGCGATGCAAAAGGATTCTGATTGTCCTCGCCCGTGTCGACCACGGTGGCTGCGTCATCGTCGGGAGGACTCCACGCCCTGTCGTCTATCCGAGCTACTTCCTGTGGCCGTTCTCTTGCGGGGTCACCTTGCCCTACCCTTCCGCGGTGGTATTCCCGCAATAATTTGTAACGTCCATGCTTAAAGGATTTTAGCGCGGTGGCCTACCATTTGTTGCTTGCCGAAGATAACCGGACTGCTCACCTCCACTCCGCGACGGAGGTCCGTGCGACGGATCATGACTCTTCTTGCGAGGGCATCTACGGCCCATCCGTCTTCGTACTTTTCGAAAAGCGGACAGAGGGCGACGACTGGTTCAGGAGAATAGTATGCAGCATAGAATACGGCGTTTCGGAGAACGCTCATGTCCTGCTCTCTTCCGCAGCGCGTCAGGTCGAGGTGGCGCACGACGTACGGTTTGAGTAACGCCTTTGAGGTTGAAAGTATTGACAATCAGCTTTACAGAATCATCGCTGGCGCTCGTCCACCGTCTGTATGTTCTCGACGAATACCACGTACGCGAACTCGGGAAGTGAACAGAAACCCCTACCTTGAACCTCCCCGCGTCGAGTCTGTCCATATCCAATGCTGCGTAGAGGAATTTTGTTGGCGTTATCTCTCGCACAAGCCAGTTCAGGGCGAATGTGTCGGGGCGTGGAATGACCTCGAGAATGCAGCGCTGATAGATGTCCTGCAGTATATCAAAGGTATCCTCGGGCTCGGCTTGTCCTTCCGGTGGTCCATCCGGCTCTGGAGACAACGTGAAGTAGGCGATTTCGTTTGCAGCGCCCAACGCTTCGTGCATCCTCGTAGATGAACTTCTCAAATTCATCGGCATTAGCTTGGATGCTGAGAGCTAACGTCTGCGTCACTCTAGCTGGCAGTACAGATTTTCGCCAAAGTCTGGCGCAAGAGCCCCAAGTCGTGGGGTTTAGGGGTCCAAGCTATTTTAGGATATGTCGCGGATCGGAAACGTCCGAAAACCGTCACCATCGCACCTCTTGCCAGTCATCTGCTCTCTTCCAACTTGGAGCTACGACAGAGATACGGAAAATATCCAACGTCTTCTCAGCCAACATCCGGCTATGAAGCTCGCCTCTTTACATCTGCTGTGACCGCTCCGAATCTCATGCTCAAGGGCTGGTCGCCTTTACATAACTCAGACAACCGTTTTGTGCTGCTGAGGTTGACAGCCTTCTTTGCCTGAGTTCTGGGAACCCCCCGCTTATGCACTCCGTTCACTCCGCTCGCCCCATATGTTCTCTGCCCCCGTTGTTAGCAAAGTGCTGCGCAATACCACGCACTTGTGGCCCTTTCTATATGTTTTTGCTTCTCATGCGTACCTTCGCCCCCCTTCACCTCACGGTCCAGAAAGCAACTTGATACTTTCGCGCAAAAGACAGCTCCATCGCTCAGGGGCCTTTCTATGGCATGAGAAGACTTTGACCGGCTATTAAAGCTTTCAGGTCCGGCATAGTACGCTTACTTGTCCTCCCGACGCAACGACACTGCTCTCCGAGGCGAATATTTCAGTTCTAAACTATGTACCTCGGGTGTCTCATTGATACATCGCCAAATCAGTCGGTGTTTGACTATTTGGTATGCTTGGTGCGAATACGGCTCTCCAGCTGGACCTTCCTACCTTTGCTTCCTCAGAGTGCCTAATCTGCGATGGGTGAGGAATGTAGCTGTGTGTGACGCGACGGCGTTGATGCTCTACATTTTCCACTTTGAATTATCATTATGGAAAACATGGCCTTCATGTGCTCCGTAACAAGGGAAGCAACTGCTGTGTTTGAAGGCAACATACGGTGTATCCCGGCATATACTTATACTTGCTGTGGTTGAAACATGGAAGTGCGGGGGTGTTCAGGCACAGGCGATTGGGGGGAGCGGCACATACAAATGCTTCTCAGCTTCTCGCATCTCATACTCTCAAGATCTTGGACCTAAGTGGCATCATGATGCAAGTGAGCCAACATACTGGGTGCCTTACTTCTCATCAATATCTATTGCGATTCTCCAGGATTCTCCCAGGTCTCCTTAGCTTGGTAACATACTCGCTTCCATGGCCTTCAGTGGTGTAAGTACTGTAATAGTAGGGTGCAGAGCAGCTAGCAGGTTATCTACCCCTAAAATCCACAGATTTCGTCAATAACCTATAATTCGCTTTGCTTTTGAGTTAACGATTAGTATAACGGTTTGACCTTCGTTCGACCTTGAAGATGGCGCTCAGCTGAGGCAGTTGGGGATCAGGGCAGTTGACGGCAACTGCCGGTATGTCGCGTGCGCTGGCAGGTACCTCTGCACCGTCAGAACACCAGCTCTCACCTTCTCACAGACAGATATAGCCTAGACATCTCCTGACACCATCCCACCCGAGCCTTTTGACGGAATGTTTGTCGGCATACAAACTTGGACCTTATCTTGGCAAGCTCCCTCGCACTCATTCCACCTGAACCCTCCGTGTCTTGCACCCTCATCCAAATCCGTCCTGATGTCGACAAAGTAGCACACGGAGCTTATACCATGTGAATCCGTGTTCGATGAAAGCTTCATCCTCATCCGTTCCTGACAATGCTGCAGCCAATCTCCTGCCGACAGCAGGACGGATGGTAATCATTCAAATTCATCCTCAGGAGTCGCCTCCACCCTTATCTCGTGCACGCACACCGTACGCGCAGCGCATGGTTCTCTCAGCCGTGGGCCACGAAACAGGGCACATCTCTTTCCGTCCTCATGCTCCATGTTATTCGTCCGCCAGGAATACCCCTGCTAGGTGGCAGATGAACGCATGCTTGCCCGTTCCGTACGCGTCAGGTCAAAGAACCTCCCCTCCGGAGGACGGAACACGGCGCGTAGCACACGATGCCATCCTGCATAAGAACAGCGCGTTATCAGGGCGACAATTCTGACCCCAGCCCTTTGGCCCTCATCCTCCTTCGGTCGACATGTTCACCCAGGCTTTCACCACTTTCATCGTCGGTGCCTCGCTGCTTGGCCTCGCAGCCCCCGCCATGGCCTTTGACATGTCGGCCAATACCAACGTTCGTCATTCTATTGTGTATCGTTCCTTCCCATGTTGACTCCCTATATAGTTGGCAGTGTAAGATACCTGGCGATGCGTTCGTGAGCTACACGATCTGACTACAATGCAGTTACTGGGGCCAGAACTCGTATGGGGCTACCCACACGAGCGACACCGCAAACTGGCAGCAGCCCATTGAGTATTATTGCCAGGTGAGTATCATGGATTTGATATCGTGCGTTGCCTCTGACTCCGTTCAGGACGACAGCATCGACACGATCCCGATCGCGTTTGTTATCGAGTTCTTCGGTACCGGCAATATCCCAGTGATGAACCTCGCCAATGTGGGTTTATGTTCCCGGCCCCTCTCTGCAGATTTCCATTCTTACTTGGTTGATAGACCTGCAACAACGTGGACAACAGTACCTTCTCTGGCACTGATATGCCCGACTGTTCAGCTCTGGCTGCCGGCATTGAGGCATGTCAAGCGAAGGGGAAGACTGTGACAATCTCCCTCGGCGGTGCTACTGGGGCGATCGGGTTCACCAGCGACTCGCAGGCGCAAACATTTGCGCAAACTATTTGGGATTTGTACCTCGGAGGATCGAGCACTACGCGTCCGTTCGGTGCCGCGGTTCTTGATGGGTAAGTTCCACGGCTTAGTCTACTTAGTAGCGATATTCAATCTTTGACAGTGTTGATCTCGACATCGAGGGTGGCTCTACTACGGGTTACTCCGCTTTTGTCACTGCCCTTCGTACCCTCATGGACGGCGGCGACAAGTCGTACGTGACACTGACATAACCTTATTGGGGGAAGCTGACGCGTCTCTTCCCACAGCTACTACATTACTGCTGCGCCCCAGTGCCCCTTCCCCGACGCGTACCTTGGCACCACGCTTGATGAGGTTGGCTTCGATGCTGTTTATGTCCAATTCTGTGGGTTGCAGCACATATCTCGATTCGTCTAACAGTCGTCTCACCATTGTGATTATAGACAACAACTACTGCGGTGTCAACGACTACGGCAATTCCAATGACTGGGACTACAGCCTCTGGTATGTTCGACCCTTACTATCCTAGAGACAAAGACTCATCCAAACGGACAGGGACAACTGGGCGACCAACACCTCGCCTAACAAGAACGTGAAAGTCTACATCGGTGCACCGGCATCATCCACTGCCGCAAACTCGGGATACGTTGACGCGGCTACTCTCGGCTCGATCTTGCAGGCAACAAAGGCGCAGTACGCCTCATTCGGCGGTGCTATGCTTTGGGACGCTTCGCAAGCCTATGGTGCGCCCTTGCCTTCCTTTTTGTTATTACATAGAAACTGATACGTCGCCCAGCTAACGGCCGCTACGACCAAGCCATCAAGTCCGCACTCGGAGGCGGCTCTTCGGCACCCTCCTCTACCTCCTCTGCCCCCACATCGACGACTGCGCCCACCTCTACGGCCTCGACGGCGACTTCCAGCGCTCCGAGCCCAACAACTACGTCGTCCGGCACCTGCACCGGTGTCTCGGCGTGGAGCTCTAGCACTGCCTACACCGGCGGTTCGCAGGTCACGTATAACGGCAGCCTCTGGACGGCCAGCTGGTGGACGGAAGGCGACACCCCTGGTGGCTCTGCTGGTGTCTGGACCAGCGACGGCACCTGCGCGTCCCTTGGGAGGCGCGCCTCGCGTTTATTCCGCCTTTGATAGGCGAGGTCGTGATCGATGAGTAGTTGGCGGCGAGCGCAGCGGGCCTGTTGTATCAGCAGTGCTCACTCCTATAGCAGATTACTATTTATCTGGGTTTTGTGTTTACTTATTTGTATGGTTATCTGGAATATTGGAAACCTGTACTTGGTCGTGAGAGGCTAGGCAGAGTGGTACCTTTGACTCGCCCTCAAAGGCGATTTTGTTTATCTACGCGTGGGACGAGGTAATTCGATCGTCCGCCTGAGATGAACTAGCTGCAAGCTGGGTTTGCGTCGCAAAGACTCGGAAGCCTGTGAACCGACACGATGACGTCGATCCTGCTTCTCACCATCACCTTCCTTCCGCAAGAACTTTCCCCTCGCGTGTCCTGTTGTCGAAGAGGTAATGGCGGGTCTTAGAGGCACATCTGGCGCTCTACAGGCTATACACGAACTTGTATGTATAGTGACAGGGTTTTTTTCCATAAGTTCGCTGACTGTTATGTGCAAAAACCGTTGGTTCAGCTCCCAAAGCTTGTGTCCGAAGTCTACGTGGGTACGCTTACGAGGGAGTTGTCGCCTACGGTGCAGCTCAATCTACGTATATAGGGCGCAGTGGATACCCCCTTCGTTCAGTTCTCGGAAACAAACTACAGCGCCGATACACTCCAGGAAAGATGCGACATCCAATCAATGCTGTCGAACATGTCATTGCTGGTCGACGACATCAACTCAACAGTTAAGGAACTGAGTCGGCTTAGCAAAGTGTTGAACAAGGCTACGACGTCTCACTCTCGATATGTGTCTGCGGTGCTCCGACTTCCTGCCGAGATCCTAGAGGAGATATTTGTGCACAGTTCGAAGACCGACGATGAGTACCCCGACCTTGGCTCGAGATACCTGCCTCTGGTACCTGGTCCTTTACCACGGGTGGTGGTCAACGATTCTGGGTACCTGAAGATCGCCCACATCTGCCGACGGTGGAGAGATGTGGCTCTGAACAGCCCGAGGTTGTGGAACATGATCCAGACAACGCCCGCGCAGTATGGTCGCACTCGCGCGACAGCGCTGCCTGTTCCACTGTCACTACTGGCGAGATCATCAGAGACCTGCCCTGTCTTCATTTATGCGAACCTTTGGGCGAGCACCTTGCTGCTGGATACCGACATGGATCATTTCCCCCCCAACCCAGCTTGCGACAGTGTGAAGGGCGTCGATGTCGTGGGGTATAGGGGCCTGACTGTAGAGGTTCTATCGCAGTGGTTGACTCAGTTCAAGAATATGACGCACCTTTCGCTTATTAACGTCGAGCTTACGGATTCCACGAACATACCGCCCGATTTTCTCGACCGCACAACGCATCTCCACGTCCATCCTCGACGTGCGTCCGCAGCGGTTGCTTTTGTTCAGTGCTGTACATGGGTCAACGTGACGTCTTTGACGCTCGATATGGCGGGGATGAAGCTCAATGATGCATTTCTTCAAGCGGTCTTTGGCCATTTCCCGAGCTTGGCCGAGCTGTTCATCGTCGTGGGCATGGTGGAATCAAACCCGGACAAATGGAGCGCCATATCATCAGACAGGCTGTGTGCATTCTCGCTGTTCATACATTCGCCTCTGTCCTCGGAGGAGCAGAAGCTGGGCCCTCTCTTTAAAGCTTTGACTTTCCCCTCGCTCACCGACCTCGTGCTCACCCGCCCGAGGTCTCCAATGCTTCGGTTCCTGCGCGAGTTTCTGGCACGCTCGCGGTGTCGTCTTTTTAGCCTTACGTTCACCAACCTTTCCCCTCAAGACATCAGAGAGAACTTGGTTTGCACAGCTGCGTTGGAGTTGGGAGAGGAGTTACGTATTCCCAGCGTTGAGTTTTACTGGCATTTGAAGGAGACGCGGATCTATCTGGAAAGCAAGGGGAGGTGGTACGATCTCGATGCCTCTGGCGGATGAGATTCTGGAAGATTAATATTTGGGAGCGGGACAGCGGTAGTCAGGATGTACTATTCGGAGTGTAGTGCGGATGTTTTAGACTAGATTCGCCCTATTTATGGTCCCGTTAATCATAGCGAGTTCTAAATATAGCTCTATTATTATCCGGCGTCCGTGGGCGGGTGACGGTATGTTGGACTAGTTAGCCTTCTTCAACGTGCGAGTGAACATTTCAATCTGCACCGTCCCGTTGCCGTTTCGCCATGACCGCCTACCCGAAAACAAGCTTCTCTCCAGCCCAAGCTCCCTACTTGTGCGGTGCTCATTATCAGCCCATAATAACCCGTCTTGTCCTCGCCCTCCCTCGCCGCATGAAGGGATAACATGTCCGAACCTCCTTCCTCTACCGCGTACCCTGTCGACCCTACCACTCCTCCGATTGCCAACGACGTTGAATGGATCACTGCCTACCTTACTATCTACTCCCTCAGCTCTCCTAGTAGACGCTACTCTTTCCTCCTTTGGATTGCCGTAGTCTTCGTGTTCTGTGTCTTCGCCGTCCTCCACTGGTCTGGCTCCCGTGGTGGTTTCATTGGCGCAGCCTGGACAAAGTGGTCCCTCAGACGAAGAACCTGGCGCAAGAAACACAACATAGCACTCGCTCGCAAACGCAACGAGCCTCACCGCCAACCTGTTTCTCTCCCCTCCAACGCACAGCTCTTCTCTCTCGCAGTCCTATTCCTCGCTTCATGCGCGCTTGCATTTGTCGGTCCCGACTACGTCGACCCACGCCAAAAGGTCTGGCAAGTCCATCGTAATGCTACATCATCATCCCTTTCCCAGCGCTTCACTGCTCTATACGACACTTTCACCATCGAACAGTATCAACCCAATTACCAGATCGACAAAGCGTGGTGGACTTCGGCTGCTCGTTCAGGTCAAATAGCCTATGCCCTCTTTCCACTTTGTGTCCTCTTCGCCCTTAAGGCACCTCCATTTGCTATATTCGCCATCCCCTTCATGATACAACTTTATTTCGACAAATTAGCTTGGCTGCATCGCTGGTCAGGTAGAATCATATGGCTCCTCACCTTCCTCCACGTCGCTTTGTGGAGCGTCCAGTTGATGTTAGACCACAAGTCTACCAACGGGTCTATCGCATACGTGTATGCGTGGCTGTATGAGCCCTTTATCCTTGGGTGGACGGTACATCATTGATTCATCTACATCTTCATTTACTCAACACTCAACTTGATCTTCTCCCAGGCTTTCGGACTGTTGACTCTCCTCATCGTATTATCTATCCATCCTATTCGCAGGAGGTACTACGAGGTGTTCTATGCTCTTCACCTCCTCTTAGTTCCTTCTATGCTGGTCACTGCTGCGTTGCACCACCCTACGCTGTGGTACTGGTGCTGGGCTGCACTCGCCATATGGATCGGTGAGAGGGTGTGGCGGGCCACCTGGTGGGCATATATTAATGGATACGTTATGGGACTCGACTCGCGCCCTTTGAAGGTTGAACCTTTTCCGCTTCGGGCCCAGGATTCTTGTGAGATGCAACACCTCAATCCTCCGCTTCACTTGCGACGTGATTCGGACGCTCAGCAGCCAGGTAGCCCTGTCAATCAGTATTACGATCCTCCGTATAAGAGGCGCTCGAGCTCAGACCATGCTCCAACAACGGGTGGTCGGCCTTCGACAGCGACATACGTTCAAGTTGGGCATGTCTGCAGTCCTTACTCGCAGGACTTCAATATCAATCACGCCAGCGCGTCGTACCTTCCACCTCCTGGTTACGCTCATGCCGAGCTCTTGGCTGGCCGAACCGTGCGCCTTCGGCTCGTCACCCCCGGCTATCTACCTTGGGCACCAGGCCAGCATTTCTTGGTTCACATCCCGCATATATCCAACCTCACTTCGCACCCGTTCACCTCTGCCTCGCTCTACGATGAGTCGGCAGATTCAGACTTTGGACGTGTCATTGTTTTGTTGATCCGCGCGAAGGGCGGCTGGACCCTGGACCTTTTCGACGCTGTTACGCGCATGGTTGACCAAGGAGTCGTGCACCCCCCCAGCGAGCATCCACCGATGAATGAAGAGGGGCACCCTCCTCGCGGCGTGCTGCTCAAGGCTAATGTGGACGGCCCGTTTGGGAGTTCTATTAGGGCTCGATGGGGGAACTATTCGACAGTGCTCGTTGTAGTTGGCGGTTCGGGGGTCAGCTTCGGTCTAGCTGTGCTTCAGTATATCTGTCTCTGTCTCTCTGGGCGCGATGGGAAGACACTGGGCGGTCACCCTGGTGGGTGGGGCAGGAAGATCTTCGTTACCCGCCGAGTCCGCTTCGTTTGGTTGGTTCGCGAGTATGGCAAGTGTTGGAGTTGTTGATGATGCGCGAAGCGAGTGGCTCATGTTAGCTTGCAGCACATATTCAATGGGGCGCTTCTGTGATTCGTACATGTCTCTCTATGCTCCCCCCAGAAACGATACAGGTCGACATCTACGTGACGAATTTCGAGCCCCTGCCACCTATACCGGAACCATCACAGCATTGGCTACCCCAGCCTCGTATTCATTTCGCCAAAAACTCTGGTGCGGAACCTGTCCCCAGACCTAAATCTCAGCGCAGGGACAGTCGCTCGCGCAGTGACTCCGAGGATTCTTCCGAGAGCCACTACGAGTCTGCGGAGAGCGATGTTGACCTCAGTTACTATACTGGCGAATACGACGACGACGCGGAGCCGTGGCAGACTGAAGATCCAACCCTTGCGCACGAAGAGAACATTCTCGAGCTCACCGAGTTCGACGGTGATCATGACGTCGTCACTCACGTTGAGAGGTCTCTCAGCCAAAGGTTGCGTCAGGAGGGAAAGCTGCGGAGAGCCAGCTCTCGGCATTCTCTAGGGAAATCAGGACGCAAATCCTGGGCGTCTGACACTGATAGACACGCGTCGGCAAACGAAACTCAGCCTCAGCCAATAGGCAGCAGATTCAGGTGGCAACAAGCTTCCGCCGTATCTGGCGCTTCATCGGGGTCGACGGTCAGGCTCGTGTCCCCCGTTGCGCGGTTACCTGAACTTCAGCCGCTGGCGGAAGCATACGACTCGACGATGGAGGTAGATCTGGGCTCTCCTACCGAGACTCTCGTAGCGTCTGAGTACTACCCGTGGCAGAAGTCGCGGGGATCTGGCTTGTCGACACCAGCCCTCGGATCATCTGAAGCGCACTTCCAGCCGATGGCTCTGCCCGCAGAGTCATCATCACCCCTTTCTCGTTCTGTGTTCCGCCCTTTGGACTTTGAACCCGAGGCTGGGAAACCCCCTGATAATGTCACATTGTTCTCTCCTGACGTTATTCGGTTCCCGATGGACAAGCAGGAAGCTTTTGACCTCCACGTCGTATCCGAACACGCCAGGCCTGGGAAGCCGAAGCTGGACCGCATTCTGGCGAACGAGGTCGAGCAGTCCCAAGGGCAAGTCATCGTTGCTTGTAAGTGGCTCTTCCAGCTGTTTCCAGCTGTTGCTGTTGCTTTTCTATTATACGCTCGCTCATGTCGTTGCTCCCGAATTCAGGCTGTGGTCCGACCTCCCTAAATGCCATGGTGCGCAAGGTGATTGCCCGTCAGATCGACCCCGCGCGGATTTGGCGAGGCGACCTGCGGGGCTCGGTTGCGCTGGTATCAGAAGAGTTTGAGTATTGATGTCGATGAGCTGTTGGCGATACTTGTTAATGCTCGTCCTGCTGACGTGGACCACTGTAGCCTATCATTGCATTCAGGTATTTTATGGTTTATACCCCCTCTCATGGAACACAGGATACAGAAAGAAAATATAGGGTGACTTTTCAGAACTTCCGAGGTGCAATCAGTGACATTGGGTGGGACAGGGGATATGGCATCGACACGGTCAAGTCCACGGGCGCTAAGTACTTTATTCATTCAGTGTCTGCCTCTTCCTCGACCGCCTGCCACGGTCCTGACAGCAACTTCAGAGATTCATCTCGGCCAATTTCTACCGCGATCAGGTGGCTTTTGGGGAGTTCATTTCGCGGGCTCCTTTGTATCATTCTAGGTGCCAGAGGCGATGAACTCGGTTCTGTCAGACTGCTGTCAATGTCCGCAACGTGGAGTAGAGGAGTGACTTGGGCATCTTGGATAACTCCGGTTCTCGTTTGCGCATTTGACGGCGACGAACTTGAAGCCGGGTTGAACTAGAGATAAATTTGAGAGCTTGAGCTCGAGCTTGAACATGGGCGACCTTATCTTTACTGACCCTCAAGTGCTCAAGTAATTTCTTTGCCACGCAATTGTAGCTGGGGCCTCTGTCAAGCTGCTCGAGTTTCTGATTCGAACGTCATGCTGGGCACTATTAGCGAAAGGAACCCGCCGAAGAAGCTCTCTAAACCTTCCAGCTGCGCGTATACCTCTAAAGGTGTAAGGTAAACCTTTCTTTTGTCGATAATGAACTGAGCGGAGTGATGAGATTATTTTTAGGATAGAACGTGCGCCGCTGATGATGGCAGTTTCTTTGGATTTGCGCTCGGAGCTGAGGTATCCCGGATTCCTAACGTGGTCTTATAGCAATGGATGTGGCACGAGAGGTGCATAGTCATGCATGTGCATAGGACATGGACGTCTTCACCTTCAGGCGCGAGCATGGTTTATACCAAATATCATTGGAAAATAATTCGGCCACGAATACCCTTCGCTTGCCTGTAAGTTCCTTGTTCTCAAGCTAAGCACTAAGCCAAAGCCGAAGCTACTTTACTAACCTACCAGAAATGATCCTGACCGGCGAAAACTCCAAAAGAAAAAGAAAAACAAAGCACGGCTGGCGTCCAGATTTATACAAGTCGGACAATTCCTTCGCCGAGATTCGTGGAAAGCATGGCTTAATTTCCAGGGTCTTAGCCACTTTTCGGCTGCGTGAGGCTTTATACCCACTGAACGCATGGTCGATGATCAGTATGGTTCGCAGTTCCCGATGGTTTGTTCACTTCACGGCTTAATTATCGTTGGACGTTGACAGAAAGCTCGCAGCTTGCAGAACTGGGTTAAACATGCTGTCATATGGAATGATGCGAAGGCACTCGTGAAGCTCCGATTGCGAGGACCCGTCAATTGTGCTGGAGTCGACGAGATATACTTGCCCCGGGGTCGGGCTCCTCTCTCACACCAGCTTATCTGTCAACTTGGAATAAATTGAAGTCTTTAAATCAATAGAAAGCATGTCACTCTGCGCGCTTTGTGTTAATCGGCTTAACACGATGCTGCGTTCGTATATAAGGACACCAGGCATACTTTACACCGAGTAGCAGCACATTGCCTGTCAGCTTCAGCATCCTCAATCATGTCCCCTAAGCCTCTTCGCGTCGCCATCTTCGTGTGCGGTCCTGTAGAAGGAAAGCTCGCGGAAATGTACACTGAAGGCGTCGAAGGCACCCGGGAGATCTTCCACAAGTTCCTCACCGAGAACCCCAAGGTCGCCAGCCCGCTGGATCCCAGCCAGAAGATCTTCAACCCCGAGCTCACCGTCATCGCCGACGGCTTGCAGACCGTAGCTTTCGACGTTTTGGGCGGGGATCCGGTTCCCAAGGGCGCCCCCGTTTTTGACGAGAATGATCCTCGTTTCCCGTCCGTGGACGAACTTGAGACCTTTGACGCGATCTTCGTGTCTGGATCAGGTAGATTTGATCTATCGTTCACTGAAAACGTACTCACAAGATGCTCGCAGGCGAGAGTGTCCGCTACTTGAAGGAGCCGACGGAGAAGGACAAGTGGGAAGGTAAAATCAGGAGGCTGCAACATTACCTCCGCTTCGTCATCGACCATCGTCAGAACATCAAATTATTTGGTGAGCATTGAGGGATTTAAGCATAATTTCCGGCTAACGAATGGCAGGCATCTGCTTTGGGCACCAGATCCTGTCGTTCGCTAGTGGGCATGCGGTAGACAGGAACCCCAAAGGCTGGGAGGTTGGCCCCACCAACATCATCCTAAACGACGTCGGGAAGAGCGTCTTCCAAAGGGGCTCCTTGGTGAGTCATCTCCGGGCTCTCCGGCGTATACAGAAACTTGATGCATTATCACCAGACCCTCCAAGAGCTTCACCAAGACCATGTCCTCCTGAACACCGAGATCGGTGGCATGGGTGATAGCGGACGCGGAGGTTATGGAGGCAACGTCCCGTACAGCACCCGACCGAGCGCCGAGATGGTTATCGACAAGGACATTACTCCTGTCAAAGGACTTGACAATTGGGGCCACTCCGACCTCACGGGGAACCAGGGTATGGTCAAGATCCCAGGCGATGCGCAGGATGATCTCGACGAGCCTGAGCTCCATCTCAAGGCGCTGGAGAAGATCCATGTCTTCACATCGCAGGGTCACCCCGAGCTCGACAGGGACATGATCAGGGTGTTGATCGAAGATTATAAGGAACCGGAGGTGCCGAGAGGCATTCCAGAAGACCGTGCCCTGGCTGCTTTGGCCAAGAACGAGGACAAGGGCGTTGAGCTCAGCACTGACGATATTGGGATCGTCTGGTGGGCGATGCTGAAGGGTGCCTACGAAGCGAAGAATGCTGCGTAGACAACCAAGGCAGGAAAAGTGTATCGCATAATAGTATCAGTAGTATCGGATCCACTGTACAATAAAGGAATAGCGCTGTATTTCAGTCCATCGTTTTCGCTTACGACGGTGTGAGGATGTCGAGGATTGGTTGAAGATGGCAAAGTGTTTTCGGGATCAGTAGTGCCGGCATCGGTCTCGGATGTTGACCGCGACGGACCACAGAGTTTCGCCGCATCCCCGACACCCGACACCCGACACCACACGACTCAGCAATATTTGAGCAATATCATCGTAATTTCGTGAAGTAAAAACCAGAAGTCGATATCAGCATAGTAAGCAAATGTTCAAACTAGAATGTATGGCGCATGTCCACAAATCTGTGGTTGGCAACAGACCAGTGAGGACGGTGTTGAAACCGGAAGTCCGGCAATCGCGCTGGTCTGGCTCGGTACGGCAGTCCGGCGGCAAGTCGCGAGGGGTTTTGGGGTCTTAGTCGAAATCAAAACCACGGCCGGCATGATAACTTGCCTAGTATATGAGGAGAGCTTCGGAATAGAAAGCTATGGGTTACTCACATATACTTTTGTCCCACCCATGCTCCTCATACTTCTGCAATGATCTCTGGCCTCTTCTCTTTCCTCGAGCGGTGGAAGCGATCAGATAAGGCCTAGAAGACCCTGCCACATGATAGGAGTGTACTGGCTTCAGATAGACGTGGCCATGGATAGAAGGAGCTGGTGGACATGGGGCAAATAGGTTGACGGGGTGGAGGCTGTCGACTTAGACAAGACTTAGAAGTCCTTCAGTTGGATAATGCTGATATCTTTGCGAAAGTTGCGACAACATTCGATAAACTCGCGGTGATCTGCTCATATTCGAGCTGCTCAAACTGGGAATAATGCCGGGGGACACAGGGAAATGGGAATGGGTTATAGATAAGATAAAGTACAGGAGGGCTAGGAAATCCGCGCGACGCGGCTAGATCACATGCAATTGACTTTGTTTGGGGACCCCGCAACCGCGCCGTACCCGCCGTACCTGCCGGACTGCGTCGCAGCTCGCGCAGCGCCAGACTTCCGGATTCAACGACTTTCTGAGACCAGTATAATAGTATGGAAGAGGAATAATTAGTTCAAAGTAACATGTACTGTGATCCCACGTCAGAATACACACCCACGTCAGGATGCACACTTCGCTTTCTAGCCCGTTTCCCGTGCAAAACTCTCAAAGTAAATTCATGAAAATTATGTTTGGATCATATTCAATGTGCCATAACGTTTTCAGGGCCGGATAACATCTGGATGACGAGCTACGAGTACTAGAAGGTGAAAAATGGGCTACTTTGAAAAAATTTGAGCTTTATTAAACTTTAGGCACTCGTACAGTTGCGCTATACAGCTTGAATAGGTCAAGGGTGCTAATTACGCCTCTTGAGCTGACTTTGAGATACAATTGGGCATATCATAAGGGCAGGAACTCTCTATAACTTCAAATAGCTGAAGAACTCCCTCTCGGGACGTTATCACGCCCAATAGCCACCGTAACGCCGTTAGCGACACGCGACTAATGAACCCGCATTCCCTTTTTGGGGCTCGCCTAAGCCGCCTTCCTTCCCAATTTGGCGTGAACCACCGCCACCGGAAGCATTACAAACCGTGCATTCTGACGTGGGTCCCCGATAACGCCCAATTTCACCGATCCTTGAATCAAGAGGGATCCCGCAACTTTAACACTTCAAGGATTTTTTTTATGAGAGATTATGTCCTGACGGGTTTCCAAACTCAAATTTAGCACGATTTCATGTCTCAAAAATATTCCAGGCCTTTTAGAAATTTGGCCGTGTATTCTGACGTGGGATCACAGTACGAGAGCGGCCAGAGCCTGTCTCAGCGAACTATTATTCCACCGTAGTACCGTACTAGTTATACTACTCTCAACAAGACAACAAGAATTACCAGCGGTGACATGACTTCCAATTCATGCCATGAAAGCTGCCAGGGCTTGGGCTATTGCTTGTAATGGATGTCTAGAGTTGGGTAACTTTAAAGTGTCGAGCTGAGTCCGATGTCGGGTGTCGGGTGTTGGTCGGGTGTCGGGTGTTGGTTGAGTGTCGGGTGTTGGTCAGGACTGCAGTGTACATCGAGATTAATTCAAATCTGTTATAATATGGGCACAAGTCAGTAGTATGATGCGACGGGCAAACTTAAATCAAAGGCGAGCTCGGAGCAGGAAGAGCAGTGAATAAGCAGGGAACCAAGATATAAGGCTAGGTGTTATCTTAAGTCAGGCTGAGGCCCGACTCAGAGTCAGGTCCGAGTCGGGTCAGAGTCAGGTCCGAGTCGGGTCTGAGTCAGGTCCGTGTCAGGTCCGTGTCAGGTCCGAGTCGGGTCCGAGTCGGGTCTGTGTCGGGTCCATCAGGTCCGAGTCAGGTCCATGAACTCTGAATCCATGGTACTGTATCCTGAAAGTCGCCCAACCCTTAGAAGTCTTCCCTTGGTATTTTTTCAATTGGCATCACATATATGCTGGATATCTACAATGCTGATGAGCTATCAAAGCACATGTTTTATCGTGACATCACTGCAATTTGGAGCTAATGTTTTGTAAGGCAATCATGGCATTGGCAATAATACTAACTTGAAGATGCAACTAAGATGTCCCTAACAAGACAAGGAAAAAAGTGGATTGTAGTCAATGACCAGCAATTTTTATGCTGATAAAAGGCATAGTCCATATGTACAGGGTCAATATTTCAATCACGGCCCCAGCATCATGAAGTGTTGTAAGGAGGGGGAACACTGGGGGAACTCAAACTTCTCAAAGTGTCAGGTAACGAGTCGTGTGGTGTCGGGTGTCGGGTGTCGGGGATGCGGCGAAATCCTATAGCCCGACCGCGACTAGACCGCGACGA
Organism: Coniophora puteana RWD-64-598 SS2; assembly: GCF_000271625.1. Taxonomy (NCBI): domain Eukaryota; kingdom Fungi; phylum Basidiomycota; class Agaricomycetes; order Boletales; family Coniophoraceae; genus Coniophora; species Coniophora puteana. Next base: position 698,528 of record NW_006913059.1, read on the forward strand.
CCCCAAGGCACCCCGCGCTGGCACTAGCCGCTGCCCACTCCAACTGGGTTCAGCCCCTCACAATGCACTCCTTACATCACTAAACGTACTAAACCTTCGCACTCTTCTCTCTACGCGCACCTTGAACCCCCATTACCTCTGCATGCACAACGTGCTCTAACACCCTTACCTTCTGCTCCTTTAACTCATCCGCGACATCTCATACGACCATCTCACGTAACCTTCAGCCATGCCTAACCCATTGGTTGCAGAAGCAGGTCTGAAGCTCGGCCCGACCATTCTGGAGACCTTGGTCAAACACTACATCGATCGCATGAAGAAGGCAAGCGCGAGGGAGGCCAATGGACTCACAAAGCTTCGACAGGATGAGATGTTGTATGACCAAGCGTTCAGCGTAGTCAAAGTACGTCATCACCGCCCATCTTACAACCTTAGTCCTTACCCCTTCGCGTTAGAAATTCTTTCAGGCTGCTGCTTTGTACGTCTAGACACATTGCCATCGTGCATACAGCCCATGACATCGTTACAGCCACACCGTCGAGGACATGCAAGCGTTCTCCAACACACGCACCCCTTCGCCTCCCTGGGTTCATACCATCCGAGTGGTCATCCCGATGTCATGTTGTGACGAAGCAGCCGAACACCTTATTAGAGGAATGGGAGGCGAGGACATGGTCAAGCGCTTGGTTGGAGGCACAAAGTGGTGGCAAGTCCGTGGAATTGATGGGTGAGTCAATCTTCGTTGACGTCATTTGTAAATCTGATGACGGCGAAACACAGAATCGACGCAGAATGGATCACTGCCCGAAAAGACTGGCAAGAGGCGAAGAGGCGATACAAGGAGCAGGAGAAGCAGTCGATCCCGGTTCCTCCGCAGACGGGTCAGGAAGTTCCTGCATCGTCTTCGGAGGAGGACAACGTTTATAGCGAGGACATGGACGATATGCGATGCATCCTGTATTCTCACGGTGGTTCGTCTTCCATGTGTAGGATGATGACGCTTTGATTTATTTATTTCCCAGGAGGCTACTATTTTGGAAGCTTGGATCAAGAGAGGTATGCTTGTCCGGTGGTCGATTCGAGAAATCGAAGCTGAAATATTATAACAGGTATAGCATTCAAAGGCATGCCAGGAAGATCAACGGACGTGTACTAGGTGAGTCCTTGTCTTAGCGCTTATTTCAAATGGAAAGCTGAATGAATTCTAGCTTTAAACTATCGTCTTTCTCCGCAGTATCCCTTCCCATGCGCTCTGCAAGACATTCTGGCAGCTTGTCGGTGAAACAATCATGCTGAAATGTTCTAATTCTGACGTATTTTCCTTTCAGACCTATACTTGATCAAGCCGCCCAAGGAAGCCTCCCACCGGCCAGTCAAGCCTTCAAACCTCGTCGTGGCAGGTGACTCCGCAGGAGGTGGCCTCGTCATTGCGCTGTTGCAGATACTTCGAGACACGGGTCTGCCGCTGCCTGCCGGCGGTGTCCTGATTTCTCCGTGGTGTGACCTGACTCACTCTTTCCCGAGCATTCACACCAACACCGCTACCGTGAGCTGCTTCTACGCGTGCCTTCATTATACCGTGAACTTACTATTGGTCCTCAGGACGTGATGCCGGAGTATGGAATGTCGATGCAGAAGCCAAGCGCACTTTGGCCTCCCCCCTCAGACGATTTCACGCGCACCGTTCATTCAGGTCTGCGTGACCGAATCCGACAAATCGGTCGAATGAGCACCAAGGGACCCGGTTTGCACCCAGCGAAAGCCCAGCATTTGAGGAGTGGGTCGAAGTTCAGCATCACGGAGGTTGGGGAGCCCTCGAATCCGTCAGAGATGCCCATTAACGTCGGCGCTACGGCAGCGCTGCCACCTGTGGGCTCTGCCGAGGACCCAGCCATCCGGTTGGTGGCAAAATCTGGGGAGGAATTGGTTTTGGAAGACCAGGTGCAACTGTATGCGCAGAACAGCATGCTAGGGCATCCTCTCATCAGTCCAGTTCTATCGTATATGGGAGGTCTCCCGCCGTTGCTCATCATCGCGAGCGAAAAGGAAGTCTTGCGAGATGAGATAATTTACACGTACGTCGCTCTTTTCCTAATAAACTGGCTGATTGCTAGATCTTCTGTAGTGCACATAAGGCGGCGTATCCATCTCGCTTTCCTATACGAGAGGAGGCACGGAAATTATACCCGGCTTTGGTTGGCATAGAGGAAAAGTTCGGGCCCACGCCAATCCATCTACAGGTTTACGATGGTAGCTCCGTCACCGTCCTACCAATTTACTATTTTACCTAAATATATTTGTCTTCAGATACGGCCCATGTCCTGCCAATCCTCTTCGCCTTCACCACTCCTGGAAAATTCTGCTACCGAGCAATTGCAACATTCATCAAGCATGTTACAGGTTCAGTGGCACCCCAGAAGAACCCTTTCCCCATTGTGTCCCCACCCGCGTCTCCTACGTCCCCAAGTTCGCAATCTCCTCTGAAGAACGGACCACACGCTCTGGCTCAGTCTGCGTCTATGAACGACATGAGGTCTACGAGCAAGACTCTTGAATCCACACGATCAGTGCGCTCTTTTAAGCGCTCGTTCTCGCGCGCAGGCACGCTGTTGCGCGGCAACACTCTTGCCGTCCCCCCCTCATCGTCGACTGGATCCGATGGTCTTCTCTCAGCGCCTTCGAGCTCCAGCGATGTTGGAGGCGCAAGATTCCGTAGCTCAACAATTTCAGGTGCCGGTCCAGCACCCCGCACTGCTGGGGTTCCGAGCGTTTATGATGGCGCTGAGGTAGGTCATTAATTCCTTCAACTGCTTAGCGCCTTTTCAATTTTCTTTTTGTTATAGGGCCCTGCTACATGGAAGGAAGGCATGATTCGCGAACGCGTATCAACTCAGGGTGTAATCCGGGACCTTGAGCCTGAGGCTGCACTCGATGCTTTCCACGTCCCGCCTGACATTATCGGTGTGCTCTCCGAGCTGGCTGTTCGGCGCTACCTCGATGGCAAGGCCAAGTACGCCAAGAAATTTCACCGCGAGTTCCGCACGATCGAAAAGCAGCGGAAGAAGAACCTCGAGCTGGCGAAGCAAGACGCCGTCAAGAATTTGGAAAGCCTACAAAATTCGGAGACCGTCCAACAGCGCCTGCGCGAAGGCGAGGCGGCTCCGGACAGCTGGCTGTGGTCGTGGGCGCTTGACAACGACGAGCGCCCGCCGCCGAGCAGCATCGTGTCGAGGCGCGATACCGACGAAGCTCGTAGCCTCGCCCGTGTGGCGGACCAGGCCATCTTGCAATCCAGCAGCACTTTTAGTGCGAATAGCCTATGGACCGTCATGGCCAACTACCTGACTGCATCCCCCGGAAAGGAGAAGCCTGCTCGGTCAAAGTCCGTTGGCCCCCCTACGCGAAGGAGGTCGCTGTTCTCACTCCACCGTGGAGAGAATAGATCTGACTCGCCCGAGCCTCAAGTACCCGAGATGCCATCTATTGTGAAGGAGACCACGTCTTGACTCAATAAATGGCCCGAAACATAGATCCGAGAACAGTCTAGAGACGCGCGAAAGGATGGATATCCCTCATTATCAAATGATACCTTGTAATGTTTCGAAATTCTGATATCTAAAGTACTAACGTCATGGTGCATACCCAGGAAAGGTATACCGCTAATATACCCGTACCACGTATAGTTGTTGTAGGCGAACACCCCTTCAATAATGACACAGCTTTCCTGTCAGATTTTGTTCTTTCTCGCGTGTCGGCGAAAGGTATGCTTTTAACATCTTCAGGCACAGTTCAGGCACGAAAGCTTGCTGTGTACGACGTTTCCCCGACTCAACGCCAGGGATGGTTGTTTCTGAATGCTCTTTGAAGCCCCACGGTGATCCATTCCAAGAGACCTCTATTTGCGCGTAACTACTTTGCCACGTCCAGGTAAAATTTAGTGGTGGTCGTGGGTATGTTCCCTCGGCGGATTGGCCTGGTGATCACGCAGAAAGCAAGGCTAAACCTATGTTTATCAGACTATATAGCTGCTCCACTGCCATCATGCAGCGACCATGGGAGACTGATCTGATCTCTTGTCTTCCACTGTTCTTTCCTTAGACGCCCGGAAGAATCTCGCACTTCAATCGTAGTCAACGCACGATACTTTGCGAGCAGCCTCGGAAGCCGGTCACGCAGCTCTGCCCACACAAGGACCATAGCAGAATGCTAATGCTGTTCATGGCGACAGGTATAAAGCCAGGGCGAGGAAACCGGACAAAGTCAGGTTGGAAGACTATCCATCTCTGCAACTAGCACTCGCAGCCAAATCGACATGTTCCTCTCGCTCGCCTTCGTCGCCGGCCTCTTCGCCGTGGCTCGTAGCCAGACCACGCTCACTGAGCAGTACCAGTGCGTCACTCAGGGCGACTACGAGCTCTGCAACAACCAGTGGGGTATCGGTGCGTTTTCATTCATCGTCGGCTCTTGTGTCATCAAGGTTGCTTACGACACTCTGGGCAATAGATGATGGCACCGGTAACCAGACCGCGACGCTCATCAGCACCTCCGGAAATACGATTACCTGGTCTACTACCTGGACCTGGGCTGACAATGAGAACGATGTCAAGACCTGTAAGTGCGAATTTTGGTATTTAAAATGCTGCTCGCGCGTTGACAAGATGTTTCTTAGATACCAATGTGTCCCCTACCTCCGGCATGGGTGTTACTGTGCGTCTGCAAGAGCCACCCATCTCTGATTAGTTTCGTGACACTGCTTTCTTTAGCTCGGCTCGATCACCTCGGCCCCCACTGCTTGGAACTGGGACTACGTTACCGAGTCCGACGGTATCCGTGCTGATGTTTCGTAAGCTTTATCTCGTTTACTTGGAACAAACGGTTGTGCTGATTGTTTATAACAGCTATGACATCTGGATTGGTACCACTGCTGACGGCGCTCAGGCTTCGGCTGACTCTTCTTACGAGATGTAAGTAGACGTTACCTTTGGCAATAAACCAACACCAACCGAGACTTCTGGTGACGTCTAGCATGATCTGGCTTTCTGGTCTCGGAGGCATCCAGCCCGTTGGCTCGCTCGCTACCTCGGACGTGACCGTCGCAGGCTACACCTGGAACATTTGGACGGGCCCGAACTCCAACTGGGAGACGATCTCCTTCGTCAGCCAGGACGGCAACATCAACGACTTCAGCGAGGACCTCAACGAGTTCTTCCGTGAGTTTACTCATTAACAAGCGCTTCTTCCGATAAAACTGAATACATTGATCTTGCAAACAGAGTACTTGATCGAGAATGAAGGCGTATCGTCCGACTTGTACTTGCAATCCATCGAGACCGGTACCGAGCCCTTCACCGGCTCTGCTGAGCTTTACACCAACAGCTACAGCGTCTCCGTCAGCACGTAAGGTTGGCACCGCTCGCCCGTCTCATATATGTTTGGGTAGTCTGGGGTTCTATGGAAATTGCGGAGTAAAGTTCTGTACCTTTGTGCATATAGGGATCGAGGGGCTTCAATAGTTTGTCAATAGTTCTGCGGTTGTTCTATCGGTGTTTGTTTTGCGCTTATAGGGATGTGTCGTATGATTAATGCGACAATTGTTTGGTGATAAAGTGACAGAATTCAAGTGTTCCCTGCCCGAGGTTATTAGCTGTGATAAGTGTCAGTTTTGGATACTATGTTCGGTGAGGACAAGCTAAAGTGAGCAGATTGAAAGAATCAAACATATCAATGGATCTGAGTGTGATAATAGGGAGGCAAGTCTTGGACATACAAATGGTCCGTCGCGACCTGCGTTAGGCTAAACCTCTTTGCATTAAGTATGAACAAATGCTCAATGCATGATGATTAACATGAGCCGTTACGAGGACAAGAAGAATGGGCTGTTAGACGCGGCTTCGGACGCGACGCTGGGGAATGGAGCTCTGCAACAACCAGTGGGGTATCGGTGCGTTTTCATTCATCGTCGGCTCTTGTGTCATCAAGGTTGCTTACGACACTCTGGGCAATAGATGATGGCACCGGTAACCCAAGAATGAGCGCTCATTAATATCATTCCCCAGCCTCAGTGCTGAGCTAGGATGCGGGATAAGCCGAGCCGCGTCTAGCAGCCCATTCTTCTTGTCCTCGTAACGGCTCATGTCAATCATCATGCATCACTCTCCATCCCTACGAAAGCACATGTTCTCTGCACGCAGGTCAATCACCTAGTACGACTTACTCATAACCAACTCTACTATTACACGGGCTTTCAGCACCGCGATTGCTACCGATAATGCGACACAGCATTGGATTCACCTCATGTCGCCTCTAACCATCCAGTTGCCTTCGTCCCTTAATCATTCCGAGGGATGAGCTATCCCAATGACCGCCAGGATGGGGAGCTCAACGATCACGTTCACCATGTGCTCTCCTCCGAACCCTCTATCAGTGAATCTGCTCTCAAAACACCCTCCTCTCCCCGCTCGAAATCCAATAAGCTCCCCAAAAGGCTTGCCGTAACTGGCCTCATCCTTGCCATTGTCTTCGGCATTTCCTGCATGGTCTTGGGAGTTGTCACTTTGATTCTCATACCGGACGAGGACGCAGGTGTCATATCTTTCATAGCAGATTCGACCGCCCAAGAGTTTGCAAGGTTACTCCTCAACTTTTGTGTCACGATATGTACAGAAGCGATCGGTTTCGCGCATGGAATCGCACTGCGATCCGCGTTGGCGCGGGAAGGTCGACTCCAGTACAACACCCTTGCAAGACTTACGGGTGCTACCCGTCGTGATCGTTGGACTGGCTGTAACGGCCTTTTGGGCAACATCTCCATGTCGATGCTTCTAGCCCTGACATTTGCGTCTAGCTCCTTGACCATGCAAACCACTAACCAACGCTCCGACCGCTACACATTCTACATCAATGCCAATCCCCTCATTGTACTCGGTGTCTGCATCCTCATCCAAGCGTCTGTTGCATTTCGCGCCTTCCACATTACACCCATCATCACATGGACGACTGGTGCTCTTGAGATGACATCCGCGCTCATAAACGACGGACAACTCATCCGAGTGGATGGAAGAAGCATGTGCTCCCTTGTGGACCAAGGATCGGCTCCATGTCCTAGGTTCCCTGCACTCCGCCAGCCATCGCTTTGGAAGGCGCGCCGTGGCGTACGTGTGTCGATCTTCGCTCTATGGGGCCTCATAGTTGTATATATCATCCTGGGCGGTGTAACCCTCTACTTCACGGAGAAAAACACGGCATATACCCACTTGCCATGGTCTCTTCTTCCAGGCGCGAATTACAATGTCGTATCGTCACCTTTCTTCGCGCATGCGACGGAAGCGCAGCAGTGGACCATGTTTTTCGTGATCTATCTCTTGACGCAGAGCTGGATGACACTGGTGCTACACTATGTCGAGGTTGTCGCCAATTCTTTGCATGATGAGTGGATCTGGCGGAGGATTGGTCGCTCGAGTGGCTCGAAGCCGATGGCAAATTCATATGCGAGCTTCTTGGCTAACCCTGTCAAGATTTTGCTGTTGGTTGCTAAACCCGTACTACGTGAGTCGATTCGTCTCGTAGGTTACATTCAGCTGATTAGGCTACTGACCTTGCGTTAGATTGGATGTATTCGCTCGCTTCAGTTGCTGCAGTGATCCCAAACGGTAATCAATACAATGTCCTTAGTTTTGGTGCCGCACAGGTACGACACTTCATCGCGCAATTGCTCTTTCTTCCTTGCCAGCTTAATCTTCACGCCATCATAGATATGGAATCTCTGCTTCGCGCTTACTTTCCTCGCCATCATTCTAACATTGTTGGCAATACGCCGTCCTTCTGGCCCCCAACCCGCGGCATATGGTCATCTCCAGACACTCGCCAATCTCGTTGACGAGTGGCCGGCGCTTGAAGGTGATAGGGTCTGGTGGGGACACAAGGGCGAAGATGAGAGTGAGGAAAACTGGAACAGCGAGCAAGACTCTGCCCCAGTATGTCACGCGGGAACGAGTACGAGGAAGATTCCTCCCGTAAATTTTCGCAGGATGTACGCATAGTGGATGCTTGTGTGGTGCACTAATGTGGATCGATATTATAAGACTAATCTTATTATTCTGACTGTTTTTCAATCAGCCTTCTCTTTCTCTATGATTCAAACCGGCTGAAGCAAATCTGGAAGTAGCAACTTAGGTTCCGGCGGCTGCTTAAGACGTGAGGCTCGATAATTGATAAGGCAGAAAATGTTATTTGGTCAAAAGGAAAATGAAGGACCCTGTACAGTATACTCTGGAAGAGCGGTAGAGATGGTCGGTACAAACGATGATCGAGTTCGCCTACTAGGATGCCCGGAAACATATGTAGCGTTTGGTTGCTGCGGAAATTTTAGTTTTAGCAAGGCTCCGCATTGCAAGAACACAGAAAATGTTACTTACACCGATACTATTACTACTAGATGCCTGCCGTGGAGGCACTTCGATCTCATTCCCTTCGACATCAGGCGCCAGCTGGGGTGCTATGCCATCTGGCTCGGGCTGCAGGGCTCGATTTCGAATGTTTGATAAACCGATGCCCTCCGCACCAGCCTCCATCGTGGAACCAGAGGAATGAGCAACATTACTTACCGGCCATCGGTAGCTCTTGCACAAATCTGTGTACCGATCCTCGGCTACTTTCCATTGGTGCCAAAGCCAGTATATAACACACAATAATAGCACCGCGATTGCTCCGAGCACAGCCAGACTTGCAATTGCGGCAGTGTCAGTATTTCTGAGCAAAGGATGTTAGCTTGATGTCGGGAAAATATGAGGAAAGCGTCGTTACTTTGAAGTTGTCTGGGGCTGTATCGCGTTCGCGCTTGCACTGTAAATAAGTTGTCAGCAGAATCCGAGAAGAGCTGAAGGACAAGCGGCCCAGTCACACACATGTCATTCAACCAAGTGCCTGCCGAACTTCCACTAGTCGAACTGTCAGCATTGCTCAATGATAATTCTTCGGCGATTTGACTTACTTCGTAAGTACCATGACTTCGGCGTAGTCGATGTTTAAATACTGACCCCCGGCCTGGGGTTGACTGGTCACGGTGAGCTTATGCTCTCCAGGTCCAAGATTGTTGGCGTGATAAATAATATTCTGATATGAGGTGAGGTATCTCGTCGCATTGTACGTGTCTCCAGCAACACCATCCATCGACACGGAGTAGAATCCGTTGCTAGGACCGGCAGTACCGTAGAGGTTGATAACATCACCTTCGCAATGTCCATCAGCGATCTGGTAAAAAATAAGCGTAGGCAAATTATCCTACCCTGTACAAGCTATTAGCACATACGTAAATCACTGTTTTCCGGTGGTAGTAACTTGCCGTGAACGTTAACGTGACGGACGCACCGTCGACAGACGTAGCGCTGGCAGCAATTAGATTAAATACATGTCAGATCAATTTCTACTTACTGCGCCGACCCGTTGTTATACATGTACGCCTGCGACGGGCTGTCGCTCCACGCAGAAGCTGGCTGATAGTCAAAGCTGGGATCGGTGTCCTGCACCTGGACAGACAAGAGCCCTTGACTATCGTCCCCCACTTCAAACTCCCATGTGACCTGTAAAACATCCCAGGATCAGCATTAGATATCTTATACATTGACGCGCACGATAGAGCTTACAAAGTCCACGTCGAAGTCAGTCTTATTTCCCGACCCGGTATTGGTAATTGTAATGCTATGCATGCCTTGTTGGAGACCAGACTGTGTAAACAAAGCCTTCTGAAAGGCATTCGTTGACGAATATCCGTCTGCTGTGTTTGTCTGGCCGTCCACGGATACGGAATACTCGCCATGATTAAAGCGTTGGCTACCATAGACAGCAACGCCCGTGCCGTTCAAAGAGAACGTAGCCGACTGAGCGTTGGGCTGAGCGCTGACGGTGAATGTTCCACGGTAGTAGCTACGAAAAGATCAGTATGGAGAAATCTTTTGGAAATGTGGTATATGGCTTACTAGCTGATGGTGTCATCACCCCAAGAATAACCGTAAGCCCATGTATCATCATAGGTGATGAGAGGGGACTGATCGTCCAGTAAAACGAATGCGGTCGGCATTAGAGTCGATGCGTACAAAACAAAAGAGGAAGCAGACGCCGGGGAGGAACAGTCACATCGCCAAAGTTATCGTTTATAACTTCGGGACCTCCGAGTCGCACTGGTATACCGCTTTTTGGAAGGGATCAAAGCCCGCTGGTCATGAGAAGAGCAATTGATAGCAGCCAATGATATGCTTGCGAGCAATCTGTCGTGGCGGCTGGGGCTTTGGATATTGAACAGCCATCGCCACATACTCTGAACTTGCCGTCGCTGGTGATCAGGCATATAGAGTTGACCATGCAGTCTTCAAAGCAACATCGAACGCGGTTATAAAGTTGGCATTTTGCTGCTTTCCTTGCTCACTTTTCCTCCATGCATAAAATCATTGCTGACTTTGGGACCAAGTCATACAATGATGGTGGTGTAAAAGAACGCCGCTTGTCTGAATTTATTCTCGTTTGTGTCAATCAGCGTTTCTGATCAGGCAGTTGATCCGGTAGTCGGCTCCCTAGATACATTAAGCAGAATGTCATCGCCACCATGAAGACATAAACGAGATTTCCGCCTAGCAGGTTATACTGCTTCGAAGCGGAGAAGATGGACGTAGCCACTGCAGGTCCGATGGCCCGTGATATGGCCGATATGGTCTGCGAGAGCCCATTGACGCTTCCAAGCGAACGCTTAGAGGGAGCGGAAGAGGTGACATGCATCATGACACAGCCTACACGGAAGGTTTAATCAGCTGCGCTCCCAAAAAAAACATCGCATCAGCCACCAACTCACCATAGGCCATGTCCTTGATAATCTGCAGTGATAGTTGCAACACCAAAAGCGCCCATACAACCTTATCCACACCGCCCCGTGCAACATACCACGACATCACAGGAAATAACACAAAGATAGGGACACAGGTTGTGGCTGCGAGCTCAAAGGTGCGCTTCGGTCCAATTCGGTTCACGACAGGAGCAAAGAATAGGACCTGGGCAAGACCGTCGAAGATGCCAAAGCATGCCAGTATGGTGCCAATGGTAGCAGGGGAGAAACCCAGGCCACTGCTACTGGTAGGAGTAGAGTAGAACAGAGGTTGCATGGCTGCAAGTGCGGCCTCAATAACTCCGAGAAGGCCATTGTTTGCGATGGGAATAAGAATGGGAGGAACAAGAAGGGCGCGCATAGGTAGAGGCGCCTCGGCAACCGAGAAAGAAGAGCTAGAGTCTTCTGGAGCCTCGGGTGCGCTGGATTGGATAAGCAGTGGCTCTTTGGCTTTCCGCCTAGGCAAAGTCTGTCGGTGGATTTCAGCTTCAGGGTGGAGCAGGAGCAGGAGTACTCACCTCCTTAAGGAAGAGCGCGATTAGGAGCGCGACGAAGATAACGAATACGGAGACCGCAGCGCAAGGGAGAAAATAGGGATAATCTTGCCAAAACTGCTGTGAGAACAAATGCGGCCATCTATCTGCTGGTCGCGCTAGTACACCGCCCACAAAAGGTCTACAAACCAAACCATGTCAAGGCATATGCTAACAAATATAGTTCCAAGGAGACTTACCCAAGGGTCGCCCCGACGCACCATAGGATAGGTAGAATTGCGAATCCCTGCGCTATGTTCGATGCGTCGGTGAGCTCGCCTAACATGCTCTTCATAACGCCCGAGCTCCCGTTCAGCAGACCGCATATACACCGACTAAGCTCATTCATAAATGAAGGCTCTTATCTTGAGAAATTGATACGTACCTCAACACTAATGTCACAAAGGTCCGCGACAAGCCGAAGCAGAGCATGGAGATACACAAGCCCGAGAGCCCGATCAACATGACAGGTTTTCGTCCTACATAGTCAGACAGTCGACTCCATCCAAATGTTGTGCAAGCTTGCGTGGCAAAGAAGATTGATTCCTGATCATAAAAATCATTCAGCTCAAAACCAGCCTTTAGCGCACCAGGAATGTACTTACTATGAGACCGACATAATATCCGACCCTGCTCTCATCGCCATGGGTGATGTCTAGCTCACGAACGAGCTTTCGCATTATCAGTGTACTGCGAGGGCGTTGATAAAGGGACTGCTTACCTGGTTGATATACGGGTATATGCTCTGAGAGGATACCGGCGTGACGACATGCACTAGAGATAGAATCCCAATCTGTACTTTGGGTAAAGGCGTCCTGGGTGTATCGTTGTCGCGAGCGTCCCTGTTCTTGGGCTGAGCATTGAGCAGAGGCGTACTCTCAACTTGAGGGTCGGAACTCTGGCTTGAAGTCATGTCTACGAAGAAGGCGACAAGACGAGCTTGCAATTGGCCCTAGCGAAGAGCGGGGGACCCTGGCTTGTGTGAATTAGGTATGAACGCGAGAGAGATCCAAACAGTCGTCAGCTTAGGTTGCGGAGACCTGAGGAGACATAATTATACAAGTCACAGGAGCTTGAGCGGAAACATGTGCGTTCGAGCGTCGAGTGTAACCTTGACGAACGCCAGAACCCAATGACGCGCGGACGGGCCGTTATCCGACAACGGAAAACCACATTGAACATCTTGAAGACTGCTTGGTTGCGCGATACAAGCTGACTACATTATCAAACAGCTGGTGGTGGCTTTCCCTTGCCTTTATATGAGACATTGGACTATCGGTCAACGGGGCCTTCAGCATCGGCAGCATGGATTCAGGCTGAGGCATCATAGCGCCGGGTACAATTACATATTTCCTATGTCTATTTACGCTCTTATAACGAGCTCTAGTTCCTGCGCTTTGGGAGTTCATCCGGCAACCAACTCCCTAGATACAAGACGCAGAATGTCAAAGCGACCATGATCGCGTAGACAAGATTTCCACCCAGTAGATTGTATTGCTTTGAGGCAGCAAAGCTGGACGTAGCCATCGCTGGGCCAAGCCCTCGTGCTACAGACGATACGGTCTGTGAGATACCGATAACACTTCCAAGTGAACGCTTGGATGGAGCAGCCGAGGTAATGTGCATCGTGACAGTACCTGAACAACATGCGGTGATCAGTAGTAAGTCCATTAAGTTAAACCATCAAGAGTGAACTCACCATAAGCCATGTCCTTGACAGTCTGCAGCAACAGCTGAAGCACCAGACACCCCCATACAACGCTGTCAACGCCCGATTTTGCGACATACCACGACATGATCGGGAACAACGCGAAGATAGGAAAGAAAAACGCGACGGAGAGCTTGAACGTGGGCGTTGGTCCAAGGCGATGCACGATGGGTGCAAAGAAGAGAATCTGCGCGATCCCGTTGAGGATGCCGAAGCAGCCCAGTAAAATGCCGATAGCGGCGGGCGAGAAACCGAGACCACCGTTACTCAAAGGAGTCGAGTAGAACAAGGGTACGAGAGCGTTGTATCCAGTTTCGACGACGGCGAGCAGGCCGTTGTTCGCGATGGGAATAAGGATAGAAGGGATGAGAAGCGTTCGCATAGGCGGAGGAGCGTCGGAGGGAAAGTCAGCTTGGGCATCTTCAGGGCTTTCAGATGATGACCTTTTGGTTTTACGTCTCGGGAGTGTCTGCAAAGAAATATCAGCTGTGTGGAGCGCAACAGGGGAACGACAAGCTCACCTCCTTGAGAAAAAGCGCCATGGCTACCGCTATCAGCGCAACCAACGCGGATACGGCGAAACATGGAAGAAAATAAGGATATTCATGCCAGAACCGCCCCGAGAACATATGCGGCCAACTATCTGCTGGTCGCGCAAGTAAACCACCAATGAATGGTCTACAGGTCAAGGCGTATCAGGTGCTGAAGAATTTTGTTTATGTAAAGGACACGCACCCCACGGTCACGCCAACACACCGATAAATGGGCAGCAGCGCAAATCCCTGAGCCATATTGGTTGCGTCCAGAAGCTCGCCCATCATGCCCTTCATGACTCCCGAGCTCCCATTTAGTACGCCGCATATACAGCGACTGGAAGATTGCAAGCATGATTAGCTTCAGCAAAATTTGGCCGACAAAAGGAGCATATACCTGAGCACCAGCGTGATGAACGTTCGCGACAAGCCAAACGAGAGCATAGATATGCTTAGACCCGAGAGCCCGATCAGGATCACAGGTTTACGTCCGATGTGGTCTGAAAGTCGGCTCCAAGACAAGGTCGTACAGGCTTGCGTGACAAAGAACAACGATTCCTGATATCACTTTAGTTGGTAGCTCCCTGTGATCCAGCACGTACTCACTATGAGACCCGCATAGTATCCAACCTTGGTCTCGTCACCATGTGTGATATCTAGTTCTCGTATGAGCTATTACAGTACGCCGTTAGCTAACACTTTGAACTGGGTATTCACAGACAAGAGCACAACTTACTTGATTGATATATGGGTATATGCTCTGAGCAGACACCGGTGACACAAACTGGATGAGGGTGAGGATGCCAATCTGGAGTTTTGGCAACGGCGTCCTTGGCCTTTTGCTGCTATCTTCGGGCTGGGCCTCATCTAGCAGAGGTGCATCCTCTTCTTCAAGTTGAAAGGCCTCGCCAAGGTCCTCGCGACGATCCTCGCGGTGAGCCATGGGACGAGGAGGGTAACAAAATGAAGGAGTAAACGACCACGAGATTCTAAGGGATCTCTGGGAAAAGATTGAGTAAAAGATCTGTGTCTAGCGGTCTACATGCATATGACCGAGTCACAGTAGAGTTAGCAAAACATTTGAGAGCTGAATGTCGGATGGGCGCAGAGTTGAGTCAACAGCAAGCCTTCTTCGTAAGATGCGACGCGTCGGGCACTTCCTTCCCAGTGGCTGATAGCGCTCCAGAGTTCATATGCTCTTGCGGAGCTTGCCCTCCAATCCCGAAATAGCACGACCCTCAAGGAGCACCTGGTTGCGAGACCATAGGACCCCCGAATATACTAGTAGATGGTGTTAGGTGGACCGGGGCTGAAATGGCGCGGCAGCGCCGGAGCCCGTTAGCTAGACCGGGGTTGGAGGGGGGTTCTTTGGCCCAGATGGTGTGTCGGGGACCGGGGTTGGATGAACCTATTGGGGGAGGGTGTTAGCGAGACCGGGGTTCAGTTGGCGGGGTTGCCTAGCGAATAAAAATAGGCGCCCGCCCGTCTACCGACTTGGACGACCAGCTCGATCTGGTAACTAAGTTCATGCAGACTTGGCCGTTTTAACATCAAAATCTACAGAGTTTTATCAAAGTTTCATACAAAAGCTGCCAAAAACGGTAGTTCTGCTAGGTTTTTTGTCGGAATCTTGTACATACTTGCCATTGCTCTTCACTTTAACTCCAACGAGATAACTTAGATTCGGATGTCGAGCGCTGCTAATTTCTGTGTAACAAAATACCATTGGCATATGTTGTAGCCAGATTTTGAGGCTTAAGGATTCTACATTTATTGACTAGTTGCTTCATCTGGTGTTTGGTTGAATGAACATGTGGGCGCCACTCTTCTGGGAAGCTAGACTACCGCACATGTGTTGGTTATCCTAGAGTTTCGAACAAAATTCCGACATATAGTAATGAGAACCCACTTCACATGCTTCCTTGACACGCTTTACAGTTATTAGGCGTATTTCTATGATCTACAAGCCTCGAGGCGAATTTTAGCACTTTAAGCGGGTTTTTTTTGAGGATAGGGGTCAGACCGGGGTTGATTTTGACCTTCCAGCGAGGGTGTTAGCAGGACCGGGGTTCGATGGATACCTGGGCGGAGGGGTCAACTCTGGTCCACCGGGGTTTTAAGAGCTCGGCTAACAACACCATCTGAGGGTATATTCGGGGGTCCTGAGACCATGTATGTGTAATGAATGTAGACGAAAGGGACGACGAACTCAGGCGCGACGCAGTTGCACCCCGACAGGGGCTGTTAACTTCAATCAAGCTGTCATTAGGTCGGTGGGCCGTTCAATGGGACCTTGGCATAAATTCTTGATGCTGGTACTGACGGAGCTTAAGCTTAAACGTTAAACTACTGTAACATCCTCCCTCGTTCAACGTCTATCCAAGCCTCCCCAGATGTGTTCTAGTTCTTCCTCTCGGGCAACTTATCTGGCAACCAGCTCCCAAGATACAATAGACTAATTGCCAAAACCATCATAACCGCATAGACAAAGTTTCCACCCAGTAGGTTATATTGTTTTGAAGCCGCGAAGATGGAAGTGGCTATCGCTGGACCAAGTGCTCGTGCCGTAGCGGATATAGTTTGAGAAATACCGTTGACGCTTCCAAGTGAACGTTTGGAAGGAGCAGACGAGGTGATGTGCATCATCACACAGCCTGTACAGACAGCCGTGATTAGCTCCAGCTCCTATGAGACAGCAGGTTGTGGATGGGCCCACCATAAGCCATATCCTTGATAATTTGCAGCAACAGCTGCAGCACCAGACAGCTCCACACCACTCTGTCGACACCCCATCTCGCGACATACCACGACATGATCGGGAACAACGCGAAGATAGGAAAGCAAAATGAGACTGCGAGCTTGAACGTGGGTGTTGGTCCAAGGCGATGCACGATGGGCGCGAAGAAGAGAATCTGCGCGATCCCGTCGATGATGCCGAAGCAACCCAACAAAGTACCGATGACAGCAGGTGAGAAACCGAGACCACCTATACTCGGAGGACTGGAGTAAAACAGAGGAAGGAGGGCAGTGTATCCAGCTTCGACGACTGCGAGCAGGCCGTTGTTCGCGATTGGAATGAGGATGGATGGGATGAGAAGAGCACGCATGGGCAAGGGAGCGTCGGGGGTGGAGGTATCCTGAGCATCTTCAGGGCTTTCAGGCGATGGTGTTTTGGCTTTGCGCATTGGGAGCGTCTGCATAGACGTCTCAACTGGGCCATCAAGAGAAAGAATGATAGGGCGAGTTCACCTCTTTGAGGAAAAGCGCGATGACTACCGTGATCAACGCAACCATTACAGTGATCGCAAAACAAGGAAGAAAATAAGGGTATTCGTGCCAGAATTGCCCCCAGAACAAATGCGGCCACCTATCTGCAGGCCGCGCAAGTATACCACCAATAAATGGTCTACAAGTCAAGGGCGCGTATCAGACGCTAGAGCCCGTGGGCCGTGATGGAGAGGGCACGCACCCTACTGTCACGCCGACACACCAGACAATGGGTAGCAGCGCAAATCCCTGGGCTATATTGGTCGCGTCCGTAAGTTCGCCCATCATGCTCTTCATGACTCCCGAGCTGCCATTCAGTACACCGCATATACATCGACTGGAAGGATGCAAGCATAATAAATTTCAAGCACAGTTGACGACAGAAGCGGGGCATACCTGATCACCAACGTGAGGAACGTTCGCGACAGGCCGAAGCAGAGCATAGATATGCACAGGCCTGAGAGTCCGATTAATATTACAGGTTTCCGTCCGATGTGGTCTGAAAGTCGGCTCCAGGATAACGTCGTACAGGCTTGCGACACATAGAACATCGATTCCTGAGAGCACGTTAACTGGCTAGCTTCCTGTGAGCGAGCAAACACTCACTATGAGACCCGCATAGTACCCAACCCTGGTCTCGTCGCCATGTGTAATATCTAATTCTCGTATGAGCTATCACAATGCAATTTGAATCAATGTTCTGAGCAGAGCATGCATAGAAAGGGCACAACTCACTTGATTGATGTATGGGTATATGCTCTGAGCAGACACCGGTGTCACGAACTGGACGAGAGTGAGGATGCCGATCTGAACTTTTGGTAGTGGAGTCCTCGACTTTTTGCTGCTATCTTCCGGCTGAGTATTTAGCAGAGGTGTATGCTCGTCTTGAACCGAAGTGTCCTCGTGTTGAGTCATGGGACAACGTGAATGGCGACAAGGTGAAAGTGTGGATGATACAGAGTATCTGACAGCTAAGAAGCTGTGAATGAAAGGCGGGTATAAGAACTATTCTGTATAGCTGTAGCCGATCATTAATGTCGGCATGAGTCACAGCATGCGCGCGCAGCGTTGTCTAGCGTTGTTGAGCATTTCAGCGCTTCAGCGCTGAATGTGCACCAGAGGTTCGGCCATGGCCGTAATACGTGACAAGAGCGACGCGTCGCGTGTACTTACTGTAAAGTTACGAGCATGTGCATGAGCACTTGAGTTTCGGAGGGGCCGCAGCATCCATTGGAATTTCACTCGCGAGGGCTCGACGATACGGGACGTTGTATTAACACACCGCCCAACTGGTCCGTGAACTGTTGCTGCTGTACATTGCAGTGAATAAAACCAGCTATCTTCATTTTGAGAAAGATTTGCTAGTGCATTCATTTTGTACTCAATAGTACCTAACCCGTGAACTTGACTACCTTAAAGGTCTGGTAGCCGGTTGTCCATGTACACCAAACAGGCCGCCAGCAGCACCATGATGACAGAGATGAGGTTCCCTCCCAGCAGATCGCACTCATTCTAGGCAGCGAAGAGCGACGGAGCCGTTGCCCTTGGGCCGGCAGGGTCTGGGATAGCCCATTCACGCTTCCGAGCGAGCGCTTGGAAGGCGCGGAAGCGATACCGTGCAGCCACTGAAGACGTCAGTCAAGGACGAACGCAACATCAGTCAAAAATACAGCGCTGGAAACTAACCAAAAGTCATATCCTTTACGGTCTGGAAGGCTAATTGCAACACCAGGAAAACCCACACAACCGCATCGACTCCTCGCAACGACACCATCCACGACCATGGCGGGGAACGTTACAAAATAGGGCTGTTTCATCTTCATCTTCTGAGTCGTCATTGGTTGAAGAGGATGAGATAACAGACAAATATCCAGTGATAGCGGGCATGGAGGCGATCTTAAGAGCTGCGGACATGCTAGAGTCAATCTGAGTCACCAGGCGGAAGGTCCGTAAATGCTCGACCGTTCAATGTAACAGCGTCGATTGGGATGAATGGACTGTGGCGAGGGTGACAGGCAGGGGAACGAGAGGAAATGTCTTGGCCGAGCCTAAAATTCTGAGACCGAATCTACCAAATTTGGAAGACTGCCGGCTTCGGTCTGATCGGCGGCAGTACTAATGACGGCGAAACTTTGAAAAGCTTGGCGCCCATTGTCCTCCCACATCTGATCAAAGGACAACGATCGTTCTGCGACTTACGATGTATGCAACCTCTCATCTAGACGAGGCTACTTATCGTTCTGCCATGGTCGCAAGTAGGAAATGCGGTCTAAAATTCGAACACTAACCTCAGCTTCAAGGTACTTAGTAGCGACCATCCCCCGCCAGTACTTCTGCAGTCATAAAGCTGTGATCCGAGATGCTCACTGGACCGCTGCTCCGCATGATGCCCTCTGATGATTGGAGCCCCCGATGCAAAAGCTTCCGTCTCAGCTGTAGATGCTGAGAGATGCTGTTCCTTTTCTCCACTCGGCAGCATCTAAAGGTGTTGCTGTGACGCCATACACTGCGTCGTATGAGGCGGCCTCTGACTTCTTTCGGTCCCATGTTTGGCTTCTCGCCCGCTGTTCTGTCAATTCGGTTGCAGTCATCGGCCAGCCAAGCGCATCTTAACCCGCCCACATCGCACGCTGACTATGACATCCAGCGCTCTCGCCTTTATATAAGTAATCCCTCTGAAACCAGTTTCGCGACAACTGTAAATCAGACTCACTAGCAGGAGATCATGGCTACTTCGCCTGCCGCATCGGACAGGTATGCATCCGGGAGAGGTACGCATTCGCTTCCCAACCTAGTCTCAGCGCTTTACCCTGACGTACATATATACAGAACCGCTGCGCATCGACAGCGACACCGCTCAACGGCAAAGATATAAGACTCGCAGCGAGCCCGCGAGTGCGCTCATGCGAGTGATCATGAGCCCTGACCCCTCTCGTCGCGGGACTCTTGATTACGACTACGATGCGCCATCTACCGGTCCTGCCATGGGCATCTTCAGTCCTCAGAAACGGCGTACGTTTGCTGTACAGTATACGGAGTGTGCCCAGGGGCTGACGCTGAATCCGCAGGGACTCAGAAACAGCAAGATATGATTGACAAACGCGCATACCAGAATTCCATGGAGAATCTGGTTAGCTCATGGCAGGAGCGGTTGCAGCTCATATCCGTCATCGTACGACCCTGTCTTCATTTCTTGACTGCATCTAACGGCTATGATATTGATTGCTGTAGACTACGTTCTTCGCCTCGATGGAGGCTGCAATGCTCGTGGTCACAGACCCAGCGAATGACCTGGAGAATGGTGAAGTGAGCAATCTGCTCAAAGCAGCGAATGCTGGGCTGCTTGGGGCGCTTGTAATGCATGTATATGCAGGTAATTTCCTTGACTTCTTTAGAGGCACCCGCACTTAAAGTAGCCGTATAATCAGCTGTCTTGTCCTTCCTTGCAGCTTTCCTTCTCATCCGGTACAAGCTCAGAGAAGCTTCCAAGTTCGAGCGTAAAGTTGAAGGCGCCAAGGTGGTCAAATCGCCGATCCCGACCGGAGACTTGAAGTTCAAGCTCAAGGGCGGCGACGTCGAGGCGCAGAAATACGAGAAGACATTGCCCGCCCAGAATGGCCATGCATCACAGAACGGAAATGCCCCGCATACCCCCAGCACAAAGCGTACTGGTAGTATCCTTCAAAACGCGCACGAGACAGCGCAAACTACCATTGGAATCACGAAAGCGAACGGAACCGCGGCTTCGCCACCAACACCCACCACGACCGGCAACGGCAACGGCATGGCGCGCAGCGACAGCGACCCGGGCCCAGACCTGCGCCGGGGGCCCTCCACGGGCGGCTCGTCCTCCACCGAGCCCATCGAGCCGCCCCTCTTCTCGCGCGACCCGCACCTCGAGCAGGTCGGCCCCTTCTGGCTGCGCGGCGCGCCCTCGCAGCACCTCCTCTCGCGCATCCACCTCCTGTGCATCGTCCTGGCGTCCGCGGGCTTCGTGCTCGCGCTCATGGGCATCCTCGCGTACGGCTGGGCACGCCAGCCGCGCGAAGTGAGTGTGTTCGTGACTGCTATTCTGGGTGCGGGTATTCTGGCCCTCATGGCGGTATTTGTGCCGGATGTGGGTATAGAACCAAGACAAACGGGTGGCACCGGTCAAAGCGAGAGGGATGGTGAGGATGTGTGGTATGACTGAGAAGGGGGTACAGATGCATGCAGGTTGATCACCATGAGGTATGATATAGTACATGTGGGCGCCATGGCCCGTTGTCGCCGCGGACTTGTATCCGCGAGTATACCTGTACATGTACTCTACGAAACCTAAACCTATAGTATACCCATTCATGTGTATAATCTATCCTACTAATTATGCAATTATGATATGTGTGCCAGTCATCAATATGATGCCACCACTGTTCTATCCCTTCTGGCATGAATGAACCTGCGAACGAAAGAACGCAGCTTCCGCGAATGCTCAGGATTGGATATTGACGAGTGTGGCTCCGACGGCTTCGTCTGACTGAGCCGCTCTTCTGGCGCTCCAAGGACCAGGTCCGGGGTATTTAGACGCAAATAGTCGGAGTGAATGTTCGCGAAGAACTGGTCCTGCGACTCCGAGCCGAACTTCATTTTCCACACTTTGCAGGGTTTCTCGAGCCACTAGTAGGGAGAAGCCTGTCAGAATCCTGCGCCGCCATGAAGGAATTTTATTTCACTTACAATAACTGCTTGGCCCTCCTCGAACGTGGGGAACTGGCATATGAGCCCATGTAAGGGGCTTTGTAGATTATCGACAATGTATTCGGCACCCTCCTGCGAGCCATCAACAATGCCCAGTGAGTATCTGTGATACGGGATTGTCTCAAGAGAGATCAACTTACTTCGGGGTCTTCAATCCATGACGATTTGAGCTTGGGCATGCGCGTAATGACTGTGATGAGGGGGAAGTAAACTATGTACACCAGAGAAGTCGAGAGCGGGGAAGCAGGTTGATACCGATACCGATATTGAAGGGGTAGACTGGGGTAAGGCATATATATACACCCAGAACCTGCCCACGGATCCAAACCATTGGACGCCACCAAGAAACCTGCAGCAGATTGCCTGCCCTTGGCCGCGCTCAGCTTACACAAGGGCAGCCAGTGGGCTAGGGCTTGCCGAAGTGGATGACTCACGGAATCGGACATGTTGTTGGTTAAAATCAGCACCACGCGCTAATCTCACAAATGCTTTTCATTCATCTTTGAGCCTTAAGTGAAGTTTAGTGAGGTACCAGCCTGTCCTGCGCAATCGAATGAGTACAAGGTAACATAAAGTGGCTGTGCACGTTGGACGCTCCCGCCAGCATCAATTGCTTTGCGCATCCCGTGGAGGACTGAATGCTGTTTGCAGACATACGGTAGTAACAAGCAATATTGCCATGTGCGCGTTTTGAGATGGACCCACAGTATGGTCTAGACCGTTTAGCGCGTCGGAGCGCCTGATAGACCATCCCTTTCAACACCGCGTAATAGGCCTCGAGCATACACTGCCTTGGCGTCATCAAACAGCAGCCTTCGGCGTGCCCCCAAACCTGGATCCAGAATCAGAAAAGAAAAGGAACTACATCTTGAAAACGTGAAAACGTACAGTATATCCTTCATAGCTGAGAACGGCGTTTCATTTCCATCGCCGATGCTCCGCCCTTCCAACCTAACAAGCCGCGGAAATAGCATCCTCAGACATGCTGCCGTATACGCCACGTCGTCAATCCTCGAGGAATCTAGAAAAAGGGCCCATGCATGTATAGCAGGCACTGCTTTTGTTCGAATCTCGTGTGCTGGGGGATTCTGATCGACTCGGGCGTCGACAAGCAATTGGAGGGATTCGAGCTGTTTGCATTTCGCACACAGCATGGATAACCCTTTCAGCGTAATCATAGAAGGGGTATCATCATCCCGGCGTGGTCTCCAGGAGTAGTGAAAGATACGGATGCAAGGGAAGGCAAGTGCAACTTCTTCAAGCTTTTGATCGTCTAGGGTGGGCACGAGGTGCGTGCTAAGAACGAGCTCCGTCAGCCCTCCGAAGGTCATGAGTGGGCGAATGTCTTCGACCGGCGGTGTCCTGAGTCTGTCGCCGGCGCCCCTGCGGAGCGGTACAAACATGTCTGTGATCGCGATCCGAGTCGTGCGCTTAGGATTTAGCGTCCGAGAGACCACCTCGACGAGCTTTGTAAAGTCATCCGGCTTGGCTAGCATACCCTTCACGTCGAGCCGTGTCACCGAGCTGAAGTCGCACGGCCCAGTTTGGAGTAGGCGGTGACTATCCGAGGAGATTTCCGCTTGGAGCTCAAGGCTTTCCAGAGTGGGGAAGACAACTCGCGGAACGCCCTGTAGTTCGGCGTGTTGAACACCTCCGAGGTTGAGAGTGAGGGTACGCAGACAGGGCGAACGTGCTATCGCAGGTAGCCACTCGGGGAGGTTCTCGGGGTATGCTTCGACACAGATGGAGTTCAGGGCTTGCAAGGAAGAAAACGCCAAAGAGAGCTCCGCCTCGGTACCATCTGCTTGAGATGGAAGGCTATAGGGAAGGCTAAGGCAACGGAGCGCCGGACAGTGCTCGCTGAGAAGCTGTATAGCGGTACCTGGAAGTTGACCCTGAAAGTCGACCTCGAAGAGGGTTGGACCGAGGAAGTAACGGAGCGCCATGCCTGGCAAACACCCTATAATGTTGGCCCGGAGAGCGCCAGAGTTGAAATGCAAACACTTGAGGCTTGGAAACAGCGCAGTACTGCAGTGGGACGAGGCTGCGTCGAGCACGCTATGGTGCACCATCCCGGAGAACCGAGAGTATCTTGGTCTAGGGATAGCAACGTGCAGAACACGGACTCGAGACGTGAAGCGTCGAAGGGCATCGTGATCCTCGGGCTGGAAAGGGCGCGCGAGGGACTTTGTGTGATGATACGGATGACTGTAAATCTTTTGACGGCGCAAATGACACGCATGTACTCACCAATACGTTCTCATCTCCATCCTTGGCCCACAGGCTACTATCCAGTCCTCCAAAGAGATCAGTGACATTCCATATCTCATAGTAGAGCGCATCGGAGGCTGATTCGTGCAGCGCCCTACATGAGCGTGCGAGGGCTGCTATAGATGTCTGGTCGAGGAAAGTGAGTATGGCGTCGACGAGCTCGGGCAGCTCAAGAGCGTGGTGCATGATGTGGTTCGGTTCCAACTTGATATCTCAGTGGAAGGGTGACCATTGGCGAATCAGTCGACTGCCATACACTACGGCAGGCTGCGGTAAGTACGTTGGGTGCTGCTGGCAGTGGGCCGAGTCAATCGGATGAGGACAGCGCGTTGGCCACAGCCACTGCACAGGCTATAATGAACACCAGCTTCGTGTCGGGCAACTCGGACAACTCATACTGCACTCATAGCATGATGGAGCTCACGTGTAGAGGAGCGCTTCTACCTGTCGCTCTATGATCCTCAACATCAGGCGGCGATCTTCGTTCAGACTAAGGAACGTCATTTCCGGAAGTCAACAAAAATCTGATTGTCCAGGTTCATATACGTTCATACGTAGTAAGTGACCGACGTCACAAGATGGTCTAAAGCTACAGAGTAGGGTATCAACAATGCGACAAGTCCAATTACGAGATCTACGAAGATGTCAATGATGCTGAAAGCATAAACACATAATGTAAAGGGCCGGGTGTTCGGGAGGACATCTTTTGTCCCAGTGACGGATGGAATGATTTTCCATTAAAACGAACTTGAGCATGATCAGCGCGACGATCTCGTGAGCGGCTGATCACCGTGACTCACGGCATTGATGGCGCGGGGTATGTCTTGAGCCACAGATAGTCTAAGTTGTGCGAGGCTTGAGATCACAGTTCTGCTCATGAGTTTGCTTGGACCCTTCGGAATGGAAGCCCTTCTTGCACCAGCGACAGTGGTACATTGGGTTCTGCGATGAAGCCTGGCTGGGTCGACCGACAACCTTGTTATTCTCGTCGTGAGAAGTGCCCTGGGCCATGACTGCGAGAGCCGCGAGGCAAGGTGGGTTTAAGTGAATGAAGAGCTCGACCACCGGGTCAATATAACTCGACCGGCGATACAGCATATACTCGTCAAGGTATCGATTCTGCCTTTGCTAGCTGGATATCAGAAAGCGCTGTAGAAATACAGGCGCGCCTTCCTTGCCCTTTGCAAAGACTTCGCGCGCTGCAGATCAATGCATAGTAGCGGGCAGTACGAACAGCCTGAATTTGGCTGAGTGACGTTCGTCCCGTTCGTGGTACATTTTGCAAGCTCCGTGATGCATAAAGCGCATCTGTGCCCGGGGGAGGTACTCGCTTCGCGAATGTCTAGTGCACCGGTGTCTCACATGAAATCGTGTGGAAGACGAATCAGGGCCAGTCTCGTGGCGAAGTCGCAGCTTGAGGCAGGATGATGCAGGGGTGAGGTTCAGCCTGCGCAACGACCCAGATGAAACTTGAACACTCCATGGGATTCTACGCATAGCTGCAGACACTATGCTCGTAGACAGCTCCTGCGTGCTGCGACCTAAGAGTGTACTGGCCCATCTCAAGCTAGAAGCAATGAGATGGTTCAATTCAGCCGCTACGTAACTTTAAGCCTGAGCAACTAGATTGATGTGTTCCAGGCGCCCTTTGCTGTTCAGCCAATCTCAGTAGCTTGGTCCTTCGAATCGAGCAAGACTCTTTGCCATTGCATAGCACCCTCGAAGAAGCCACGTAAGAGCAAGAGGCTGTAGGATAGAGATTAATGCGTCTTATGACATAGCCATAGCCATCTGACAGCTGCGATTGGCAATTAATCCATGCAAGGGAGAGAGAGACGAAGATTATCAGAAGGTTTTGACAGGGTGCACGGTCGCGTGGAAGAAGGTGCAGAGCAAGAAGCACAGGCAGTTGTGCCTGTTACCCAAACGAGTGTTTCACCTGCCCTAAACCATCTCCTCTCGGATCCACCTGGACCCATACTTGACATACAAAGTATGCCTATGTACAGTACGACTCTCGAACGATTGTTCAGCATGTCAATTACGAAGTGTCCTCTGACTCAACGAGTGTTTGATTGAGCCCTAGTCTGTTAGTCTTTCGGTGAGTTGATAGATCTAGAAAAAATACGAGGTTCTGGAATGCCGGATTTTAATCACGATCATCGTGACTGACTAAGGCAAAGCGTGCGCGTGAAGCTTGAAGTTGTAATGTGCGGAAATAGTCTCGCCTTTAGACTTCGCTGAAGCTCGATATTAATGAAACGAAGCGCCCTGTATAGCAGTGTGTCCGACTCTAATCCTTCTTCCTGTGTTCAGAAACTGTGACATTATGATGAAAACCGGATCAAAACTTTAAAGTAGTGGCCTTAGCCAAAAGTACGGGTTGTATTATACGATACGTACAGTGAAGTAATAGAGTGACGAGTACTAGTAGTAAGTAGAAAAGTTGTTAAAGAAACGCGTGATCACCTTCGACGAGAGCATGCGGACGTCCCACGGAAGTTCATCACCTCGTCAAGGAAATCAAGCAAGAAATAATCTTGTGTCCGTTGCTTCTAAAGCATGACCACGAGATGAGTTCGAGCACAGCCTAGATGTCTACTCATCTCCGTGAATGCAGGAGGGTATTACGTCTGTTGGTATGCTGTTAGCGTAACGAACTTGTAAACGGTCGACGAACGTGGCTTACTATGCATGGTTTTGAGCTAAAGGCGGGGCTGGGGACAACCTAAGCCTGGGGCTTGTGAAGGCACTTCGGTTCGTGCGCGTTTTTTGACTCGAGAGTGGGGAAGTCCTGTCTGCACCATTGGCAGTGATGCAGACCAGGCGGCTTCAGTGGCTTCGGTGGCGAAGACTGACTGGACTGGCCTAAGTGCTTGTTATTTCCGTCGGTCGCGTCGTTGGCCATGATCGCCTCGAAGAAATACAAGTGAATACAGAAGCAAGACATCGGTCGAGAGCCTTATAGCAACATGAGCTCTACAGCAAAACTTGGGAGGGGACGTGATTGAACATTGTAGAACACAGTGAGAGCACCGGCTCGCGTGCCCTCCCAGTCGTCGGCCCTACAAACCTAGCAAGCGCGATGGTGTTTCAGAGCGTCGAAATTCGAGTAGGGTCGTGTGTCGCATCTATTACGTCTTGGTTTCCCCCGGCGCAATGAGCCTGCCGGCGGGGCCTCGATCGCGTGGCTTCATCCCGATCATCGCCCTGGGGTAGGTGCACAACAGCATGCCTTCCAGAAAGTCCAGAGGCACTGCAAGAGCTAATATTACATGCGATCGAGAGAAACTCTGGATGTGTATGTCCCAATTAAAGATGCAAGGAGAACAGCTGAAATCACCAAACGTGTCTTGCCAGTAACCACTGCATAGACATTGTCCTCGAAGTTCACAGATATCAGAGACGGGAGTTCATGGAATGAATAATGAAGAGCCTCTGGAAAAAGGTAAGCAGAAGCCGGGGAGGTTTGTGTATTGCTGTACGATACAGTGTTCTCAAGGCCACGGAAAGGCTGTTGCACTGGTTATCAAGGCCCAAAAGAAGTGCTAGAGCAAAGTCCTTCAGAGGAGAGTAAGGAAGCGAAGCGAGATGATGGTTTGAATCTTCAGAAAGCCTGTAACTTTCCTTGAACTTCAGCTGTGGTCATTCTACAGATCCGCTGGTGGCACCAGTGTACCCAGCAGCTCAGGTAGCCTGCTCGCCGGGAGCTTTCCCAAGGCAGACGAGGTGATTGAGATACCGCTTTGATGACCAGAACGCCGCGGGCAGCAATGACGAGGATGTAGCTGAACCAGATACATCTGAAGCTTCATGAACGTTTGCAATGTGCAAGCCCATGTTGCCAGTCGTAACTATTAGCTCAGGTTATGGACAATGATAACATTGAGAATCACAGGCCCTGGGCGGTGATGAGACGTTAGCTCCGGGCGGCCCGAGACGCTCGGCGCAAACTTCGGGCGAGATGGTTGACATGAAACCGTTGAAACGGGATGAAACATGGTAGATGATATTATTAGCCCGTCGGCGCGGATGATTGATTAATAATGTTGATGATGGCAATGCATGTGAACAGGATGAGATTGTTGCTTTGGAGTACTGCGTGATTCCCATGGGGTGGTATCAACCCTAGGTATGCTTGTGGTGTATCGTGCTCTGCGGATAGAACGATTGGATGCAGGACAAAATCTAGAGAAGTAGAATGTCATTTGAGGTGGAGGTAGGTGGACGCAGGAGGTAGAGGTAGCTGTGCCTGGACAAGGCACTTGAGGTGACAGGGGTAAGTGACGTGCCTGATCATAAGTGTAACATGCCGGTAAAGAGGCCGAGTGAGCGATCGGAATCCCTCAAATTCAAACCTGGACGCCCTCGCCCTCGCCATCCAGTTACCCCTCACTAGCACTACTCTCTCCCCGCTTTCCTCCTTACTTACACCCGTCCTCTCCTTCTTCCACCTTTCTTCTTCTTCTTCAAAATGACGACGCTCCAGGACGACGACCTCTACCTCCATGCTGGCCGTGCTGCCGGTAAGGTCCTCATCATAACCGGTATGTTTCCACCTTTCCTTTCCCACTCTGTTCCTTCCTTTCATACAGTCACCTAGGTGCTGGTAACGGTATCGGACGTGAGGTAGCCATCAAGTTCGCCCAGCTTGGGTACGTCTTTCATAGTCGACCTAAGGATGCATTGGCTGACTCAATTGTTCATTACCAGTGCCAAAGTGGTTATCGGAGACCTTGACGTCACCGGGGCCGAAAAGACTGCAGAGGATATCAAAGCTGCTGGCGGGTCAGTTCGTTCTTTTAACTGCCCAATCCCTGTTCGGGAACTCAAATAACCTCGACTTATAGCCAGGCTACCGCGGTCAAGGTCAACGTGACCAACTGGGACGACCAGTGCCGCCTCTTCGAAGTCGCTCAGTCCACCTACGGCTCTGTCGACATTGTCATTCCTAACGCTGGTATCGGCGAGTCCGGTCGTTTTGGACTAGTCAAGTTCGAGGATGGCAAGCCCGTCCAGCCGAACCTCTTCACCCTCGACGTCAACCTCAAAGGTGCCCTCTACACCGCCCACCTGGCGCAGCACTACATGATCACCACCGAGAAGAAAGAAGGCGACCTCAAGTCGATAGTCTTCATGGGCTCGATGGCGTCGTGGGTCGCGCTCCCCGGTTCGGTGCAATACGCCGCGTCAAAACACTCCATCCTTGGCGCGATGCGCTCCCTCTCGCTCCCGCTCAAGGCGCAGGGCGTCCGTGTCGCGTGCATTCACCCGTTCTTCGCCGAAACGGCGATGATCTCCCCGCGCGAGCGTCTCATGTTCGCTGGCATCCCCCTCACACCCATGGCACGCATCGTCGGCGCCATCGTCAACGCCGCGACTGATCCGAACCTCAATACGACTGGCGCCGCGTACGTGCTCCCCGACAATGGGCTCACGTTCCGCGTGTCGCAGGAGTTCTTCACCCTTGGCATCTACGGCCTCATCAACAAGCGTGTTGGGTGGTTTAAGACCGTCGGCACCGTCTTCTACTTTATCAACATTGCCAAGGATGTCCGCAAGGCGCTTATTGGCAGGAAGGCCACCTTCGCGCTCACTTTCCTTGCAGCATGGTTCGCCTGGAGACGAACGGGGCTTTCGTGAGTGAAATCATTCTTCCATCATAGCATTCAGTGATGCTCAAATCATGAAAATGATGATTTCTTAGGCAAGTTATTCGACCCCTCATTTCCAGCTACGTCCAGCAGCGGCGTCGGTGATCGGTAGCTGCCTGATTTTCTTCTCCCTTCTATTATGTCCTCTAGTTGTATCGTACTATACAAACACTGTTAACACCGACGCTCCTTGATCCTAAATTAATAATTTTCGCTAGGGTTTATCATCAATTCTTCAGACTTCCCTTTCGTGCCAAGACCAAGTTTCGACAGATCGTTGCCCTGAGATGACATGTAGATCAGGAACCCGTTCCGGGACACGACTACACATGGATATGCACAGATTTGCACCAGCGTTTGGCGCGTCACTTCATAGATCGTACGCGCGGTCGTACTTGTGCCCCGCGTCATTCCCTTTTCGACCCCGCAAAGCAAGTAGGGTATGGTCTGTTATGATACACCCCGCCGTTGGGCTTTGCATGGCTCGGAGGCGTATCCTCTCGGCGACAATCTCATGCGCCGAGTGTGAGCGGACTGCGATAATTCTGCTTCTGCCCTTGGGGCTGCGTTGGCTGTGGTAGACTACGATTTTCGTCCAACAGACTGGCCCGGAGCAAACTACAATGGGCCTGGGATGGCGCAAGCTCCGGAATCGATTTTTGAGGTCGCTGGCGGACGATAATCCGAGGGCATGAGGTTCTTGAAGGGCCCGTCCAGCGGTTCGTATTAGAGCGGACTGCGATAACCCTAGGACGACATAGGCTTTAGGCTCGGGATAGCATGCGGACGATCACTTGCAACTTTATCTTGAGAACCAGGCTGAGTGGGCTACGGTATCCCTGAAGAGTCTCTTCGGTCGCAGGGCGATCCTCGACCTTGTCCAGCGGGCCAGTCAGGAGCACACTAGTACGATATCCCTCAGGCTGCGGTACACG
This sequence comes from Coniophora puteana RWD-64-598 SS2, assembly GCF_000271625.1. Classification (NCBI taxonomy): domain Eukaryota; kingdom Fungi; phylum Basidiomycota; class Agaricomycetes; order Boletales; family Coniophoraceae; genus Coniophora; species Coniophora puteana. The sequence goes on from NW_006913059.1 coordinate 729,036, forward strand.
GGCCTGTGGGAGCGTGCGATCCTTCGCACCATGGTCGTCCAGCAGACTGAGCAGACGGGTGAGAGCCGCTAGGTCCTGGCTCACCAGAACTCGGATCCCCAGCAAAAAAGAGCCGCCAGCTCTGCGCCTGGATATTAGATGAAGGACGCTGGTGGGCTGGCCAGGTTTTTGTGCTTCCACGTCTTCTCGTGGGCGCATGCACCGCTAAGGGTGCGTCACCTTTTGGCAGCGGCGTCGCTGCATGGAGGACAGCGGCATCGACCAATGGATGTACCTGTACCGGTTCCCCAATCTATGGAGGCTGGGAAGTAAGAAGAAGGATAGCTAACCGAAGCAGTAGTGGCGACTTACTCTCAGGATGCTCGAGGACGGGATGGGAGCGTCTGGCCATTACGGAGAGCAAGAGGAATGCCTGCCGGGGCACGTAAAAATGGAGGAAAAAGTTAAGAAGCAGCCAAATCGACAAATGGGTCCCAACACATTATAAACGGAGGCGTGTATCGTCTTGCATCCAGTCTAAAGTTCATGGTTGACTCAGAGCAAGCTCAAAGTCAAGTACGTTTTGGGTCGAAAGTCAAGTTGAACGTAAATCACAGTCAAATTTACTTCACCGCGTCAGCTATCAATTGCAACGTCGTGATCAGGGCCAGTACTAAGATGATCATGCATTGCCTTATTTTCAAGAAGATTTAAACTTGCAGGAGGCGGTCGCGTCTCGTTCACTGGCAGACATTGATGCCTTAACTTGCTGAGCTCCAGTCTTAGTGGTAGTAGAGCACTTGGTAGAGGGTAAAACGGATTAAATGTGGTAACAAAACATCTGTGCTAACACGATGAAAGCAAGCAAACAAAACAAACAGATAAACAACTCGAAAAGGCGGGGGAATAGGGATGAGAGGTAACACTAAACAATAGCCTATATGGTATAAATGTATATCGTGACGCACATCTATAGATCTAAGTAGGGATGGTTTTGGAGCCGTGATTATCGTGAGCGTAAAACAATGCGAGAGGGATCCACCATCGGAACAACACAGCAAGAAAAATGTCTATGATCAGTACTAAATCGCACTGCATGCAGCTCGTAATTGGAGAGCAAACTCCGTCAATCAGATTACCAACGGGTTTGTGGAAGACACGACAAGTCATCCCTTCACTCCGGGACAACATCAACATGGGCATGCCGAAGTGCCCGGTCTTCCGCGTTTTCCATCTGCACCGCACGCCGGCGCAACTCACCCGAGTCCTCGCCAGCCGGCTGCGCTGCAGTTCCGTTGCCGTTTCCGTTCGGAAGGTTCGTTCGCGAGCCATTCAAATCAATGTCCAAAGCTCGTTCGCGCAGGCTTGCGGCTGCGGCGTCGTCGTCTTCGGCTTGAGCCACTTCGGCGTCAACCCGCTTAAACTCGGATGGGAGCATAACCGCGCGATCGATTGCGACGGGTAGGCCGCGATGTCTCCCGCGGAGCATGACGATACAGACGATGAGTTTTGAGAGTGGGTGAAATGCACCAGACAGAGAATAGTTTTCCTAACCAGAGATTTATCACAAATTCAGAGGGCTAGAAGAGTGCATGCTTACAGTGGGGATTCCAAGACTGAGGCCGACAGTGCCGTACGCCGAGACCAGCTCAAAAACTGTATAGAAAACAAAATAAATAAGGAATAGCCACACGAGTGGAGTATAATTACGCACCGATAGGAAAGATGTCGAACCAGGAAGCGTTGACGTCGTTGATATTACCGCGCTACAGACAAACGTCAACAAACTCTGCAATGGAATCAAGACCAAGGCAATGGCCAACCTCGATTATGCAAACCAGGACAAGCGCCAGGCCAAGCCACCACATGTCGAACGCCAGCTGCCTACGCGCGTGTAGCGCGAGATACCGACCCCAGACCTGCATACGCGAACCCGTCGGCGCGAATTGGTCTTCCTCCTCCGAGTAGTCGTCTTCCTCTCTCCATACTCCGAGCGACTGGCTCTCGTACACGTTTGTCGAGCGTACACTCATCGCAATCGGGTCTGATCAGGTAATAGCACGGTCAGCCCATCTCATCAACGCAGGTAGAAGAGAGGGACGAGGATATTTGGGATGGGGTAGATAATTTAATAAAATATTACTTACACACACTGACGTACATCATCAACACGTACATGACCTTAACTGCTGGCGAAACTGCCGAGAGCGTGATGATTGTGAAGCCGGCCATGCGCACTGCTGCGGCCTGCAGCAGGCCTGCGACAAAGCGGGTTCCGAGCGGGATTGAATCGATCACCGTGTTGCCAATGTCGAGCACCATGAAACAGAACCAGTCCACCGAGCTTAGCAAATAAGCAAATTTAGCGACATATTAATGAAAAGGCGAAGGAGGATGTCGAGGGTATAACGTACTTGAGGAACACGAGCAAGCTAAACAGGAACCACGTCTGGTGCGACGGGAAAAGGTAGATGAAACATCGCCGCGGGTGGTCCAGGAGGAAGTGCAACGTTTCTCGAATCCGGCTGGATCTCGGTGTGAGTTTCGCCATCACCCAACTACACAATCAAATCACTGTTAGCTGCGTGTACAGTAATCAAGGGTGGTAATTATCCTCACATGAAAAATCTCAGACTGGGCAAAGTACGTGTGATGTGTTAAAAAGGATAACTCCAAAGATTGTTTCTAGACTTACAATACAGGCTAGATAGAAATGGTCCAAATCAGTTGGGAAGCGATTCGACTCGATATTTGAGGAACTCACAAAGGCGGTATTTCCAGCCAAGATACAAAAGATTATGAAGAATATCATGGGGTATGCTGTCTGAAAGGGAATCATGGACTGGTCGACCAGTGAGTAGCCCGAGTTGGTATACGCCGATACAACTTGGAATACTGAGAACCTACGCGTTTATGTACTTGATAAACGACGTAAAGCTTGATCAAACTCAGAAACCTACCAGGATGGGGCGATTTTTCGAAACAAATTGGGCGGCACAAACACGCTCGCATACCGCGACTGCGACACATATGGAGCGATGACTATGAAACTGATAAGCTGGACGCCGAGATGGTACTGTATGGGCAATATACCACCGTGAGCCCCAATCCCAATGATACAATTGTGGAGGAAGCAAGAAGATGCGTACCACAGCGACGATCCACAGCAGTGCGTTCAGAGCGCGATATTCCACCCCTCCCAGCTCCTCAAGTTGCTCATTCGTGAGCCAGTGAAACGTCGAGTTCCTCCCCACAATTGCGTCAAACGAGATGTATGCGACCTCCTTCGTGCCCCCCGTCCGCGTCGTATGAACTGTGCCCGTGCGTGGCATCCCTGCTCCAGTCATAGTTGCTGTCCGCGCACCCATGCCCGTGCCAGTGTAGGTACGCGACATCGGGATGGTCATAGTCCGGCTAAAGCGTGAACGTAACTTGGGAAATAGCCTGTTGATGAGATTGCCCAATATTATGTGCGGCAAAGGGAACCCTCCAAACCCACTGTCCTTTGCTCGCGTAGGCCCGTAGTAGTCTGGTGGCTCAACGCCGGTTGGGTGCATTGATTGCGTGCGTGTAACAGAGACAGAGGGCCTCCGTGCACGCCCGGAACGGTAGGTCTGCATCGTCGCGTTGCGCCCACCCATAGGAACACCCTGGTTGGCCACGGACATGCGTCGTCCACGAGGACGGGCGTAGGATTCACGAGTTGTGTGCTTCTCAAAGGGAATAGAGGCCCCTTGTCCACCTTCGAAGACACGATTGCTCTGGATTGTAGGTAGAGGAGCAGGAGGAGGCCGGGTTGCTGCTGGTGCGAACTCGATGGTGGATGTTCGTGGGATGCCGATGGAAGTGACACTGGGGTGATTGCGGTGGCGAGCACCTGTATTGGATGTTACCGACATGCGTCGAGGCGCTAAAAAGAGTTCAGCTGAGATTCCCTGCTTGACAATAGATTTAAGACTCACCGTGTTCCGAGTCCGACAAGCCAGCGCCTGGGTCTGATATCCTGCGCTCGCGACTAAAGCATGTAATTCAACAAAGACATCGTCAATATAAATCTCAGACTCACGACTGTACACTCTGCAAATCCTCCTCTTGTGCAGGTTTTTCGACTTCAGCATGTTTTTCTCCCTTCTCCTCACGTGGTTCCTCAGAGTCTTGACTCGTCTTCCCTTCTGATGAAGAGCTCATCGGTTCGTTCGTATAACGAAGTGTATCGCTGAATCTTCGGCTGCCCTCCGTAATCCACCCGCTTGGGTTGATGAGCTTGGGAGCTTCGTCCGTCCTGCGGATCATGTCCGTCCGTACTTTCTTGCCCCCTTCCTCGTCGGGGCTATCGGCACGACTTTCGCCGGGATCGCGCGAACCCTTGCGGAGGAGCCCCGTGAGTCTGGACGACCAGCGAGATAGGGTGCCCGATTCTGCTGCAGTAGCCGCGGTAGGTGCCATAGAGGCAGCCTCGTGGGTTGCCTCGCGGGTCATGCGGCGTTCCATCGCTATTGCTGCTCGGCGAGCTGCCTCCGCTTCGATAATGTAGTCAAACTTCTTTGCGAAGTAATGCCTGTGTGTACGTTCAATTGTGTATATGCATGAGATAGATTAGGGTACGCACCTTCGAAGACAGACCGTTACCCAAGAGATGACGATCTGAGGGATAACGAATTTAGAGGAAAACAAAGGGTTAGAAGCTTTAGTGCTTACTGGACTACCGATACACATCTGCATGAACAGAAGGGCCTGCTGGAACGGCGTACAGGAGCTGAGGTTGATCGTGGTCAAGCCACAAACGGTCATAGAGGTAACACATTGGAAGAGGGCATCAATGTAGGCGATCTTGTACTCTCCATTTGCGAGGTAGAATATGACGGAGAAGATTAGAGGAGTGAAGGTGCTGAAGAGACCCCGCGCCGAACATGGGTTAACCGAGGCAGGCACGACAGCACCAAAACGAGGCAACACGCCGTGATGGGTCGAGGGCAACGCAGATTGCGAGTGACATGGCGAGTCCAACCGAGCCAACCAGAGAGGAGAAACGAGCGTTAGCGAAAATCGCGCAGTGCAGGGGGCGGCAGGGTGGGCGGGACGTACAAGAATAAAACATGGATCCGAAAGAAGTTGAGCTCTTTCTTGATATTCCTCCACAAGGGCATCACACTTTCGGATAAGGTGTTTCGCATTGAACGACGAAGTGGTTAGGAAGGGTAATAGTGCTGGAGAAGGTGTCGGGGGTGTAGGGGTTTCGCTGTCAGAAGATGGTGTAATAGGTAGTCGAATAGGGATTAGTTGTACTATTAATTGCAGCAACCAGCATGCTCGTGTTTCGAGACGTATACCAGAAGGCAAATAGGGAGCTAAAACAAGGAGTACGGGCACGCAAGGGGTGTGTGGATCGGATATGATGACGAGGGAGACAGGCGCAGCGCGTCTGGAACCCGTCAGCCCAAACTAGACGGCCCGCCGGTTCAACAATCACAGCACCATCCCTTAGTCAACGGCACTGGCAACCAACCACGATCGCTCCATTCTTGGTCCATCAGAAGCACAACTGAATATTTATTCTGTCCAACGAGGATGAGTCTCGGGTCATCCAAAGATGTGTAGCGATTCCTTGGAGAGCGGTTGCAACGTACCGAGTGATCATCTAAACACCATTCAAACGACTTCCGGGTCGATTGAGTAGCGTTAACCCGATACGCCCTAATCCGCTAATCTCTGCCAATCTTCACCACCACATTCTTTCGAAAGCAGCGTTCCGTAAACAAGCAAGGTTAAGTCGGGCTTGGGTTCATTACCGTACCTACGGAACAAGCCTTAACCTTGTTCAGCCCCGACCGGATTTGTCTCATCACACCCAACCAAACGGTATCTAGTTAATTGCCCAAAGAGGCCACATGTTCGAATAAGAATCATCCAAAGACACATTGAGGAGAGAGAGAAAACCATGGGGGGTGTATTGCCTGTACCTAGCGTACGTCGACAGGTGGTTAAGCTATGCTATACTGAAGAGAGAGAGAAATAGAAAACCGAGACAAAGACAAGAGAGATCAAAACGAGGACAACTACAAAAATGCAAACCGACTCGTCGCAAAGGTCGTCGGAACGACAGCGACAAAGAAAGGCGAAGGGAATTAATGGCTAGCGGGAAGGCGACGAAACAAAACCTAAGGCTAAAGCGAAGGGCCGGCAGAGTGGGATGGGGTACTGGATGCGTGTGCCATGCAATGCGCATATATACATATATAGTGGGAGTGCAGAGCAGAACATCGAGAGTTTGACAAGGGAAGACCGTGAATAATAAACAGACAGGGTGCGTGTCTGACGCACGAGTGTACGCATGTATGTACGGTGGCGGAGACATGGACAAAGGGAAATGACAATGAGAGTGCGGTCAAACATGTATGGGTCGGGAGGCCAGTGTCACAGATGATAATGGGATGGATAAAAATCGAGTACAAAGTGAAGACACAGGGAAGGCCTAGATGCGCATACGGCCATGAGAGATCGAGATACTCGATGTCGTCTGAATGGTGGAAGCGTCCGTGGTCGATGATCGATGATGGAAGACAATGAGGGGATGACGATGCGGAAAATATAACAATCGATGTATGCAGTGCTGCTGAAGACAAGGGAGAAAACGCGCGAAGGCAATGATCGTCCGTCCGATGAAAGTGTAAGAAACAAAGTGGAGGGATGGAATTGACAACAGTTAAGCGCGAGCACAGCTCGTGCGCGTTTATGCGGCGACGAGCCGTAGGAGCTTCTCGCTGTTGAACTCGGACTTCTCTGTGATCCGTTTCAGCTTCTCCTCGTCCTTGTCGAGCTGCGCGCCCCGCACGAGCATCGCCATGTAGTCGACCGCCTTGGGTGCGTCCATTGCCGTGTCATCGAGCAGTTCCGCGGCAGGCAGGAAGCCTTCCTCGAACGTCGCGGCGTCGCACTGACCCTTAGACGCTGCCTGCGAAAAGAAGTCAACAACGAGCTTGACGTCTGCTTCCTTGCTCTCGAGCGATTTGTCCACGAGGCGCTTGACGAGCCGGAACTGGTGCTCCTTGGGCAGATTCGTAAAGTACACGTCTGCCTCCTCAAGATTCCGGACCGCAAACAGCTCCTGCACATCCTGGTCGATCTTCTTCTCGGCTTCCGCTTCGGTCATAGACCCTGACCCATCCTTGGCCAACGTGTCAGGCTCGTCCTCCGACACTGCAGGGGTGCCCTCCTCCGCCGGCTTCGTCCGCGGCAGGAGCTGCAGCTTTCTGCGTTGAGCAGGTACCTCGGGAGCACCGTTGGTACCGAAGTCCACAGACGGCTTGCGCGAAGGGGGCCTGCTCGACGCCTTGGCAGCAGCCTCGGCAGCCTCCGGGTTCTGGCTAAGCATCTGGAACATGTTCGAGGACGAGCTGGTCCGCGAGATTGACTCCCGCTTGGCAGCATCCTTCTTATTGAAGACGCTACTTGGGCCGAAAGTCTGGATAGGCTGCTGCTTCGAGATCTTGCCGAACTGCGAAAGGTCGCCGACCTTGGGAGGTGGACGAGGAGGGCCGCCGCTGCCAGCAACTGACCAGCCATCGGGCTGTTCGGGGTTGCGGTCGTTTCCGCGGCGTGATCCGCCCCGAGACATGCTAATCGTGCGTTGCATGGCCTCCTTCTCCGCCACAGCCTTCTCCTTCGCAGCCTGAAGGGAAAAAATGAGGGACTGTCTCATTATTATTAAGCCAACGATATAAACATACAGCTTCGTGAACAGCAGCGAGCGTAGTTGGAGCAGCGACAGCCTTGCGATTGATCCATTTGCGATCGCGCAGTTCGATGACGTCCTAAACAAGGAAAAATTAGCAAGCCAATAAAGAAACCCCTCGGAACAAATTACTTACCTGAATCATGAACTGCATGCGCGAGCTCACTTGCCCGTTCTTCGCCGCAAGCTCCTTCATACGCTGGAAATACACATCCATGTGTGCCTTCGCCTTGGGCGTGTCCAAGATTTGGCCGACCGTCGTGAGCAGCTGGCACAAGCTCTCGATCTCCTCCTCCTCGGGGTTCTCAACGTTGCCAAGCAGCTTCTTCACGCACTCGTGCATGATCCGCTCTGTCAGCATCTGCAGCTTGAACAGCTCGCCGATGAACTTGATGAGACCGAGACCCTGGCGCTTCGCCTTCTGAGCGGCGTAGTACTCTTCCGAGTACAGCTCCGACTCGTCCGTCGTGCCCTTCTTCTCGTTCGCGGCCTTGATAGCCTCGTCAGTTGTCGCCTTGGAGCGCGCGGCGGCGGCGGTCGTCTCTCGCGCTGCCCAACCGCGTTCGAAGTCTTCCTGACAACGATTAAGGAGGTATTTGCGGAATAGCTGGCCACCAGCGATCGGCTTGCCCTCCGAGTTCTTGATGCCATCGTCCTGCACGTCCTGGCTGATCTGCTCCATCATCTTACGGCAGAGACGAGCATACATACTGCTCCATGCTGCCTCGTCGGTTGCCTTCTCGAAGACGAGACGAATGACCTGGATGAGCGTCCGGCCGTCCTTCTCCTTCTCGCTCTTGTTTGCCCAAGCGATGATCTGGTCCGAGATCGAGTCGAATTTCTCCATCGTGAGCTTGTTCAGCAGACCCTTGACCTTACGATCAACAACCTCGGGCGAGTCCGTGTCAACGACAGGAGCCTTGCGAGAGCCTGGCCCAGCGCTTGCCGCGACCCAGCGATTCGCGGAAGCCTCGAGGGGCGCGACAGGCTCCATGTTGGCGAACGCGCCTCCGTGAGAGGTACCAAATGCGCTGCCGCCCTGCTGGGCGTTGGGGGGCCGGTTCTGGTCGCCACGTTTCTCGCCGCGCTTGCTGCGCGTACGATTACTAGGGTGGCCTGGACCACCTTGGCTGTTGGTGCGGGTCATCTGTGCACGAGCACCGAACTGAAGACCTGGGCCAGTGCCTACGGACGCGGAGCGCGATTGTTGGAAACGCTCCTCGCTGGTGAGCTTGCTACTAGGAGTAGAGAAGTTGCCCATCCCAGCGAAGGGACCTGCGGAACCAGGCTTGGCAAAGCCGATACCGAGACCAACAGAATTGGGACGCGAGCCGGAGGGGGTCAATGCACCAGAACCGTGACGACTGCCGCGGCCTGAGCCACCACGAGACATGGTGTGGAACTGCTGGTCAGCGGGTTCAAGACCGAGTACTTCAAGAGGAGGGAGGTGTTCCGGCTTCTCGGTGCAGACCTTCATGAACTGTAGCAAAAAGTCGCGGTCATATCTGCCCAGGAATTATCAATTTCAAGGTATATCCAAAATCTCAGATCGTCTTACCTGAACTTGCCTGCCGGCGCGTTCGCGTTGAGCTCAACCTTCGGGCTCTTGATGCCCTCAGGGTATTCAACATCATTGAGATTTGCAATGACGCGCGCGGTAGCGAGGGCAGACATGGGAGGGTTCGGAAGGTCCTTTGAGTCTTTCCTGAAGTTAAGGTCGAGAGGACCAGGCCGTCTCCGGGGGATGTCGGCAGGGGGAGGCATGCTGTTAGCCGTATCGATGTGAAGAGCCTCCTTCTTGCCCTTGATATCACCATCGATGAGAGAGGTTTCATCAATTTCGCCCTCTTCGCGTTCCTTGGTGGCGGTCTCGGGAGACGGGGGAATAACGTCCTCGCCTTCTTCTTCCTCAAGACGTTTATCCTCCTCCTCGAGCTTAGCCAGCCTGCTCTCCTCCTCCTCCTTCTCCCTTCGCATACGCTCCTTCTCTTCTTCCTCCTTCTTGATGCGCTCCTTCTCCGCTTCCTCGGCGGCGAGACGTGCCTTCTCCTTCTCTTCTTCCTCCTTCCGCAGACGCTCCTCTTCCTTCCTACGCACCGTTTCTTCGGCCTGCTTCTTCGCTCGCTCGTCCTCTTCCTTCTTTTTCTTCGCCACCTCTTCTGCCTCCTTTTTCAACCGCTCTTCCTCTTCCCTCTTTTTCCGCTCAACCTCTTCTGCCTCCTTCTTCGCCCGCTCCTTTTCTTCCTTCTTCTTTCGCTCCTCCTCCTCTGCCTTACGCTTCGCCTCAATCTCCTTCCGCTCCTGTTCCTCCCTCTCCTTATTTTCCTTATCCTTCTTCGCCGTTTCCTCCTCCAGCCGCTTCAACTTGTCGCTCTCGCTCTCAATCCGTACGCTTGCACGCTGCGTGCGGCTATGCGTGAGCCCTGGCGAGGCGGGCGGGATGGGTATCGTGGGCGGGTTCGGAGATGCCTTCTTGAACTTGTCAACATCAATCTCGCGCCCGTCTGGACTCTTGATGGCGACCTTGGCGCTCCGTCCGACGGTCGGTGCGCCTCCGGGTACGAACGCGCTTGCGTTTGTGTTGAGGGGACGGCCTTGGCCTTGCGAGGGCGTTGGTGGCGGCGAAGAGAGCGATACACTCGAATTGTTGGTGTGTCCACCATGTGTATGGATGATGGGCGCGGCTTGAGCTGGCGAACCGGGAAGGGGATGAGGGCTGTTGGCAGGATGGGGTACGGCGGGAGCGGTGGTTGGAGTACCAGGAAGAGGAGGAGGCTGATTTCGCGGTGACATTGCCATGGGTGCGCCATGCGAGGAAGGAGGAAGACCGGAGGGCGGAGGGTGGGGAGTGCCATGGGGACCGAGCGGAGAGTGCATCACCGGCGGCATGCCCGGATACCATTGATATTGCTCCATGCCGGGGTACTATGAAATACGAATGTATCAGTACATTAAGATCTTCACGGAGTCCTGATGGCAACTCACATAGCCATAAGGCGCACCCCACTGCATGGGCTGCATCTGCTGAGGCGGCATTCCCGGAGGTTGACCGTGGGGGTGCACATGCGACATGCGCGGGCTTGACGGGGCACCGCCTGGGCCTGGAGGAGGACCAGGACGTTGATTTGGAGGACCTGTTCCATTTGGACCTGGACGAGGGAAGGCAGGCGACCGTGGGCTGCCCATACCACTCGGCTGCTGTCGACCAGGTACAAAGGGCTGGTAGGATTGGCTAAACTGTGAAGGTGGACCGCCCTGCTGTTGACCTGGCAATGGGGCATGGCCGTGTGCTGGCGAATGTGTTGGAAGGGGGGCGGGTCGCGTGGATGGTGAAGGGGCAGGGGCAGGTTCGGCAGAGGATGGTGCGGGCGATCCGCCCCCCTGGAAGAGCTTCGTGATGTCCTTTTTGTTCAGCTTCAGCGGGGAGGCGGTAGAGGTAGAGGAGATTGAGGTAGCAACGGAAGAAGCAACGCTCGAGTTTGATGTCGAGGCGGAGGTAGCAGAAAAAGGAGGTCTAGTTGAGGAACTGGAAGTGCTTTTGGAGAGCCCTGATGACGTTGCAGTGGCTACAGAGGATTTGCCATTGAGATGGGACGCGGAGGTAGGAGTCGCGGCAACGGTCCCAAACGACTTGATCGTGCTCTCATTTTTGGTAGCGGTAGATATAGGTGAAGGGGCAGCAGCGGGAGAAGTCGAGATAGCAGCAGAGCGGTCGTCTATGGAGCCAAAGGAGACGTTGTTGCCTGCCATTGAGCACATTTGTCAGTGCCACGGTGAAAGACTGACAAAAGAGCTTACCTGCCCTAACAGAGCCAGCATTACTCCTAGCAACGCTTACGCCATCCTTGACGTTGACGCTCTGGCTGAGGGCGCTTGGGCGGCGTGCATGGGATGGAGTTACCGGGGAGGCGACATTGACCGAGACGGGTGATTGGGAGCGAGGGGAATTTGCTGATGGAGGGCCCTTGGACCAAGCTGACTGTGAGGAGAGCTGCGTCTGGATCTTTCCTGTGGCAGTTGAAGATTTGCTCATTCTGCGAGAATAAAACGCGATCGGGGGTCCGATGTAGACGAACAGGCACAGAATCGTATGCACGAGGTGGATGAGAGGACGAGAAACGCGAGGCAAGGGTCAGCCGATTTGAGGGGAAGGAAAGAAGGATGGCTCGTGACGCACGAATTGCTATGCACAGAGTATAAAGGTTCCAAACTGCTGTTTTCTTGGGTTCGTGCAGGGAAGTGTTGTCCTTGTTGACGCTCGAGAGAGACGCTGGGTCTTGTCGAGGCGTGCGTAAGGATATGAAGGGGTTGGTGTATTTTTTTCTCTTCCGCGAGTGGTGGTCGTTACAAGACCTGCCAGCAGGCGAGAAAAATGAAACTGTTCTTTGTGAACGAGTCTATAGGGAGGCCCGCCGCGATGTAGCGAACGGGGCAAGGGACGATGAGGATGGGATGTCCTGTAGCCTACGGCTGAGGGAAAGGACAAGTGCAACTGCCCCGTGCGACCTTGCTCACAAAATCCATCCCCTGGACCCTAGTCACCCCTGCCGACCCAGCCGCATGCATCCCGGCGGGTCCGTAAAACAATTCAGCCACTCCTGACTCACGACAATTTGTAGGCAGTGAACGACCTTAGTCGAACATGCGGCATCGTCCAAAATACGGTGGCCACCCGATGGGCAGGGATATTGGCGGTGTCATAGACGGGAATCATCAACTATGCTGGCCTCGACGCCTCCCAGTCTAGTCCCAGTGCAGTTGCTGGATCCCTCCTTGACCACGCTCGCAAATGTCAGCTGCTGGCCGCTTTCATTGTTGATGTCATCGTCCCTCGACTAACACTAGGGCTTTGCTCGAATCATGCAGAACGTTTGTTGAAATCGCTCACACAGATTTTTGAGCGCTAAGTAACGTAAAGTAACATTGTTTCAACGTGAACGCAACGTGCGGGACTATCTTAACGTGTGCCGTCGCCTCCTGCCATCGTCGGGGTCCTCTGCATCTGTAAGTCTGGTCATGATCCGGTCGTCCTGGCTCACGGCACAGCATATATGCACAAGTAAGCTCACGAACTTTACGAACTAGTTTGTGCGTGTAAAAGCCATCGTAATCCCCAAGGTAAGCTCTGGTTATTCCGTAACCGAGCCCGAGATCAAACTTCCAATAAGCAAATCTGATTTATGTAACACTGGGCCAGTTTATTCATCTCACTGCGGGGCACACGACGTCGCAAGCATGGGAGTGCCAGGCTACCTAGGCCTAGTGTCTCGAGGACCTACTTGCCAAGTATTTTGTGAATGTCAGTGCACTTTAGATCTCCTGCTGGCTTCGCTAAGTGCACAATGACGACTTTCGTTCAGGGGTCCCAGACCGCATCGATAAGCACATCTTCAGGGGTTCGCTCGGTTATCGCACATCTCATCTTAGCGAGAGCAAGAGGGAAAATGCGGGTTCTCATCAGGCCCTTTAGGCTGATCGCTTGTCCTCCCCACGGCTGCTTGCTAGACGCATATGATTTAGAACTCAGTTAACTGCCAATGCCGATATTATACGGCCCTAATCATGTTACAGTAATGCCTGCAGCAACCCCGACACCATCACATCGCAGCATGCACGATAGCTCACCACACATTACCGAACCGCGTTTCAGATGTTTTGTGGTACGCCCGCAATACCACAAATTCCAATGCCCGAGGGACCCCACTCACTCCCACCCCGATAATGGGACCACGCGCTCAAATATAATGCATGTGCATGCACTGTCATCGACATCCTCCGCCTAGTCCGCAAGTCCTCGGGTGGTTAGAACGATAAGAACGTGAGAGGTGTAGCATACAGGGACATCGCATACATACCAGAATCAGAACATAGGTCTCACAAGCTCGAGATTTATTCCATTGAGAGGACGCCCCGAAATCAATTGACACCAGAGCGCCCCTCTCAGCCATGTCAGCCTTTGTAGCGTCTGATATCATGGCTGGGTGGGCACCGAAAGCGCGGACGCCTATGGCCATCTTGACTAATATTCCAGTGCTGGTATGTATTGACTGAACACATGCGCCACAGCTGTCATGGCTGTTAGCTTTCAGCCGTGTTATGCCAGCCTTCCGGAGAGGTTCGGTCGAGCGTCAATAGAAACTAAAGTCAGGATTTCGGAAATTTATGGAACTAGCCGCCCTAAGACTATTGACCAATGAAGCGAAATAGCAGACGAGGCTAGGAGGGAGACTTTCATAGCAGGACATGAGAGGTGTATGTGGTAAAATGCGAGTCGCAGGCACCGAGCACACACCCCTTTTCGTCAAACGCCGAAGTCCGACGCGTCCGAGCCGAGGCTGCACAAAAATTAGCGTAGCCTGCTGCCCGGTGTACCGAATTCGAACTGCTGACAACACTCCGAAGGAACTGACCGACGGCCCCCTTGTTCGTTACTTCACGCCGAAGAGGTACGAAAAAACTCTACAACGTAGCAAAATTCTCTGCTGAACACCTATGAATGCCCTCAGGACACCGAGCTCACTAGCTCTCTATACTACTACTGTGATACCCGGGCAGCAATAATGTCCATCCCACTCGTTGCCCCGCTTTTTCCGAAGGGAAAAGAGCCCCTACCGCCTGGCATCTCAGAAGAGGAGCGCGAGAACTGGAACACTGCGCAAAAGTACCAGAACTGGATGTCTATGGGCATGGAGTCGTGCGCGGCCAAGACCGTCATCGCCGGTGTCGGAGGTGCGCTCTGCCCCATTTTCTCTGTCTTTTCAAGCAGCTCACCTCAACTTCTTTCTACCTCTCTATTCGCTACTCCCTGCGCAACCAAAAAGGCTTCGGTATCGGCGCCTTCTTCTCCCTCATGTCCGCCTCCTTCGCCTACGAAGACCCCTACCTCCGCGCACAAGCACAAGCGACAGCAGCAGGCAGCGCAGGTACTGCCGGTCTCCCACCAGGCGCAGCACAGGCAGCTCAGTTTGGCAACGTCCAAAAAGCGCGCGAGGTCTTCAAAGAGATGGGCAAGGGGATGTACCGCTCCGGCAAGGGTTTCGGAAAAGTGGGCGCGCTCTTCGCAGGCATCGAGTGCGTCATCGAGGGATACAGGGCGAAGAACGACATGGTCAACCCCGTCGCGGCGGGCTTTGTCGCGGGGGGCGTTCTTGCACGTAATTCGGGACCCAAGGCCGTGCTCGGTGGTGGAGCTGCGTTTGCCGCTTTCTCGTTTGCCATTGATCTGTTCCTCCGCAGAGAGCTGCCAGAGTGCGTATTTCTTGTTTTACTTATGGCCCTAATAACTGATACATTGACTTCTTTTAGTGATGATTAACGTGAATGCGTGGTCTGGTTTCGAGATTTTAGCTTTGGGAGATATCTGCTTAGACTAATTTAGAGCGCATAGATGCACGCACGTAACGACCCCACATTGTACACCTCTATAATTTTGCATTGTTATCCACGCCAGCTCATATCCTCATAGATCACTAGGAGTGAACGAAGGAACCTCCAAACTACTCCAATCATCTAATGCTACACTGAATCTGAACCCAAGTCCAAAAGGCAAGCATGGTCATCATGATAGTGTGGTATCTAAGCAGTACGTGGTACTCGTATCAAAGAAACCACGGGGAATAATAGGTGTCGAGATAATGAGTCTAATAAAGATAAAGCAAAATCTAAGACGTAGATGGCCATGAAATATTAGAAGAAACAACAACAGTTCGTGGAAGTGCAAGATACAACAAACAACACACACGGAAATGAAGAAGAAGAAAAAATGACAAGTCCCAAAAACCCTTTTTTCCACCTTATATAACCAAGATACCGCCGGCTCACCGCCCAGCAACCTCGACGACGCTCCAATACGCCGGTGGCTCCTCACCCGCTTCGCTCACCAGGCCGGCGACCAGCCGCTCGTACTGCGCAGTCTCGCTCACGATTTGCGCGCGTAAATCCGACCCGCCCCCCGAGGCAGCCTCTTCCTCCGAGCTCGAGTCCGTCGACCGACCCGAAACAATACGTGCGAGCTCCCGTGCGCGCTCATGCGAGTACGGTCCGCGCCCTGCGTAGTCAATTGCGCTCGGCCCAAACTCAGCAGGCCCATCGCCGTGGTTCTCGTCGAAATGGACACCTGGGGTCTGGCGTCGCCGAGCGGCACGAGCGATGTCGCAGGGGCATGCGAGGTGCGCAGCTCGCAAAATGTCGCGCTCGAGGATCTCGCTATACCGCGGGAGAGACATCCACTCGGGCGAGCAACGACACTGCAAATCAAGATCAGCTATTCGAGTTTCAGTGTAAAATAAGATGAGTTATGCACAGAGAGAATATGCAGCGGCGTCTGCACGACAATGTCAAACAGCCTCTTTCTCTTCGTTTTCGGGTCCACCTCGCCGTCGCCCCTCTCCACGCGGAGCACAATTTTGAGAGTATGATGAATCATGATATTGCTCTTCCGGTTCCGATTTGTGAAGTGCAGCAACGCACACGATCCAGGCAGCTTCAGATCTGTTTGCAACGTCCACGGGCCGGGACCCATGAAGGATGCCGCGAGTTCCGACGCAGCCTCTGGATCGAGGTGCAGGGTGCGCGCAAACGTTGACTGAGCAAACTCGTCCGGACTATCGCCCTGCAGCGGCAAGATCGGCTGGCTGTCCTTGTCCTTGTCTTTATCCTTGTCCTTCGCTGTTGCGTTCTTCAGAGAGAGAAGAGAAATACGATGATCGTTTTGCGAGCGCGCAACACGCTTCATCTGGGTATAGTAATCGATTCGCTCTGATGACTCAAAGTGTCAGCCCAGCAGAACCGCACAATGCATGTAATACGGCAATGTTTGACTCACCTTCAAGGAAGATTGAGATGCGATGCACCTTCGCCTTCGCCAGTGGCATAAGGGTCAGTGTGACCGGTATAGTACCCCCAATAGGGAAGCTTCGCCCCGAAACTACGATGAGGTACTGCAGCTGGTCTTCCCACTGACGCTCGACGATGATATTCTCGGTCTCCTCGGTCTCGTCTTCGCCAGGCGCAGCGATGACGAGGACCTCGCGAGATGTGGTTAGCTTGGACTTGAACGCTCCGGGACGATGAACTTCTCCCTTAAGGCGCCAGACCATGGAGCCATAGTCACATTCAATGGTCGGCGGTGCATTCGCAGGTAACGTGAACGAAATAGGGTAGGTATAAGTTCCTGAAGGAGAAAAATGGCATCAGCATCATTTACCACATCGGAGAACGAGGCAGTCAACAATCGTGAATAAGCGAAAGAGTCCCCGGCCACTGCGGCAAACCCACTGAATGGCGAGCGCGATCACTCTTGACGTGCGCCTCGGGCCCCACGGCTCTCAAAAGGGGAGATATACGAGTGACTCACCCTTCTTGAACTCTTTCCATCCCTCCCCATCTTTCGCCTCATCATGGGCGAACATAGCACCGAACATGCTCTTGTGCTTCTCTTTCTCTTTTTCCTTGCCCGGCTCGTTCTCTCGCTCGTCTCGTTCATTCCCAGGTGTATGGCGGCTTCTCCCTCGCTCTACAGACCCAACATGTCCATTGCCATGCCCCTCTCGCTCGCGCATGCGCTCGACAGTTCGGGGCGAACGGGAGCGCACTCGGTCCTTCATGGCGTCGAACACATTCGATACAGCCGCCAAGGAGAACCGAGAGCCTCGCCGCCCGCGATGCTCATCGTGGGGACTAGCCGGACCGCTGTGGACCTGTGGCAGGCAAAATCAGAGATCTCTTCGGATATTCAAGGGTGTTAACACGCACGGGACTCGTGGTTCCTCTTACTGTCGACGAGGCTCGCGTCGAGTGTTCCGGCGCGACATCGTCCTCCGGAACATCCTCAAATGAAGGACGTCGTGAAAGCGAAACATCATGAGTCGAGCGGATGCTTGATGCGCTGGATTGCACTGCAGAATGACTTTGCCCAAACGAGCCGAAGTAGGATGTCCGGCGAGATGCCGCTGGGCCTGGACAAAATCATCATCAAGATCTGATCAGTACACTCTGGAAGGATGGCACGTCTGCGTGAACGCTCACTTGAACCGTTGCTGAGGCCGTTCCTCAGTGTCCTCCTCAACTCCTCGAGCGTCTGCGCCGGTCTTTCGCCGTTCGACAGGCCATGCCCAACCTGTGACGGCGAACGCGATCTCGAGTCTTCCACGCTAGCGGTGGGCGACTGGACAGTCAAAGGACTTTGGCTTGAATGAGGTGGGGAACGCGGAGTGTACGGTGGCGTTGGTTCATTGGGGGTAGGCAAGTTCACCCAAGCAGGCGAGCCGGAGGGTCCGCTCCCAGGCGGAGCACTGTTTGGAGTGCTTGCAGTGGCCGATAGTGCGCTATAAGAAACGCGATGCCCGCTCAAAGCTGCACTATTCGGTGCTGTTCCTGTCGAGTTGGACGGTGACTGTGCTTCTAGCGGAGAACTCGGCGACAGTTCGGAGGTATGGAGCAGACCAGGAATATCTGTTACTTCTTGTGCCTGGGTCGATTCGCCGCTCCGCGAACGGAGGAGGGCATTGAAATCGACACTCAAGGAACGTGGGGTATGGGCTGCCGCGGAGGAAAAGGGTGGAGGAGAAGACTCGTGGGTAAGCGAGGGATGATGTTCGGGTGAGTCGGACGAGTTCGCTGCTGGTGTTGGGTACGTGGGTGAGGGTGGACGTGTCCGGCTGACCTCCTCGCGGTCATGGAGATCATGATCAAGGTCATGCAAGAGGCCTGGACCAATTGACGCTGCGCGTCGATTACTGGTTGCGCCGGATGCCTTGAAAAATACGGTATTGGCGTAGAACACCTTGCGTGTCTCCGTTATCTCGATGCGGCGCGCTCCAACGCCTGCAAATTATGCACGAATGCCATGTTCAACAATAATTGAGCGCATATATGCAACATTGTGCAGCACAGTCATGAAGCGGAAATAGATAGAAGGGGAAAACGTGCGTCAATCCCAGCTATTCGCGACCATAACGACTTGGTACAAACCTTCAGGCCATGAGGTTGTGGCTTTTCCCTGTAGTTCAAGCTCAATGCTCGAGACGCGTGTAGGTTTCACGATGTTCAAGGTCAAAAGTCCGCGCACCACCGCAGGGGAACCACCTGAAGGTTGGGTTGAGTTGCGTACACGTTGGTTATCATAGGTGCGCAGGAAAACGACTGGTTCGGTAAGGGAGATCGTAAGCGAATTCTGGGTAGACTGCGCTTTGTCTTGTTTCATCTAGTTGTGAAATGACAAGGGTATATGCGGAGAGAAAGGAGGTGATGTCTAGGATGTGTATCTGTCGGGATATAAGGCCGCACGTATACGGCAGGACCGTGCGAGGGGAAAGTCTAGGAAGGAGCTCCTGGTGGGGAGATTGAGCGAACCTTGTGTAATCAGGAACAGTAGGTTAGCAAGATGCACAATGAGTCGCATTAAACCTCCCGCACCACTCGGAAATGGTTTTGATGCGTGTATGCAGGACGTTACAGTCGACGCGACGAAAGTGAGCTCAAGACGGAGAGGTATAGGGGAGGGTGGATCTTATAGCGAACGATGTCCTTCACACCGCTGTCAAGAGAGTATCAGTTGTGCCGTCGTGATGTGATGGAACGAAGGCGGAGCGGAGGATGCCACACGCGTCAAGGGAGGTGCTGGCAACACCACTCGAGGCCGCAGACTGGACAAACGTACCTCGACGTTGTGTGAGAAGGCGGGAGGTTTAACCTTGAAATGGCGGGCTGAAGACGTACAGTAGGCACAGAACCTGCAAGATTGAGCCTTCAGAGGACAGATAAGGTGTTCAGTAGCGATGAACAGATGGTGAACGTCAAGGGCAAAGAGAAGGAAAGCGAGTGACCTTCACTACTCATTCGTTTTTGGGCGCTCAGATGATATTAACGGGCTCTGTCCAGAGTCGCGGCCCAGGGCCCCTGTCGAGACATGCTCTGATCTGTCAACAGGTGGCGCTGCACCTACATCCTCGGATACCCGCATCCGGTCCCCGCACATGGACCGGACCAGCTTCCCGCCCCGTATTTTGCCAGGTCCCGCCTTTGCCAGCCAATCACACCCCGGCTTGAGCCAGTCCCAACCGATAGTGTGCCTTAGGCACATGGCAATCGTAATCGGCCCCTCTTTCTGGGCTGTTCTCTCGTCCGTTCAAAGACAACAAGTACACGGGAATGCAATGGATAATCAATGCATCGTCGCTTTATGTTATAAATAATCGATGCCATCTACTCGTGAAATGCACCCCACATGTCATGCTCCTCCCGGGCCAGACCAACGCCTACCCAGGCCTACCCTCGCTTCCCTCCATTCGCCCTTGCAGCTGCATGATCCCTCTGTCATCGTAATATGGAATTCGCAGACAATAGCGCGTAACCCATGTAAATTTGGAATCCCTGTCCGGACTTGTTCGTCCGATGAATGCAAACCACTAATTCTCCCTCCCAAATATGCTCGCTTCGGCCACTCTGCTGCTCTCTTCATACAAACCGTAAATGATGCGCAGCAACGTAACATTCACTCAGATATCGTCATTGTCGTGTCATGTCATGGATTACTAGTACTGACTACAGATTTCAGACTGGTTGATTAACATCATCTTGGTGTGGTGTTGCGTCACAAGTGGTAACATCAATCAAGATGCTTCGACTATAATAATCCCAAACTTGTGACGTCTCGCTGTTCCAGGGCTTCTGATGAAGTTATGTATCTTGACGACAGCGTATCAGTTCACTAAGAGTTTATTGGATAGCAAGAATATTATGTAAATGTAGGCCTCTTCATTCGTCTGGCAGTACCACCCCCGACCATTCTACTCTGCCGGTTCGAAAGTTTACGATGAGTCTGGGTGCTAGAAACTTTCTATCGTCATATCATGTCACTGGAAATCCATAGCCCAAATCCTTGTTATCTTACCACCAAATTTATCTCGAGAAAATTATCGTTGTGGTATCCGCTCCGGCCGCCCACTCAGGAAAAAGTCCAATATTTCTCCGGGTAAACTTGAACGACTATCTTGACGTGTGAGTAGTCAACATGAATGCTATTGGACCTTGTTGGGCTTCATCAATTCGTTTCGTGGTCTGATCTTGATACGTTTGTATGGTACTGTACACCTGCAGCCACTCGAATCTATACCTATGGTTATGCTGGGCGTGATCAGCAACGTACGTCGAAGTGCACCCTGCAACTCCGACGCCCCGATCGTTAACGGTTTGTACCTCTATTCACCCGTGTCACCGAGCCCGAGCATAACGATGACATACACGTTGGCCAGTACCACCACTGCCCACACCAAGAATGCAACGATAGTCATCATATACGAGTTGCTGAAGTCCATCTTGTCCTCCCGTGGCACCTTGACCGGCGAAGCCGTGACCTCGACCTCGGTGACGGTGAGCATTGGCGGCGCCTCAACAGCAGCGCTCTCAAGCTCCGCCTTCTTGTCGTCATTTTGCGGCACATCCTTGCCGCATGCATTTTCATCTCCATTCGCGCGTTGATCGTCGGTGCGCTCCCGTCTCGCGTACATGACACTTTTAGATGCCGTGAGATAGATGAGCGGGAATGCGACGAACGGGAGGACGACGGAGAGCGCGACTTGGGACGCGACGAGCAGCGTATCAATGCCAGATCTGCCTGAGGAAATAGCAACGATCATCGAGGGTATCAGACTCAGAAGGCGCGTGATGAGGCGGCGTAGGAATGGCTGTGAACACCGGCGGATCACAGTGAGCCAGCTGTTCATAAGGAAAGAAGGAGCAAAAGTCAGACTTACAGAGATGTGCCATTGAATAAAGCCCTCGGAGACGAGCTGTCCAGCGAAAGTTGCCGTTATGCTGGCGGTTTGACCTGAGCACACGAGTGCCAGAGCAAAGATGAACGCGAATCCTGGAAATGTCAATATTTGGTCAATTGTGGACCGCAACAATATAACAAGCCATGCGTTACCTTTTCCAAGAGTGTCACGTATAAGATCATGCATCGTGAAGAGACTTCCGTCGGACAAGGTATTGGGATCATAGAACACTGTGGCAGCGAGTATGACGATGCTGCAATGTTTTAAGTAAGATATTCTCATAAGTAAGTCTAAGGACGAGTAACACTCACGCAGCGTTCACAGGCACAGCAACGGTCAACAAGCTTACGACAATATCGACAAGTCCGTGAGTCATATGGGCCCGGATAAAGGATAGAGAGTTATTGTCTCTATACCCATGTCGAGTCTCGATCTCAATTCTACGGTCCTCCGACATCCTGGTTGCATAGAACTGGGATGTGAACGACTTCCACCACCGGCGAAAACGCGATGCCGTGGCGAGGCTTGGATCGGGGAGCTCGAGCGGCACTATCTCGACCCTGTCCTGGGTGGAGAGGTAAGATCCCAGAAAAAGTGTGTGGGGCATAACGGTGGCCCCTACGATGCCAATAGCTTTGCGAGTTTGGACATGAATTAGTGGAAATTAGAGTAGCTGAACAACCTACTCACCTATATAGACAGCATTAGGCGAGCTTTGAAGGAGACGATTCGAGGGAATGAACCCATAGAACGCCTGAGCCCAGTTTGGACTGACTTTGACAATCAAAACGATAAAGCCAACAAATACAATCCCGACCTGCCAGACCGTAAGCGCCCGTGTCTCTACGAGATCTTCAACGCTCACCAGGATAATCATCGCAAATTCAAAAACCTGAACTGGCCGCCCTCGGTTTCTGGTCGGATCACCGATGATGAGAAATATGAGAACATCGACGCCCGTGATCAGTACTCCAGCCCATATAGGAAGTTTGGGAAATATCAGGCATGTCCCAATGGCGGAGCCCAGCAGCTCTGCCAAGTCGGTGCTGATGATACAGATCTCGGCAAGCACGTAAAGTGGATAGAGAACGCATCGGCGGATGAGCTTGGGGTGCTTGGGGTGTTTGTGCAGCAAAACTCGACAGTTCGTCGCCAAGTCTGATAGTATATGCTCAGCTCAACGGACGAGAGCGCGTAAACCTAGGATTAGATTTGCACTCGCCTAGGCCAGTAACAAACCCTAGCCGCGCCGAAAGAATCTTTCCATTTATCAGTGGCCTGAGTCGCATCTCATCGCAAAGGACACACCTGGAGGATGATGGCCATAATGCCAGCCAACAGGATTACAAACAGCATTGTCCTATACCCAAAAGTCGAACCCGCTTGCAAATCGACGCTCCAATTACCACTGGCTTACAGTTATTCGCAACGACGGCACAGAGAAGAGCATCGAACCAGGACTGACGGGTCGAAATAGCCAACCGAGATGATAATCCCGACGCCAGCGTGTCTCCTTATATGATGAGCTATCGTCCGTAGAGTCGATCTCGCTTTTGCAGAGCCGTGACTTTGTCTCGTCTCAGGGGAGGGGTGGACAGGTAAAGAGTCTTGAGATGACATCCTGGCGAAGAGGAGACACGGAGAGCGCTGAGGGCAGCGCGGAAGACAGACATATCGCGAAAATGCAGAGCATTTATACGATGCACGACGACCTTATGGAAGTTGACTTGACCCAGTGTCGCATGAAAGTGGTCTTGGCGAGGTGTATTCAGGTTGCAGATGACTGCCACGAGGCATCTTATCAAGAGGTTCGGAGCAGAGATAAGAGCCGCGCCCTTGTACATGTCGGGTTCGTTACAGTTCCCCTAGCCCAATGTGGATGAAAACCTAACGAATCTAAGGTGAATGGGTGGTTGCTTGTCCTGAACGAGCTGAGAGATCGAAATACTAACTGAATGAATGAGGAAGTAGTGAGAAGACATGGAGCAGACCCAAGTGTTCGAGTCAATCATCTCAGCAGTATCCTGGGACGTTAATTAGACACAACCAGGGCCTTGGGCTCCGGCCTTGACCATAGTACAGAGAGGTAAATCTAAAGGTTGTGGTCGTCGTGACACATGACGCAGATGCAACCAAGCGAGAAGCGACGTTTGCACACGCGACTATTGACACCGAAGCGCGCACCCCTGGAAAACGTCTTCGGTTACTCCTATCCTCCACATCTCAACATGGCAATGCTCCCTCCCCGTCTCCCAACCCGCAAACCCCAACGCAAAGGCCAGATCCCCTCCGAACCAGACGCAGCCATCCGATGGACAGACGACGTCGCGCTGCAAGACAGACTCACCGCCAACTTCTTCCTCGATGACCCCTACGTCACCCAGCTCGCCGGTGGCGACACCGCCGCCGCCAGGAGGTTTGCACCCGGAGCGGAACGCAGCATGCCCTCGCTGGAGAACTTCGACAAGATGCGGGGCACGTACGTCCGCACCCGCGCGATCGACCGACTCGTCGACAGGTGGCTGGACAACTGCGAACGCGCGGGGTGCAAGGCGCAGATCGTGAGCCTAGGCGCGGGAAGCGATACGCGGTTCTGGCGCTATGGTGTGAGTATTCAGCAATTTTGGCGGTCTCAGGCTTCTGTGTTTGACTGATGCAATATAGCTAGACAGACGAGAGGTATAAGGACTCGCTGGGCGCTTATATCGAGGTCGACTTTTCCGAGACGGTTACGAAGAAGGCGGAGAAAGTTGAGGGCCTGAAGGACCAGGAATCAGCCACATCTGTGTGGACATCCGATTCTGTCAGAAAAGGTATGTCTACCCTCATTGCTTGCATCGTTCTTTACTTCATGCCGTGCCATGTATAGGTCAAAATGATGTTCTCAGATTTCAAGCAAAAGCAAGCGGGAGTGGCTCGTACTACCTCTTGGCGGCCGACATGCGCAAGCCGGGGGATCCTGAAGCGCGTTCCGAGAATCCCAACGACCTCTTTTCCCAACTTCATGCCATACTGGACGTCACACTACCCACACTTCTCCTCTCAGAGTGCGTATTCGTGTACATGAAGCCAGAAGAAAGCGACGCCCTCCTCGCTTGGTTCGCGAACAAGCTCGGGTCTACCCCGCTAGGAGGAATCGTGTATGAAATGTTCGGCCTGAGCAGCAGAGGAATCGGTCAGACAATGGCGAGAAGGCTAGCGGACGTGAGTACACCCCTGTCTGCTGCGCTCAACGTCGTCTAACATGGACGGTCATCCAAGGGCCATGGCATCGCTCTCCCAGGGGCATACCCAGACGCACATAGCCTGGCAGACCGATTTACCACACACGGCTTCGGCAACGCCTACGCATTGACGATCGACGAAATCATCAAGTTTAAGTATATAGATCTACCGGAGTACGCATTCATATCGTTGTTCTCGATTCTATCCTCTCTAACTCGTCCATGTAAAGGTCTAAGCTTCAGGCCATTCCGTCATTCCTCCGCATGGGGAACGTTGACGAGGCCCCAGGGATGCTCTTGGAGAAGTATGCCGTGACATGGGGCGTGAAGAGCGGTCAAGGCACAGCCCAAAGAGATCTCTGGTCCAGGTGGGGTTATGTTGAGGCGATGAGTTCGGAATGGAGCACAGGAGACATTCACGGTGAGTATCAGGATAGCGGTGAGGGGAGCGATGGAACTGTGACGGGGTCAGGTTGAGCATAGTGAAAACCTCGACCTCTTACCATATACGTAGGCGCTGGTTGGACACGAGAAGAAAAGTAATATGGACATTGTACAATTCATTGTATCATTATGCCTCGCATGTGGGTGTCGGCAAGCGGTTCGAGTAAGTACAGGAAGGCGCTCGGAAGCGCTATTAACAACTACGGTATCATTGTCCTAAGGACGCGATGTAGTATGGCGATGATAAACGAGTATGCGTAAAATGACGTGCATGTAATATTTCCAAAGACTGTAAATTCCAAATCAGCGGTATAGCTCAATCCAAACCTCAGCGCGCCGCGTTCTTCTCGATCCTGTTCTCGATCCTATTTTCGATACCTTCCTCCGCCTTCCATATTTTC
Source organism: Coniophora puteana RWD-64-598 SS2 (assembly GCF_000271625.1). NCBI lineage: Eukaryota > Fungi > Basidiomycota > Agaricomycetes > Boletales > Coniophoraceae > Coniophora > Coniophora puteana. The sequence goes on from NW_006913059.1 coordinate 754,591, forward strand.
ACGTCCGGCGCCAGCAGCGCCAGCAAGATGATAATGCCCGCGGCCAGAATCGTCGTCGCGAAGATGCTCACTTCACGCGGCTGGCGCGCCCAGCCGTAGCAGAGGATGCCCATGATCGCGAGGGCGAAACCCAAGGTCGCAAGCAGGACGCAGAGCGAGTGCATCCGGCCCAGGAGGTGCTGCGAGGGCCTTCCGCCGAGCCAGAAGGGGCCGACCTGCTCTAGATGCGGGTTGCGCGAGAAGATGGGGGGCTCCATGGGCTCAGAGCCCGACCGAGCGCGCTGCGGGGGTGGGACATTATGGGACATGTGCCCGCGCCGCGCGCCAGCGTTGGCGGGCTCTGACTGGCTTACATGTCCGGGGGCGGGGTCAGGGGAAGGACGTTGTCCGGTGGCGTCATGACCATTCTGTTTCTCTGTAGGGGCATTTTCAAGTTCCTGTGTTACAGCGCTGCCTTTGGACCGCCACGTTCCTGGTGGCGAATGGGTTTCAAATCTGCCCCCATGTGTGACCAGTTCCACCTTCTCTTCGACTTTAGAAGCTTCCTTGAGCTTCCAGCGTGTGAGCAGGAAGGCGGCGAGGAAGGAGAGCACAGCTGCGTGAAATGTGATATCGCTGTATCAGAATGTGACTCGTGCCTACACGCTGATAGGCACACATACCAGAGTATACGTGCATGATAAGGGCACCGAGCAGACCGGCGTTAGCTGCCTTGAGAACGCCAGATACTGCGCTGAGATCGCCGTCGGCGCCTCCTGGATCGGTGACCACAAGCATGGCTGCCTCCATCGAGGCGAAGAACGTCGTCTACATATCAGGAGTGGTGAGCAGGCCGGAAGAGATGGTGCAGTTAGTACGACTCACGATGACAGAAATAAGCTGGAGGCGCTCTTGCCATGAACCAGCGAGGTTCTCCATGGCGCGTTGATGTGCCCGTTCGTCTGCATCGTCTTGTTCCTTCTGGGAGGCAGGCTCGGGCGATAGGAAAGCAAAGCTAGCACTGTCCGGACTTGTCGCTGCGGTGAGGAAAGTTCGTTTCCTATGTGGTTTGAGGTCGGCCCAGTATTCGCCCGCAGACCCGTCGGCTTCGTGTACTACGCCCATGAGGGGCCCATCTACGGCTTCCGTGAATGTGCGCCGTCGCCCAGTAGCGGAAGCGCGTAGCGGTTCTGGAAGAATATAAATGGATTTAGAGACGGTAACAAGGAAGTAGATGATTACTCACCAGCTGAATGCGTATGTTTGACGCTTGCGGGCATGGTGATAATGAGCGGATTGTCGTGTCAAGAGTCGTTAAGAGTCGTGCAGATGAAGAGAGAAAGAGAGAGGTGGAAAGAAGGAAGCCAGGCCGAGCACTTTTAGGGCATCCAGGACGGTGACAGCATAGGATGGGTGAATCAAGCCAAGTGGAAGCTGTGCGAATCCGTGAAGCGCCTGCTCGGAAAAGAGGCAACAAAGTGCTAAGATGAATTGGACGTGACGGGGTTAGTGAGGGTTAGTGCTGCATCAGCGCTTCCTTAGCCTTCCAACGCGGGGCCGGCTCCAATCGACGCTCGTGCCATCGCCGCTGACCCCGGAAGACCACGATGATCTTGCTCCTGCCGGTGATTCTTGCTGTTGAATATTCATAAGCGTCGTCTCTGTCGGGTCGAAGTGTGCAACTCACTAGATCTTCACCTGCGCGACTCGAAGGTTAGTTCTGCACTGACGTCACCGTCACAGCCACAGCTGTCGCAGCAAACGGCTTTCGGCAACCTTAGACTTGAGTTGACTCAAAGTTGACTTGTACTATTGTCACCAAGATTGGCCCGGCGCAGCTGTGGTTGCACATCGTCTGCTGTGCTGGAGTATCTTTGCGTTAGATTCAAGCCAAGTCCTTCGCACAAGATCCGGCTGATGTGCCCGCAAATTCTGGGCCCACTCTATTCACTTCCGCGCTGGAACTTTGCGTACTCGACGTTGGTGTCTCGATAATCCAGCTCTGTGCAAACTCCGGTACAGAGCATCCAAATGCTCCTTGGCCCAAGGCTGTTACTACCAGGGGACAAGAAATCATCAGAGCGCCACGGGCTATATTCTGGTCCCCGCAACGGCACTCACTTGTCTTGGCGTCCTAAACTTGCATATGTGAAGTATCGCCCATTTCTATCCGCCGACTAGATGCAACTCCCATTTGATGCGTGCGCAGCGGCTGCCACCATCCGGGATCCATTTCGCGGGCCCAAGACGAAGCTGACTGAGTCGCCCTCTCGGACGCCGCCCTTCAATGAACCTCGACACTCACCACGCTCTCATGACAAGGCTATATCGTGAATTCGAGTAGTTTGACTGAAGTTTCACGGCCGAATGCTTGTATGATAAAAAAACCTTCGCCCAGTTTGCAAGGGCTTGCACGCCAGGTTTCGTGCTGCTGCTGGTTCCTACCACCGCTGAACTTAGTGGGTTATATTATCGCGCGTATCCTCACATCGAAGGGGCGGTGGAGAACGTGACAGAATGGCACTAGTGATCTCAAGTGAGCAGGAAATGCTTTTGTTGATACGCAGGTGATAATGCATATCCTATAACTTCGCACTGCTTACTGTGAGCTCTTTCTTGTGAGACAGAGGCTGGCGAATCCGCCAACATGTACATTGCCAGACGAAGAATGTCCGCAGGAGAAGTGTTTCCTATCATGCTGGTGTTGGTGGTTTTCATACGTGGCCAGTAGCTTGAATGTAGACGTACTGTAGACTAGTACCTTGTTCTGGCGACTCTCACCCAACCAATGCTCTGAACTACGATCTATCTTAAGTAGCAAATTGTAAAGCAAGAGTAAGTAAAGTCTATGTAACTGGCCCGAAGTCACCTGCCTAATTGAGACGAAGCTAGCCACATGTTTGCCCAATATGGCGATCCTTGTTTTTGCCGCCGGCTTTCAGCTTTCCTCGTCCATCCTTCCCTTTGTTAACCCTCGCGTTGATCCTCTCATGCAACTCAAACTTTCCTCAACGGACCCATGCTGTGATGCTTGGCCAGCCTGTGACTATTGGCCGCTTAGAGATCTAGAATGTGGCTCAGGTTGCTGGTGAAGAAGCAAGGCACCGAGAGGTGAGAATAGCACAAGCTACATCGCGCATTCGCCATCAGGCACTCTAGCACCTTCGCATCGTCGCTGATGACGATGGCGGGACTCAAAGGGATTGCCAGAACGGGACCAGCTGTTGACCTTGTACTCCTCGACCGTGCCGCCTCTTGACTTCTCACAGCGGCCCTCTCGGTGCACCCCGTTGAACTATATGCGCTACCGCTAGGAACAATGGCTACACTACAAGGACTGTTCAGCCGCCACTTCGTACCTCGGGTGCGCAGAATATAAGCACGGTGCTCGACTAGCTTAGAGAGCATCTTCTCGTTCGACCTTTAGCTGGCGCTCGCCAAAGTCTTTTTATTCGACACCTCCCTCGTCTGGCTGTCCTTCGACTGCTTGCTTTGTCCTTCTCCTCATTTTGCGTCTTCGCACCGCATCGCTTCGCCGCTACAACGCACAGACGCGTTCCGCTCCCTTTTACTTCCGCACTTCGTGATAGAAGAACACCCACCTCCCGCACCATATCGAGATGTTCTCCCGAACCACTATTCCTTTGGCGTTTGTCATCGCGTTCATTCTTGGATTCAGTGAGTTCTATCCTAGTGAAGCACCATCACCGGTTGCTAATGTGGCTGTCGCAGTGTCCCTGCTTGCTTCGGCAAGTCCGATCCCTGTCGTCCCCGCTGTGCAGGGAGGGATCGCCCTTTTCAATGATGCAATTGCAGTAAGTATATACCTTCTCTGGTTCGTATCACATCAGTGACATTATGTGTCTAGAGAGAACTTGTCAGTGTTGATGTAGAGACTCGTGGACCGGAGCCCGAGCCAGCACTGGACATCCCCCGCGCTGTCGTGGAGGAAGTAACTCCTGATCCTGAGCGCTCTTCCGAGCCGGAAAGCCAGGATGACCTCGAAGCTCGCATATGCCGCTTTGGCTGCATCTGATTGATGTCTGGTATGTTGTGTCCACTCGTCCGCTTCGTTTTCCGACTAAAGGTCTAAGCAGGGTATACACACCCTGGACTTCATGTTGCTGCGTTGTTCTCGTGGTCTCCAGCCTTTCGCCGCTCTTACGCTCTTTGATGACTCGTGGTTTTCTTGATACCTCTGCTCTTGTTACCCCTCTGTTGTATCTTTCGCATGGATAATTCGTTACTTGTACTTTCGTGGGGTAGTCCTGGTTCATCTTATTTTGCAGCTCAATTCTTACTCGTACCTCCACCTAACACCGTCTGTCACTTCCGGGCAGCACAGCCAGCTATCTTGCTTGATGCAAGCGCTGCTCGCCTCTGCTGTCTAGCTCCGCTTCCAAGTATTTTTTTTGGATATTTTCTGTATCTTAATTGGGCCCAGCTCTGAGGACTCTTTGTAATGTAATTGCGCCGTCGACACTGTCATACTGAACATTCCGCGTGTGCTCCACCAAGTATCCGCAAAGCACATGCTGCAATGACGACTGGCCCGACGAGCTTATCTAAAGTTCTACTATTGCTTCAGGCAGTTCTTGTATTTCTCGGTTGCGACGTCGACGCCGTGGAGACAACCTCGACCTTAATAAACACCGTGAGGCTACTGCTCACACGAACATACTCTCCGTTTACGGCCATCGCTTTATTCGGGCGTATTTCTGCAGATCGCGACCGAAGCCTTCTTTTCAAAGGGACGCCTCAGTAAGGGAAGTCAGTTGGTCCCAGTTTGGTGCGATGGATCCACAGGAACTCACCGTCGTGCCCGAGGCCCCCGGCTGTGTGTCGTACCAGCGCTTCGACGTTCGCGCCACCGTCACCACCGAAGGCTAACCACCGCGCAAGCTACTCCGAAGTGGTGAAAGCCTTTCGCAGAGCCATCTTTAGGTAAGTTAAGGGATAGCGAGGGTAGGTGTATAAGAGGAGTTGGACACAACCGTATGTTCTCCATCGCCCATCTATCTTGAAGCACCCTGAGCAGCCAACCCGATTCTGACGCCAAACTTCCCATTCGCTTCTGTACCTCGTTCATTTCACCCTGCCTATATTTGATATGTTCGCGAAGGTCTCGTACATCTGGTTTGCTGTCTTTGCCTGTAGGTCTAAAAAGAATCACTGGCTTCCTTTCTATATTGACGCATCGCACGATTTTCCTAGCTTCGGTTCTGCTAGCAGCAGCAAGCCCAATACCCGAAGTCGGTCAGGTTTTGGCTCAGGTATGAACTGTCACACCGATATTCGACTTTTGTCGCCTCTGACATCTATTTGTCTCAGAGAGATGCTACCCCTCCCGTTAATGTTGAGCCACGCGTCTGCCGCTACGGCTGCGACTAAACTCACCGTCGATCTCTGACGAAACCACGTTGTATGTTTTCTCCAGTTCAAGTCTCATGTTCATCCACTCACGGTTTCGCTTTAGCTTTCGTCATTATTTAGGATTTATTGCGTTCGCATGAAGTTATTTCTCGGACATTACTGCTGCACGCTGAGTGCTGCGGCCTTCGCCCTTTCTATGATATGTCTCCTTAGCGCGTTGGGATCTTTACTAGTATTTCTATTGTTGACCTGTGTTCAATTGCCTGTGTTAATTCCAGGACTGTAGGTTTATCTTGTTTATTTGCCTAGCATACTGTTCGATCTTCCTAATTTAATTGATGGAGTTGCATGATAAAGTACTGCGTCTTGATTTATGCAAAGTGATCCGGGATGGCTCGGAGAACATGAGGAGCCTGGAGGCATTCTGATTGAAGCATAGAGCTTGAATTGCTGCATGGCTGGTAGCCTCGGGCCAGGCGCAATGTGACTGAGAATCATGAATCATAAATCAGCAGAAGATCTGCCCAAATAATTATCTGACGAGCGCGCTGTCAATCATCGTGCCTGGAAAACATACCGAGGCCAAAAACCCTATTCGCAGCCGACGTCAACGTCAAAGTCGCGTCCCAAAAAAGGGAAGCGTTGTTGTCCATGGAGTTGTGCCTTGTTTGCGCGCCCACGAACAAACACCCATCCATATCCGTTGTTGCCCCTATCGCTGCCACTCTCACCAATCTCTCACCTCTGCGGACATTGCACTCCCCATGGGCCGTGGCATCTCGTGGGCATCGAGCGCGTGGTACCATCCAACAAACTAGCTCCTAAATTAGGACTGAAGCTCTGTTCCCAAACAGGACGATCCTTTGAAGATTTTCTCGTTTTAGGATGTTGAAAGAGTAAGTCTTCGCGCACTCGGTGGTAAGAAAGTAAGGTCGAGTATAAGAACTGGCCGGGAGACGGCAAGGGGAGGACAACGAGCCTCTTGTGCATTTTCGTTTTATTGTTCTCCCCGCTTTTGGGCTAGACACTGCCAGCCACTCTCCTGCATTCTGCATTCTTTCCAGCTTCAGGATTACAGTCTATTTCCGTCCCTAATCGCGTTCTCGAATAACAATCCTACCACCCCGCCTTTTCAAGATGTTCGCCAAGATCTCTGTTTTCTACTTCATCGCTTTCTTCTTTGCTCTTCGTAAGTTGCACAGCCTCAAAGGAAATATTCGCTCGTCTGACCTTTGCTTTCCAGTGTCTCTCGTTTCGGCTGCTCCCATGCCAATCACTGTGCCCGCGCTCATTGCAGACGCTGTCGTCCCTCAGAATTTCATTGAGCACCTTGCTGTAAGTTTCTCGTACTAAAATATTATATTACATGACCTAAATGTATCAATTTTTTTTAGCGCGACAGCAGCATTCCGGACGCCTCCATTTCTGAGGAGACCACTCCTGAAGTTCCTCGCGTTGAGGCTGAACCCGACGTCGACGTCGAGGCACGCATTTGCCGCTACGGCTGCGATTGAAGGCACCACCCATTTGCTTCAAGTCGGCCTAGTATCGCGATACCCTTACTCCCTTGACCAGTCTTTCCCTTCCGCTTGGCTTGATGCCAACACAACTTACACATGCTTAATCCTTCGTCCGTGCTAATTCCGGACCATGATACCTCTACGAACACTTTCCGTCCGTGCCAATCCCGGACAACTCATCCACTTCGCATTTCATCTGGGGCTTCCGTTTACATCATGACATCCTGTAGCTGTATCTTTACTACCACTTAGATTTGAAGGCTTGTACTGTATTTTTAGCATCTCCCTGTATCGGAATTCATATATTGCACTTTTTACACTGAATGAACCGAGGGTCATGAAGCAAGGTTTTGTTGGAGCTGATGAACTTATCGAATATGAACCCCTGGATAATACGTCGGATCCGAGTCAGGTGTTTCATTGTTCGATCGGCCAGCCGCTGCTCAATATTCGACTTCTAGGTGAGCCAAATCGGACATCAGACACGATGCATCTAGTTACACTTGAGTGTCAGCGCACTTGCTATTGACAATTCTCAGAAGAATTAATGTGGTAAACAGTAGCTTCGAGCTCAATAAATAAAGTGTACAAGTCATCTCGTTCCAGCCTTAAAGTTTTGGATGTAACATTGCCGTCGCAAGATCACCTGAGTTGACGTTCTACGTACTGAAAACGAGAAATATTAAACTAGATCTATGACAAGTAAATTATAATTTAGATCTTGCACTCCAGCTATCGAGCCATTGCTCAATATCGGTGGTTGAACGCTGTTGCGAATAGAAGATCAGCAACAATGAGTTGGATAGGAGAGATTGAGTATACCTTGATCCAAGCGTTAGATGCACGCAGCGAATCTAAGAGTTGACCATAAGCCATGTGATATTTCGACCGATCCTTGTCCTAATGTGTATCAACGATCAGCGAAATGATACAGGGAGGCTGATGAGGAGCTCGTACCTTAAAGAATTCCTCGACCACTTTGTAGTCCTCGTCCTTCGTCAGGTGATTAAAGTTGGCCTACGAACGTATTATTGAAGTCTATATATCGTTGAAAAGAATTTCTTTACATACCGTGACTGCTCCTGCCAACCCGAAGGTATCGGCGTATCGTTTTTCCATCTACACGCAATCAGTATTCACTAGCATGATCAAGCTAACGGGGCAAAATCCTAACCTCATCAAAGTTCTGCTTGAAGAACTCAGCAGCCTGACGTCTCGTGGACAAATTAGATTGAAGGCCCATAAACATGTAGATCAGGTTCTGGGTTCGAGTTTTGTTGAGGATATACGAGAAAACCTCCTTGATGAGCTCGGGATCCTGTGTCTGACAAAGAGCCAACCTGCGAAACATTATCAACTTGATGGCGAGCGCAAAATTGCACTCGTCGACTTACATTGCCGAAATACTCGTGGCAGGTGGGGTCGTGGTACCCTCGATGATTTTCTTGGTGAACTCAAACTCTTTTCGCCCACCATAACGCACACCCTGTGAAAACTCATTGGATATCGATGAAAATTATGACCTAGTGTAGAACTTACAGTAAAGAGTGTAGAGCGCATGATGTCGGGAGAGATGTGCGAGTCGTCACCGGTGTTCATGTACTGCGCAAAACGCTTTTGCAGTTCCTTCACAGCCCTATCGTTCAATTTGATAAGCTACGGAAGCCCCTTGAAATAAAAAGAAGACCTACGAAGGTTCGCCAGCACGCGAAGCCTGTTCGACAGCTTTACTACGTAACTGAATAGTGTTAGGATCGTCGTTGGGTGCATTGTCGTATCCGAGCCGTTCAACGACAGGCTTGAACAAAAACTACCAAAGGCAGTGTGAGATATCACGACGAAGACGTCAGACAACCATATCTTACTGCACGGAACTCATTCAGAGTCGTTGTGACCTTCGGGTTCTCCCACCATGTCGAGTACAGCAGAGAGAGATTTGATGCAATGGTATCCCAAACGAGGTCTCAAGTTGTTTCCATGAGCAACAATACTAAATAGGAAAGAGAATAAAACTTACAATCCTTCTCATCGTGCAGGATGTTGACAGCGTTCAGAGCACCACTCAGATCCATGAAGCCCGCCTTAGACAGGGCGAATACATCGTGAACGAGTCCGATGCGATCGTTCAACGAGAAGACTTCTTCGCCCTTGGCCGCCTCATTGGTGATTCTTGTGAGGCGTTCATCAGGATATAAGACACGATCTAGTTCATAATTGGTAAGATTAAACAGGTGTTGCCTCCGCTGACTGAGACTTACAAACACCATTGGTCCCTGCGTTAAGCTTGTACGGCTTCGAGGTGTCGAGAGCGATAGTTTTCTCGCGGGTGTCAAGAATGAGGCTCTTGTCAATCTGAGGTTTGCCGGCTTCGTCGACAGTAAGCAGGCACAAAGGAATGGTCCTGACAACAGAAACTCAATACCAGAGTGGTCAAAAAAGAAAGAGATAAAGCGTACCACAAGGTTTCGTTATCCTGAGGTTCGGCGTGTCCTGTCTCAAGGAATCGATCCTGACGAACAGTGATTCCGTCCCTGGTCTCCGTAACGGTGACGACTGGGAAGCCGATCTAGAATGCATGGTATATATCGACCGATATCAATTCAAGTCACAGTCATACCTTAGAAATCCAGTGGTCCATCATCTTCGGAACGCCCGCGTCTAGCAACGTCAGTGAGAAATGGCACTACAAAATCGACTTCAGAATATGTACACACCTGTCGCCTCTTCGATCCCCTCCCAAAGATCTTTCGTGACCGTGTTCGAATACAAGTGTTTCTTGAGGTAAAGAGATACACCCTTGATGAATCGTTCTTGGCCGACATAGTTGGACAGCATGCGTAAAACTGAGAGCGCTATTAGCAAGACAATATGTCATGATGCATCAGGTTTGCGTACCAGAGGCAGCCTTGGCGTAGGATAAGGAGTCGAAGATCTATGATCAATTCAAAATTAGTTATAGGTCGCGCTGCAGTCACAAGAAACTAATGCTTGCCTGGTTGACCTGGTTAGCATCTGGGCAAGGAACTTCGACGGGATGGGAAGAAAGTTTCGCATCGAGATTAAGTGCGTCGTTGAGGTTGTCGCTGATGAACTCAGCGTCGACCTTCCATTCAGGGTACAACCTAAAGAAACAATGAGTTCAAAGGCGTTTAGGGATTGGGTCTGAGATGTACTTGTCTATCTCGGGATTCAGATCTTTATTCTCAATGCAAGATTAATTGGTACGCACCGACGATGATATACTCTCCCATCTTGAAGAACTGAGTAAGCCGGTCTATGTAAATAATTACAAGAGCTCACCAGAGTCGCAAATCCTAAGCCTCAGGTCAGAATCGTCCACAAAAATTTACATCATCTACGAACCTTCGTTCAGGTAAAGGTTATCCCACCATTCCATGGTCGTGATGTTACCGAACCTGAATAAGATTTTCGTATGAGTCTTCCGAGCATATGAAACATAAGGACGCGTTACTTACCACATGTGAGCAATTTCATGCGATTGGAAGGTTGTGATCCGCTTGAGCATACTCATCTGGACCTTTTCCGGGTCCATGAGGAAGGCACTGGTGCGCCCCGTGATAAGACCCTGATTATTTTGAGAAAGGAGTTAGCCAAGAGCAAGGAATTAGCTAAAAGTGTCGTGCTACACGCACCCAGTTTTCCATAGCACCTTTGTTAGCCTCTTTTAGCTAGGAAATAACTTAATACCCTGCAGCGACTCACCAGCGTCGAAGTCGTGAGCCTAGAAGGAGTATGTTGTAAGGCGCATGATACATAAGGGCTCAACACCATGCAACTCACGACCAGAGTGTCGAGCTTCGGTAGAGGATACTCGATATCAAAGACCTTCTCGTAGATTGGCATGACTTTCTCCGATATTTCGAGCGTATGCTTGGCTTGATGAAGGACCTCCGGAGTCGCTGGTGGGTGGTTAGCGAACAAAACCAAGATATACATGTATTGTAACTTACTGTACACACGCAACGGACGCTTCTTGCCGCTCAGAGGGCTCGTGTAAGATCCTTCGATGTACTTGAAGGGACCATTGGCGTACGCAACAATGTAGGTTGACATCTGTAGGGAATTAGAGTAGTAAAGTAGATAAAACTTATGAAGACGTACGAGAGGTGTCGTGTGGAAACGGGTTATCTTCCACTCATCCTTCGGCTGCTGGTCCTCCACGGAAAGAGATGAGAAGAGCTTTGCGAGGTCAGGATCCTCATTCTTGTTGGGATTGTAAGGTTCTTCCAGTCTTGCAGACATGTTGCCGAGATTGACGAGGTGGGCACGAGAGATCAAAGAGACCGCAAATGTTGCCTTGAGAGCCGGTTCGTCCCAGCACGGGAACGCTTTGCGAGCGGCAGTAGGCTATATGCGCGTCAGCAAGGGACCAAGCGCGACGAAATGAGATTACATACCTCAAACTGAGTCAAAGTGTAGATGCTCTGCTTTCCGTCCTCCGCAAATGCCGACTTGTAATAACCCATCATGGATCCCGTTAGCTTGCCCGAGAATGCGATAGAAAGTTCTGCTACGGATCCTGCCGGGAGGGCATTTGGGAACACCAAAGTACCTTCCTCGCGTTCGGTATTGAAAGATTTCGAGGTGTATGATTGCCGAGTACCAGTTGCATCAGAGGAGATGGATGCGTCGGTCAAGTCGAGTTCCGCAGTGTTGAAGGTTATGCTCGAGGTCTCCTTCTTAACATCCAAGCTGAAAGTGTTATATGTAAGACGGTCTGGACAAGTTCGAACACGCGAAACAAACGCAATCGAAACGTACCTGACTTTGACAACGCCTTGGAAAGTCTCCTTCTCCAAGTCGGTCCGAACTGTAAGATCGTAGTGCGTAGGCCGCACATTGGTGGGCAAACGATACTCGGCGTCCTTTGGGTTGAGTTGAGTGGCCATTCTTGCGATGTGGGAACACGATCTTATCGAGCTGATGAGAGATGAAGTGGGTGTAGATTTAAGGCGTGACCAGGCTAAGGTATATATACGGGACCGGTTGGCAGGTCGGAGTGGATACCCACATGTTAACGTTGGAACTGTGCCGGGGCATATCCGTGCAAAGCTACGGAGTGCTGAAAGCATAGCTATTTCGCAGCAGTTACGAGCTTTCCATTAAACGGAAGAAGAGTCGTAAGCGTAGTTCGCAGTTCGCAGTCTACGCAGTGCGGACACGGGTCGCGGAATCGGAGTTGTGGGTTGGGGTTTGGAAACGCGCAGAACGACGCGACGCGAACAAGTGCAGCGGAGCCTTTTACCCTTTGACTTAGCCGAAGACCACTGCAGACTCAATATGCGACTCAACTCGCCAAAGTCGTTTGCCATCTTTGTTGCAAGTACTTGAGAGCAACCGATGTTTTGGTCATTGAAGGAGCAATTCTGGTGCATGCTCCTCTCATCTCTCGCAGCAGACTCGCCAAGGTCTCGTCGTGGGCACCGAGTTCTAGCTCAGCGGATACCTCAATCCTCGCACTAAATGACTTGCGCAGGTTACTGTGATCACTGCGGACCAAGCTCATACGAGGACCATTCCGCTGCGCGCCTCATTTGGATGAGTATGCAATCCTCACCGATGTGTACCATCGCCGCGGCCTATCTGAGACACGATAAACCATCGTTTTTCCTCTGCTAGCTATGGTGCTATGGATACATCCCAAGTATCCCTCAGTCCAGCTAAATTTCCTCACGGGGCCTGGCTCGAAATTCTGCTTGTTCAGTGACGCCCAAAAGGTCTTTGTCTCTATCCGATGTCAGATTAGCACCTATCCGTGGATGGACCTTCTTCCCTTGCTGTACTTGAATGCAACGGTAAACAGATTCGAAAACGAGGTCTTCTGGCTACTTTCTAGACCTCTGCTACTGACTATGCCTGAGAAGAGCTGGTTGTCTAACACTGAATCTGGTTAACGCTGAATCAACAAATGGTCCGTGAGGCGCACACCCGCGAATACATACGTATTACTCTGCCCTTTAGGAACATTCATCCGTTGATAACTCTGAAAATTTCACTGCTGAAAGTTATGGTCAGCATTCCTAAGGACTCGTCACTGGGTGCTGGATCATTTTGGCCGCACTATTTTGAAAGCACAAAGAGGTACACATGACCTCGTCTAGAAACTCAGATAAGTCCTTGTCTTCTTCGAGGTCAACATCAATGCTAACTTAGATGGATCTTGTGACAAGCCTTCTGTGCGAGAGTTTTTGTTAAACTAAAGATAACGTACCTGTACGTTATCTCCTTCTCAACTATTGCCCATCGCTGCCCCGAACCACCATGTCTCTCGCCGACAAAATGCAGCCCGCAACGGGCATGCCTGATTTCGAGGCTGCTGCAGCCGCTTTGCGCGCTCGCGTGACATCGCAGATTCCAGCATCGCTCGTTCTTCCTCCGTCGCTGACCGCCTCCACTCCAGCTCCAATAGACGTAACGACTATCCCAGAGACATGCGGACTCCTCACACCAACAGAGCTTGCGATCACGGCGCTCGATGCAACAGCGTTGTGCGAGAAGATAGCTGTGCGTGAACTGAGCTCAGTCGACGTCGTCAGCGCGTTTGGGAAGCGTGCAGCCATCGCGCATCAGGTAACGGGGTGCTTGACGGACTTCTTCCCTGAAGAGGGCATCGCACGAGCTCGCGAGCTAGATGAGCACCTGGAGAAGGAAGGGGAAGTCGTAGGTCCGTTGCATGGCCTGCCAATATCCATTAAGGTCTGTTGCCGTGCATTCGTTCATGGTAGAGAGGGCATGCGCTGAGGAGGTGACAGGACCTCATACCTATCAAAGGTCGATGGGGTAGCGGTGGCTACTTGAGCAGCACAAGGATCTCAGAGAAGGACTGCGATTTGACGATAATCCTGCGCCGACTCGGAGCCGGTGCGTTTTTCAGTGCTTGCTACGTGATGAACCTGTCAATGACGGCGGCCGTAGTATTCTACGTGAAAACAAATCAACCACAGACTATTATGCACTTAGAGTGCCAATCTTGCTATGCACGTACCGTGAGTGGACGACATCGGTGACTGGCTCGAGTTGCGTTACTCAGAATCTGTTCAATTAGCTGAATCCATACAATACCAACCTGACTCCCGGTGGTTCGTCTGGAGGGGAAGCGGCGCTTGTGGCAATGAAAGGATCGCCCATGGGCATAGGAACGTATGTACTGCATAAGCGCATACTTTGGGAGATGCTGATAGTAAGGTTGCAGAGACGGAGGTGGATCTATCAGAGCTCCTGCGCCCACTGCGGTTTGTATGGCATCAAGCCGACGAGCAAGACAATAATCCTAGATGACGGCTACCAAGCTTCGTAAATCACAATCCCCTCAATCATAACATCGGATGTTCTTACCTGATCTTCAAAGGAGGCCTGGTTCAGACGCTATTCTGCCCGCCACCGGCCCCATATGCAACTCAGCGCGCGACATGCGCCTCCTTCTCTCCGCGGTCCTATCGGCTCGCCCAGCGAGCATAGATCCGAGTTTCTTTCCCGTGAATCTGGTGATTCCGGACCTTGGCCAAGCGCTCGGACGAAGGCTGAAGGTGGGGCTTATGATACACGACGGTGTCGTACTGCCGCATCCACCGATGCTCAGGGCATTGGAGATGGCCAGGGAGAGACTGAAGGCGTCGGATACCGTCGACCTGGTGGAATACGTGCCATTCGAGCATGCCCACGGGTACACTCTTGCCGTGCGTACGTTCAACTTTTGGCAAGTTCATACCTAGCTAAAACTGTACAGAAAGAGCTTTACTATGAAGAGGGAGGAAAGAGCGTGCGCAAAATGTTGGCCGAGGGCGGCGAGGATATGTTGCCACTAACAGAGTGGGTAATCAGCCCGCCGCATGTAAAAGACCACGACGCAACTGGAATGTGGGAGGTGAGTGCCATACTGTAACGAGACCTGTCCTTCGACGCAAAAGAATTTGAATATCAGCTGCATGCTAAGCGGGAGAGGTTCCGACGTGCATACTCGGACCACTGGCGAAGCCAAGGATGCGATGTGGTCTTATGCCCTCCGTTTCCCGGAGTCGCGGCACGACACGATACCTCGATGTATTGGGGGTGAGTTCTTGATAGAAAGTATAGGGCAAACGGAGGAGAATCCTGAGATTTCTAACTTCGATAGATACACCGCGATTTGGAACCTGGTGGATTACCCCGGGGTGGTGTTCCCGACGGGACTCAGGGCAGATCTCTCGATAGACATCGTAATGGAGGACGTGCCCCCTTGCCTGAGCGATGCGGACGAATACAATCGCACTCTATGTAAGAGTAGCGTTCTCAGACCAAAAGTGGCAAACAGAGCAGCTGATGGGTGCCATGTTTCTGGTAGATGAGCCAGCAGTGTTTGCGGGAGCCCCGGTGTCGCTCCAAGTGGTTGCTCGCCGATTCGAGGATGGCCTGGCCCTGGCAGCGCAAGAGCTGATTGGAGACGCTCTCAAGAATTAATCGATCGGGTGGCGTTTGCGAATCAGGCTCAAGGTGGTAAAAAGCCCTGGTGAGATGGGAGTGTGATACTGAGGGTTTGCGGCTCCATGACAGCTTGAGAAAGGGGTTATGGGGATTGTTGTAACTTTGGGACTGCTGGCTATAGAGTCTGGTCTACTCGCACGGACGCTGTATTCTCTTCTCCCGCTGGCAGCAGCAGCGGGCGGGTGAAGTCGAGGCATTTGGAAGTATATTATAGACCAATCAGCCCCGCACACGCGCAGTGGTTACAGGTGGTTACCATGTGGCTGGTGTAGGGACACACATGTCGATGAGACTGAGACCGTTCGGACCACTACATCCGTGAAATGGCAGATGATTTGATTAGTTTGGTTCGAGGCACACAACGGGCGCAGCGTCTTGACGTTGATTCCCTACGACCACCAGACCAAACTCCGGAAGAATGTCCTCCAATGGCCTGATCTGCTTCACGAATTGCCTCCTTCCCCAGGAGGACGGCACCTTTGTCGAGAAGGACCTCTGGATCGACGAAACGCGCGGTGTCATCTTGGATGCTCAGGTTAGTATTCATTATAAACGGTCTATTATTCAAACCTGGGATTTTGTGCAGAAAACATTCTTCCTGAGACGAGAGCGGCCAGACAAGATCATCGACCTTGGCGGGAACATCCTCAGGTAGGCAATGCTCGGCTATTATACCTTCCACAATCATCACTAAGCTTCTTTCGTGATAGCCCTGGCCTGATCGACATCCAAATCAATGGCGGTTACGGCTTCGACTTTTCCGTTTACGAAGACAACGATGGGGCCTACATGGATGGACTCAGGCTGGTCGCAGAAAGGATTGTTGAGACGGGTGTTACAGCGTACGACATCCATCTTACTCTCCAGCTAATGATCTGACTTCGCCTATAGCTTAGTGCCAACGCTCATCGTAAGAACACTCAATCACGATAGCTGAAAATGGTGTTTATACATATATCCTTAGACCCAAGAGAAGTCTCTGTACCCCAAGCTCCTCAATCTCCTGAAGCCTTGGTCGCCTCCCAACGCAGCTCACCTTCTAGGATGGCACGCCGAAGGTCCTTTTATTCAGATGGCCAAACGCGGCGCGCACGCACCGCCCTTCCTGCTAAACGCTGCCGAAGGATTCAAGTCTTTCGAGACGATCTACGGACAAGACAATCTGGCGGATGCCGAAGATTGGCTCATGTCATGCGGCCTGACCCAGGATGCCCTGGGTGTTCGTATCATCACTGCTGCACCCGAGGTCGATGGGGTCATGTCGGCGATCAACGAGTTCGCAAAGCGAGGTGGATGCTTCTCTATTGGGCACAGGTGCGTCTGAACCTTTAGAACCTCGTTAGCCTGTGTTTCATGCTGGCGTCTGCAGTATCGCGACAACGGACATGGCAACTACCGCCGTTCGGCGCGGTGCTCGACTCATCACCCATCTATTCAACGCGATGCCCCAACTCCATCACCGTGATCCGTCTATCATCGGTCTGCTAGGATCTTCACCCTTCTTCGCCTCGGGAGCGACTTACACTCCGTTCCCCGTCTCGACCGCTGCTCACAGTAAGAAACCGAGCAACTCCGACACCACGGGAACGCCACCTAAGAAAGCCGCCCATGCCTCGGAAGCTTTTGACGAAATCGAGACGCCTCCTCAAACGCCTGTTCTCCTCGCTACGCAACGGGTTCAGGCGCAGGATGACAAGGCAACTCTCCCCGGTACAGGTGCCATCACGCCTTTACCACTCAGTCGCTCTGCCACCTACGTTGGTGGGCAGGTAGAGCCACTCCAGCGGCCATACTTCGAGTTGATTGTGGACGGTATCCATGCTCATCCCAACTCGGTGAGATTGGCATACACGGCTTACCCCGAGGGCTGTATCTTGATTACGGATGGTTTGTGCTGTCATTTTTGGAAATGGAAGCGTGTCATTGACACTTGCATTAGCAATGAAAATCCTTGACCCGCATCTCAAAGATGGTGTTCACCCTTGGCGTGATGGGCGGAATTTCGTTAAAGAAGGTGATAAACTCTACCTAGAGGGCACCACCACTCTAGCTGGCAGGTTCGTCATGATTCTCTCCGTTTCATCTTCAATTATAATCAATCATGCTTCTAGTGTGGTGACGCTCGACAAATGTGTTCGAAACTTTGCACATTTCACCGGATGCTCGCTTGCTGAGTCCATCAAGTGCGCCACCTTCAACCCCGCCCGGTGTCTTGGAATTGAGAACCGCAAGGGTACGCTTCGGGCTGGCGCCGATGCTGACCTTGTCATCCTCGACCGCCAGGGCAACGTCATCAGTACATGGATCCGGGGGAAGGTCGTTTGGGGAAAAAAATGAGCGTTTACATGGCTCACGGGCGTTTAAGAGGATTCTCCTATACAACAGGGTTAAATATAGCTGCTATGTATCAGATGTAAGTTATCTCGTTTCAATATTCAATGCTCAGACCGAAAAATATCGTTCCAAGCTAGAGGTGGTCTGGAATTTGACTTCTTGACGGTTTCACCATAAATTTAGTTGCATGCGCATCTACCCGCTCGCTGGTAGACATCGACAGGGCTCCCGATCCGTTGCCTAATTATTGCATTTTCCTCATTCTATTCATCCTTTGTACTCGTGCTCCGAAGAGGTCGAATCACCTGTACACCGGCTAAACAATAGCAACAGTAGGACAATTTCACACAGCGGTGGTCCCTCAGCAAGACTACAAGCGCTGGTGATGAGCATGCATATCAAAAAAGCTAATGTACAGTCAGGACAATCGGGTCTACGTATTTTACAGGAGCATAATCGACCTCTGGCGAAAAACTGGTTGGTATCACAACTTATAAATCGGCGAAGCTGGAACCATATCTCGCAATATTCCCTCGACAACCATTTGTGCGGCGAGGAGTATCCCATCGTTGTATTTCTTCGCGACCAACTGGTACGAGATAGGCGCTCCAGCGAAGATGGTTGGATCGTCTATGGCCACGAAATGGTAAACGACTCTCGGATGGAAGTTATAAGGGAGCAAAACACTCACAAAGCGTGTGGTTGTATGCGTCTGACGGGGACACGGGGTTGTAGCTTGACTCAATTGGGTCCAAGGCTGGGTCTGCATGGAGTCCACTGGGAAATACGATACCGGGATAGTCGAGGATGTTCCAGATCGATGTGTACCTGTCCATAGATCAACGCGCGACTTAAGCGTGAGGATGAGCAGATGACCTCACCCCCAATATTTCGAGGTATCGTGTCTGGCGGCTACGCCAGGAAAAGTTGGGCAAAGGAGCACGTCAATATTGGATGCGTTCCAATGACTCGAGTACTGCTGCCTGTAAACATTGCGATCGTAGAATAGCTGAGATGAGCAAATAAGCCATCGAGTTGTCATATATAAGGCACTGGCAGAATATGTCACCTTCCATATGCCTTGTGCGTCATGATCCTTGACTTTGTCGGATGCAATGACCCATTCGGTCAACGGTAATATCGGCTCGCCGGTGGAATCAAGGACTTCGTGCACGCGCTTCCCTCCGTCTTGGAAGTATAACTCGTGCTGGCTCACAAGGTATGAGTTATAATATCACAAGCTCTGGAAATGCGACAGCGCACCGCAAGTCTGACACCCTCATCATGCTTATACGGCACATAGTCCACTAGCTCGATGCCTGGTGCGGCTTCAAGCTTGTGTTTGGCTGCTTTGAGAGCGCGAAGCGTTGGCGGATGTGGCATGACGACGTCGTCGTGCATCATTATGCCGACTCGTAGCGGACGAGCGCCAATGTCGGCCGGAGGTACAAAGGAGAGCGGTATAAGGCTCGGATCGTCCAAGTATGGCTTTGTACCAATTACAGCCTGAATGAACGTGGTCATGTCACGGGCCGAAGCACACATCGGCCCCGTCGACGGGTCGACGCCGTCCTGCCCGTGCATGCTGCATGTTATTTTTAGACATCAGAATGGACGTAAAGGCAGTCTCAACTAACGTACTATCCCAGGTAACCAACCATAGGTTGGGTCAACGACGTCGGACGCATACCATAAATCCCGCAGTGCGCACTGGGACAGCGAATAGAGCCGCCGATATCGCTAGACGAGGCGGTGAGAGAGTTCCCGAGAGACATTGCTGGCACACTGGTCACCTGCCGACACCCATGCATGATCCTTTCATAGCGACAAGGGCACCCTCGCCCCCTGACGATCCCCCGCTCGAGAGGTTCGAATTGTAAGGATTTACCTACAAGCATTTTGATGAGTTTGAGATCTGTCCCTGAACTGCCCTTATCTTACGGTTCGCCCATAAAAAGAGTGACACTCGAGAGTCATAATCGATTGTGGTTGGTTCGTCTTGACATAGAACACTGCGTCACCGTGATACCCGTTAGCGCAATCTCCAATGAATGCGTCCGAAATGGCCGGAGAGCTAGCAACCGACCACGTTAAGGACTGATCAGTGACTCACCCGCCCCGAGGCTCCTCAGTATCTTGGCCATCTGACAGTCCTCCTTCGCGATTTGGAAGCTGGACAAGAAGCCGCCGGAAGCATTCCTCCCCGCAAGCAACTGGTGATCCTAGCAACTCGAGATCGACAGCGCACGGCGTTAGCATTATGGAACCTGCCATGTGCGACAACCAGCTGTCGCTCCTCGATCGAGAAGAAGCGACACCGTCGAAGGAGAACTGACGCCACCCACCTTTATAGACACCGGCAAACCATGCAGAGGGCCGACGACGGTCCCGGTGTGCGCGAAATGCGCGTCGAGCTCCTTGGCACGAGCGATGCCATCTTCGAGGAAGAAGTCGACGAGACAGTTGGTCACCTGGTGCGCGATAGCTGCGCGTTTTCCAAAGGCCGTCACAGCGTCAACGGCGCTGAGCTTGCCTGCAGCAATGCATTCTAGAACGCCAGTTGCGTCGAGCTCCGTGATCGTTAGCTCGGCCTCAGTCAGGAGCCCGCACGTGCGCGGGATCGAGGTCACATCGAGAGGCAAGTTGTTGAGCGTCGACGCGGGAAGACGTAACGACTTTGGTATCTGGGATTCGAGCTTCGCTTTGATTGCACGAACCTTGGCTTCATACGGTGCGTGTTCCATTTCGCGTGTCACAAGCAGGAAAGGGATAGTGGCCTGTGTCCTCGGGCTAGGATCAAGAGGGGATCAAAGTGAGGATCTAACAGAGTCTGGTAGGCGAGTCGTTGAAAGCATGCTGGGCTCAGATAGTGCAGCGTGCTGGGGCGTGGGGAGCGCCGTAGATAGGCAAGTCCGGGACGAGTAGGTTTACACGCCTGGGTTCTCGTGCGAAGGGCGGCGTCGGGCGATCATGCTCGCTCAAACGAACCTTATGCGGGCCTCTTCGTTGGTCCCGCTTCGGTTCATCTGACGGCATGGAGTGTATTATTGCTCCTCAATTGAGCGAAGTGGCTAAGTGAGCCCACATGGACGCCAAGAACCTTCTCGTTGAGATTCCAGCCTATTCCAACTCAATGATGAGAACGTGTGTTTCATATGCCAGTCCGGCAGCGACTCGGTGTCTGCATCTGCAGGTCAGCATGGTCAGCAAACAGATGATCACCCACAGACATGCCGTCATATTCCCCTCCCCGGCTTCACAGAAGGCGGAAGCTAACTTACCTGAATTTACAGCCAGTGGCTGTATCGCTAAAGATTAGTCGGCATCTTGCGGGCTGTACCTTGTGCACCAACTGCGCGACTACGCAGGTACCTCGTGCTCCTCGAGTCACATAGCCACGTGAAGTGAAACTTCCGTGTCGCCATGATTTTGTTGTGGTCTTCACGAAGAGAAAAACCAATCATGGGGGACGCAACAGAAGGATTCCCGAAAGCGCTTGGGAAGCGCGGTCCACGTAGCCGTGGTGTGGCATTAGTGTGCCTTAGTAGTATGACGAATTATCATTATACCTCGGGCCCTGGAGGACAGAATTAACGAAGACGCTCCAGGGCTCCTAGGATCTTAATGTTTGAGGTATATAAAGTTGCTACTCACACCCGCCGAACGACGCCATGGCCAATCCTAACAATAAATTACGATATACAAGCAGCAGTTCTTGACTGCTGCGGAAAGATGCGGAGTATACAACTACTTGATATGTCGTCTGCATCTAGAATCGTACAACTGAAAAATCTATGTCCCATCTTCCCAATACGCTCCTCATTCTAAAGTCCTCAGATCATGATACCGTCTTCTTACTAGATCCGGCCTCCTGCTCCTTCTCCTTGCCCTTCTCTTTCTCAGATGAAGGACCGTCATCCAAATACAGGCCATTCTCCTCAATATAGTCGACAACCGCCATGGGAAGAAGGTATCGGACGGAAAGTCCCCTCTTTAGGAACAGCCGAACCTTAGTTGAGGATACGTCATTCTGGATGAGCTGCGGAATGAGGTATATGTTGTTCTTCCACCGCGCCAGATTGTCGGTGGCCTGATCCATGCCAGAGCCGGCGCGCTCGATGATGAAGGTGCCGTACTGGCCGAGGATGTGGTCGAGCTAAACGGGGCGTTAGTCCATGAAACACGGACCCAGCTCAAACGACTCATACATCGCCCGTCGACCACACGCCTGGTTCAGACATCGTGCTGATCAAATCGGAACCAGCAAGGAGCATGACGCGGACGTTCCGATGCTCGCCGTCTTCCGTCTGCACGCCGCCAAGGACGGTGTTTATTTCGTAGTCGAAGTGATCCAGAACCACAGCCGTGCGCTGATAGTTTTGGAAGGCCTCCCATGAGTCTATCATGAGCCATGAGGACGTTTGCTCTGCGGCGAGGGTGCACATGGCGACTCTGGGAAGCGAAAGGGTGGATCAGCGATCTGCCTTCCGCGTGTAGAACACAATAGATAAAAGATAAGAGAGAATGTGCCCCTTCATAACCCCGCAATTCTCGATGAAGGCGAGGTACGAAAAGTGGGGGAGCTTCGAAACTTTAAAACCTCTACACATGGTAACAACACCACGCCGAGGTAGAAAGGATATGTGGCCCTTGAAGCTGCTGATTGGTGGGGGCATGCATGCCGACAGCAGCCATTCAGCCCGAAGGCCTGACCAGTATGATAGCAAAGTGGCCCAGGAGGGGACAATGACATGATGCAAATGGACTTTCCAAATGCCCTGAAGTGCATTACTATTGAGAGAAGAAATCCAGTGGCCCTAGTGCACGAGTCACTCCAGTGCAGGCCGCCGAAGCCCTCGGAAACATTTTCCTATACAGGAACGGAGATGTGTGGAGCGCGGAATGCCGGGAAAACGTCCAAGCCGCACATGCCCGGCGTCCTCAGGATAGCACAAGGGGGGCCCAGGTCCAAGCTCGAGAGCAGAGAACCATTGGTTGAGAGATAACGTCTAAAACACTCACCGATGATGGGCATTCAGGAGACCAGGCTTCTTGTACATGTCACTGACTGGGCTGAGGTATCCACCGACGATTTCAAAGTCGGTATTCTGGCGGACAAAGTCCTTGGCCATCTCGAACATGCGAAGGTGGAGATAGGTAACTGGACTGAAGGAGCCGCACGCGACTAGGACAATGGGCTGCTTTTTGGCATCGCGGAGGGTTCGACGGAGACGGTGGTGGACAAACGAGTAGTTTGGCGGGTTGTTGAAGCTGGTCGTCTTGCGCGCAGAGCCCGCAGTGGACATGTTGGAGGTAGGAAGGGAAGAAAGAGGTGAAGCTGTGGATGGTGGGTGGGATTAGCGCGATGACTGTGTGGATTAGACAAGCGGCGACCGGCGGGCGCTCGGGAATGGCCCTTGCCATGCGAGGCAATCTTTACCCACGATTCCCCCGCCTTGCACATCCATCAACACTTGACTCATTCGATGATCAGCGTCGTCAACGGTCGCAGACACTTTCTGTGTGCGGCATAGCTCGGACATCTACTCCGACCAACGCTCGGACTTACGCTGATCGGCTGCACTAGGTGCAAATTTTCATTCCCCAACGAGTCGTACACGCAACTTTTCCATGGCTGAAATCAGTCGATTCATATCAGGGCCTAGGTACGTATCATAGATGTTAAAATGCATGCGGGTTTAAATATGCGAAGTGGTGGTAATGTACAGTGAACTACAGAGCAAACAACCAACACAGGGTTACCCGGGGCGATGCAGGCGTCATAACTTACTTTTAAGCAAGCATTAAGGCTCGTAAGAGGTATAGCGATGCACGGCGGTGCAAGTCAACTCCACCATGAGGGTATAGAAGTGGGGAGATGTTACGACGCCTATAAGTTATCAACCAAAGCTGGACTCAACCGGAATAAACGCCCAGAGCTCGAGAAACCAAAGAGAAGCGTACAACAACAAGAAGATTACAGATTACAAATGCCCCCGAAAAAACGGCTGCTCAAGCTATTATCTTTATGCTTTGCACATCCGAGGGGTATACTGGTTGTAGAAACGTGGGTCGTAATCGAAGCCAGCCTCGGCGAGCTGATGGTGACCCATCGATCCAGGGTGTTCGTAAAATGATGGTGTCGAAGGGATGTCGACGTCGAACCGCTGCTGCCCAGCGCCCATGCCCATGAAAGGGCCGAGACGGTCGAGCTCGCTGGCCGTGGGTAGTGAGTGGGTAGCCATCATCGGGTTCGAGAATGATGAACCGAAGTTGTTCATGCCGGATACTGGCCAGGCCTGCATAGAAGATGGGGAGCGGCTCTCGTTCTTGACGGGGACAGCCAGGGGCCGGTGGATGCGGACGCGGCCACGACCATCGCTCGACGGAGCATACGAGACCTCGAGGCTAGCGAAGACATCGAGCACTTCCGGCTCGATCTCGAACTGGGGAACCTGTGGCCAGCTGTCGCTACCGAGATACGAAGTCAAAGCGCCAGAGAGCACTGGCTGTAGCGATGGTGAGTAACGAGTCATGATGGTTTGTTGCAATCTACTCACAACAAAACCAAGCCTGTGGCCGTTGCGGAGCGACGCAGAGGCCTCGCGCGACGAGGAGGCCATTGGCTTGTCGATACTCTCGATCTTCACGTTCGGCTGACGCGCGAGAGTGCTTCGAAGAGCTTGCTCACGCTTCTCAGCCTCAGCGAGCTGCGCCCGAAGTTTCTCCACTTCAGTGCTCATGCCGCCCTGCTGAGACATGGCAGCAAATTTCACGGCCTCGGCTTCAAGCTCCTTGACCCGACTGATGGAAAACGCCACGATCAGCGCACTGCCGCAAATGAATGAATACAAAGTTTACTCACACTTCCATGGCCTCAAATTCTTCGCGCTTGCGCTGCCGGCTGAGGAAGGCGGCGGCCCGGTTCTTCACCAGACGCGCTTCGCGCTTGGTTAAGCCAGAGACGTCGGGAGGGACAAAGTCCTTGGTGGTGACGCGCTCGCCAGTGCTCTTCCTCCGCGTTGCGCCGGGCGTAGGGGACAGCGAACGCTTCTCACCCCTGGTCGATGGCTCGTAAGGGGAAGGGGAAGCACTGGAAGATGGAGATGGAGACGAGACATTGCTGGTGTCGGGAAGGTCAAAGACCTGGTGAGTGGGGAGGCAAAGCTGCTGCTGCTCGGAGTCGCAGAGCGAGTCCGGAGTGAGCTGAGCCGACCGCAACGCCTTGATAGAGGACAGGGGCGAGCCAACAAGAGTGGAGTTGTCGGAGTGAGGAGATGGAGGCAATCCGTAGTAATCCAATCCACTGGACTGGGAGGTGACGGACGAAGGTCCACCCCAAGAGGATGCACGCGAAGGCGAAGGATGATGGGGTAGGAAAGGGGCTTCGGAAGACATGGTGTTGGGTGAAGAAGTGACCGAGGAGTTGGAGGACATGACAAGACCGTAAGATGAATGAGCTTTGTGTGGCTCGTAGGAAGCTCTGAGAGGGAATAGCGGGGTATGGTCCAGAGTCTTTCGTACCTCTGAGGAGGACCTCCGGATTTATACCGCGCGTTTTAACTAAGTACGACCGCTCTACAGATCTGTTGCCGACCAAATCAAGCACATGTCTGATTTGAAAATATAGCCTCTCACATGCGCGGTTACTATTCCAGGGCAAGGTTGTAGTCAAGCCATATCCGTACCTCCATGACAGTTCTCGAAGCACGACCACCTCCCCTACAATTGGACATCGACACATGATGCGTGAAATGCGTGTTTTTAACTTTGATGCGCAGATGTCGCAGACTCGCCGCCGTTGTTCCCGATCATCAGACTCGGGCGCGCTAACCATGTTATCTCCTTCCCGGGCGACCTCGTATCTCGGTGTCGCAATCTAGATACCGACGAGGTGAGCACACCAGGAATCCCAGAGCAGTGCTATCCTAGTAACATTTTCCATTCGTTGCTCACAGCACCGGACCTAAACGGATTTCACCTGCTGTGGGTAAAGAGTCCGCCCGTCGGCTTTAGCATTGAATATTGAGCGAAAGGGCCGAAAGGGGGTTTCTTCAAAGAGTCCATTTCCCCGCGATCTCATTTGCGAAGGCATCAGTTTACCAATTTTGGGATGATGTCGTGTGCCATGGCTCGGCAGCGTACATCGTGCCGGGCTCTGGCTCAGCAAAAGGAGGAGGGCAAACTTCGGGGTGCATGGAGGGATTCGCTGCTGCTGTATACGGATGTATTGTGTGAGAGTACTGGCTGTTGCATTGAGCGTTCTTTGGGCTCCAGAGGTATCTGCGGTCGTCTGAGGGGATGATCCGCGCCGTTACGGCGCTCAGGTTGTAGGGTTGGGCGGTAGCGAACCGCGGGTCCGGACGAGCGGGGAGGGACGGCCCCGGATGGGGTGTTGGTGGGGGGAATCCCAGGTTCCTCTCTGACGTCGTTGATGGTCGTTCCCGGGGTCGGAGGTGCCGGCCGCAGATACGTTTTCGTTCTTAGTAACCTGCCTTCTCGCGGATTGATGAGAGCGATGTGACCCTGACCTCTACCATCACAAACGAGCATATGCATGCTAATCCTTCCCGACTATACTCTCCGGTCACGGGAGTCTCACTGCATGATCGGACACGTTCCTGGTCGGCTGGCACAAGTCCTCGCCAGGTTTCCCACATCCAGATTTCTGACTGGAGGTATTGGAGCAGGTAAAGTATTGGCCGCCGGAAGACAGCACGAGCAAGTCTGTCTTATCGATCCGCCTCGGCGTCCATATCTGGCAGTCAGACGCAGTCCTGCGTTGCGCAAAGCCTAATCCTTCCGGATTCAGCACCCACGCAGAAAGCATATTGCCATCAGAACAATCGCGTGGATTTCTGTCTTGACTTTTCGCGTTGTATGTACGCCTTCGGATACCGGCCCATTTGTCTTGGTTTGTCTGTTCACCCCAGACGTTTCGTTCTATGACGCTCATCCGATTCACCTTGCCATACGTCGCTTCTCCCCTGCGCAAAGCTAGTACTGCCGCGTCGGCAAGTTTTTCCATGTTCGGAGCCTTCTCAGTCAGAGTCGTCAAAATCCTCACTTGACGTCCGTTTGTGGAAGTGCGGAAAAACTTTTTCCGAGGTTTGTAACAAAGGGACGTATCCAACGCCACAGGTTCAGTGAGAAGGGTCACAAGAGGCCATACCTCATGAAATTGGGAGTCGAAGGAGCCATGGCCGACAGCCAACAATAGAGGTCGAGAATTCGAAGACGCTCGCCGCCATCATGGTGGCTTTTCAACGTGGACACGGACAAGAACGGAGTTTACAGCCCCCAAGGTCCAGAATTCTCGAGCCCCGATTTCTCGATAAATCAACACCGCCTTGTATTAGACGAGTGGCCAAGAATCGCATTTTCGCTGGGTCATGTGCGTGTACCCACGGCCGGAAGGTCATTAATGATGAATCATGAGGCACTAGATTAGTCTTCCAGGAACGCGCCCTCATTGAAGGTGTACCGGTGACGTCGATTAGATATTTACAACAGCACGGGGAACGCATGGTTACTTGCAAAGAAGAAGCAGTTTAATCTGATCGGAAATTATGTTTGGGTGAACACGGAGGCGTTTTTTTGTTCGTTGCCACAGCTCAGGGTTGAGCAAAGTAGCCTGTGCCGCGGAAGAGGATCAAGTACTGTGCCTTGCATCTGGCACGAACAAGCCGAGTGAGGTGACGGGTTGAAGCGGACTGTTTTCGATTGGATTAGGCAGACGGAAGCTTCACTACTGTTACTTTAGTCTTGCTGTAATTCATGAGGCTGTGGTATGTTGTTAAAAGCCAGAAATTGTGGCAAGGACTCAGCAGCGCCGGGATGTCAGCACCTGTTTGGCCGCCGTAAGTTACTGATGGTCAAAACAGTAAATGCCGATTGCTGGGACCAAGCATGCTATGAACGTGTTGGCTTTACCCTCGGTTGTGCTTGAATGTCTGTGGACCGGATGATCTATGTGCAAGAAATATCGATCAGCGCTGAAGACTGTGGGCCGTGTGAAGCAGTGTAATCGAACGGGCGTTCCAACAATTACTTGTCATTTCTAAAAGATGGGCGATGTCAGTAGGTGTTAGGGCTGCCAGAAAGAGATTGATCCTGTTTGATTGTCGAGACATGGACTTGACCTGTTAGCTTGACCTAGGGGCGAGACGAGATCTATGCCAACCACGTGCGCCACCGACAGTTCGCGCGCGTCCAGTATTAGTAAGTACTCGAAGGCGCTCAGACGCATCTCGCCGCTTCACCCCATCATGCCTAAACGCCCTGTTCGTTCATCGTCTGACTCGGGCTCTTCGAGGGAGCGAACACCAAAGAGGGTTCGCTCGAGTTCTCCTTGGCGAATTGACGAATCTCCTTCGCATGACGAAGAGACCCTGAAAATCCATGTCTTAAGGGCCAAAATGGACGATGACGCATATGCGTCCCTGGTCAAACTGATTGAAACATCGCGGATCGTACTGAGGCGACACAGGAACACCGACGCAGAGGACGCTGAATGGAAAAATCTCGTCTTCGCAGAGGATATCAAGGACGCAGACGTCATCGTCACCGCCATCCGTATGAGACAGCGACTTGAGAGGCACATCAGCTGGCAGGTCGCGGTGAGTACCTTTGACGTCATGCACAGGAACCCGCGCCTTTCAACTCGTCAACGCGTTCCTTGATCTGGCAGAAAACGAAGGCCGTCGTCACTCCTCAGTGGTTAGAGGAGACTGTACGGCAAGGGACACCCGCCCCGTGCGGGGAACACGCAGCGTTGAATGATCTGCATGACGACACTGTGCGGCAATGTCCAGACGGCCCTAACCTGCTAGTT
This sequence comes from Coniophora puteana RWD-64-598 SS2, assembly GCF_000271625.1. Classification (NCBI taxonomy): domain Eukaryota; kingdom Fungi; phylum Basidiomycota; class Agaricomycetes; order Boletales; family Coniophoraceae; genus Coniophora; species Coniophora puteana. The sequence goes on from NW_006913059.1 coordinate 783,112, forward strand.
GAATCCGGCTCAACGACGTCGCGCCTGTCGGCCGACATTCCGCCTTCATCCGCCGACCCTGCCGGCGAGCCGCCCACCTCGACAGAACTAGAGCATTTGTCATTGTCACACAAAGCTCGGCTCTGCTTGTTCAGAGCATCTCCACTTATCTGCCCCAACCAAGCCTTGATAGATGAACTCAAGATAATCCAGCTATCGAGAAAGCTCGAAGGAGAAGAGAGGAGTATGCTGAGTTACCAAAGGGCTATCGCGGTGCGCGTTACCTAGTACGCTGCGAGTTAATATTCATCATGACCTTAGATGATTAAATGTATGTTAAATTATGCTATTATGATAAATTCCAAGCGAGTTACGCTTGACCATAGCATACCCTCATATCATCACACTCGAGAGGCTAGACAACGAAGTCGAAGACCTGCCGTATTTAGGCACGAAACTTGTTGCAATGGTACGAACGATGTCCACGAGCTGCTTCTCCCACCTGACTATGTTAGATCGAAGAGTACGTTACGTTAGGGAAAATAAGCGAAGCGGGTACGTTTAGTGGTTAGGCATTTGTATTCTAGTGCTCATTTAGCGAGGTTCACTTACAGAAAGTATCCGAGAATCTTCTCGATTCCAAGCCCTTTCAGCGTTCAGCCGAATATATGGCATAGGGCCGCATACAGGACGTCGTCTCTATGACTTAGGTTTGCGGACACTCGAAGAATTGGATCGATATTATGAGGTTACCCCCGGATCTACTGATGGGAGTGCACTGTCGAGCCTCGAGCTGTACAGTAAAGCAAACGAGGAAACTGTCCTGGAAGAAACTATCAAGGTGGCGTTGGCCTTGCGCCACGATTTGTGTCAAACGTTCGCAAGATTCTACTCCTCAGGGCTGGCTACATATTTGATCATCATCCCCTTAGGATATCTCGACACGAAGCGGAGCGAATTGGCCAGATTTTGGACTCAGAATTAGCTCATGTTGAACAGGGATGCAGAACTCTTTTGGTCGGTGGGTGAGTGCATTTTAAGGATCCTAGGTAGCTACTCTGTTGCTAATCCTAGTAGCTATAGGCGTGGAAAAGTCCAGGGTAACGACGTCGATATTCTCATTACGCATCCAAACTGGACGTTGGGCTCCCAGAAGTCGAGAAATATGAGCAAGCGGCTGGTTCAAAGTCTGCGCGAGCGTGGTATCCTCGTTCACGTTATGCGTAGGAGGCGTTTTCATGATATTGGGGTTGTGTTTTCCTTATTATTGAAGCTGCGTAGACCTGGCTGGATTTCACGGGCATAATGTCCTCCGAACGCATCACTGGGACTCCTTGGAGAAAGCACTAACAATCTTACGAGTGCCATCGGCTGGGGACGCAGTCAATGCGCCAGTCCATCGGCAAGTGGATCTTATCTTTGCCGCCCCCGAGGTTTTCTGGACTGCGGTCGTTGGATGGTGATATGTCCTTGACATTATTGTTTTTACAAATTTCCTTATCATTCGCACCACAGGACTGGCTCAACAATGTTCGAACGAGATTTACGCCTTTGGGCCAAGGAGCGGTATGCAACATCATTTGTCAACACGGAAAGGCTCTTACTCTCCCCTTAGGGGAATGAAATTTGATAGTTCTGGAATGTTCGTGCTGCCTCATTTTGTTTTCTTGAGCAGTTAATCATCCTGCACTCTAGATCTCGTCGACATGATTCAAAATTGTTTTTCCCAAGGACTGAGCGCGAGGTTTTCGACCTCTTGGAACTACCGTACATCCATCCCGCGCTGCGTAATGCCGATGCGTGATGGGACTAGGATAGATGGAATGGTAGTAGTATATGTAGGATGAGTAATTGTAGTGTAGGTCAGCCGCTGAGGTGTATCTCCGTTTCTGTTACCGACTATCAACCCGACGAACGGACACTCATTTTCATCACGTTAAGCTATGATCGAGAACATGTTCCTTACCATTCGCAGCCCGTTATCATCAACTTCTGCGAGGCGTTGTTGATTTTTCGATTGAAAAGCATGGCGATGACAGGTTACCACAGGTAATTCTATCTGACATTTGCCGATGTCAGACGCTTGGAGCCGACTTCAAGAGATGTGAGAGATAGAAGGATGTAGGGTAGTTAGGATGGAGGATGATAACTGGGAGGAAAGACTCGTTGACGACCGTTCATAGCATCCGTTGAAGAGCCAGCCTTGGTGGATCAGTTCGGCGCCGCTGTTTAGCTCGAATGCGCCGACGACGACCGACGACCGGCAGGCTCGTTGCAATGCCGCAGTTTTCGGACTGGTACTGCTACAGCCTGCTGATACCCAGGACCCCCGCAGCTTCCCACACTGCCTAACGTGTTATTGGTTTTTATCATTAACGGAGGGCATTCGTGACTTCTACTGTTGGTGTGGGCGGGTCCTTCGGCGGATCTGCATGCGAGGCTGGTGCCAAGCATCGGTCTTGCGACTGTGGAGTAAGTCAGGGCGGGGGATGTGTTGCTTTGGCTGACCCAGGATGGGATCCATGTGGAACCCCAGAGCTGTGTGAACCGCGCGGAATCCGGGAGCAAGATGCCCATCAGCGAACGATTCCAGCGACGCCAGGTGCCTGGAATCCACAAACATGAGGAATGGAGGCTACAGTCATAATAGATGTGTCAACGTGCGCCGAGGCAGTGGGTTTTCTACAAACGCAAAAACTCCGATACCGCAAGAGTTCCGCAAGCGACTACGCCCGGCCGATCGGATCTACGTTGATTTCCTATTCAGTGCCAACAAGGCTATACCAGGCTATACCCCACAGTGTGGTTCGCCGCAAAAGCCGCGTATGTACTCAACGAAGTCTATTTCGAACTCAGCGAACGTCCTCGATCGGGCCCAGGATCGTCCTCCGACGCCCTCCTAACACTGACCGCCCACAACCATCTCTTCCTCCCCTCGTTTTCCCCCCATTGTTCGTGTGCACATGAAGCATCAACCATGAGACCCACAACCTATAAATTCCGCGTTCTAGACGACACCAATTGAGCTTTAGTTGGTCGAAAAAGATGGTCTTGGCCGACGTTTCCCCGGGTGGGGGGAGAGCGCGCCTAGGATGCGACTGACATCGCGTGCGGGGACGTATACTGATGCGTCCCAGTGGGGAAGTCCCCCGCTGGATCGGAAGTACATGGTGGGACCGAATGCCCCGCAAAGGCTTTGCTGTTCGCACGTTCACCACATGGTAGCCTCAGTAGGTCTCAATAGCATCTCATTGGCCTTGGCTTGTAGCAACCGCTCTATTCCCTGCCTCGCGGCAGTGGCTAGCACCGTCGGCGGTCCGTCGCGACCAGCTCGTTGAGACTAAGCTTAAGCTCAAGGTTGACACTAAGGCAAGGCACCGGATGTTGTGGCTCGAAGTACTGACGTATGTATGTCGGCAGCGAACACGAATCATCAAAATGTCATTTTCTACTACACCAATCCTAACGCGGTGCTTACTCTATAGGAAACTGACATAGACACGCGGTGAGCCCATGGCTTTTTCGGCCGGTCACCGCAAGCATACCCCAATTCCCTTCATGAAGTTCTAAAAGCTGATTATGCGTACGCATGTGTGTATGCAGCGTGATCAAGGAGGACAAATTATTTCTATTACAATGGCATAGCTGCGCCCTCATGGTTTCCCTGAGCGCCCGCGTATGTAGGGCGCCGTGCGCTTCGGGGAAGAAATAAATTAGTTGGCGAAAGCCTGGATACCAGTAATCGCCTTTCCAAGGATCAGTGTATGGATGTCCTAGAGCTCCAGGTCAGTTATAGCCTCGTATAATCCAGTGAATAAACACGAACGTAGGTTCCTATGGATCCACAAGGAAGATGGATCATCGTAGTCGCGGAAGTACAAAGTTAAGCCACGGTCCCGATCACGGAGATTGCATTGAGAAGATGCTTACCTTCATAAGTGTTCACTACTTGCAGATTAGCTACATGCCGACCCACATGGTATCTAAGCGTCGATCAGTTCGCAAGGATGATCACTGATGAATAGGGGTTTGCCGCATGATCACTCACTCGTCCGCCGACGCGTTCCCACCAAGAATATCAAGCACGATGCGTGCATGCTGTAGAGCTTTCCCGCAATTGTTTCGCTTCACCATGCTGACCATCTCCGGAGCGAGTTTGCCCTGATCCTTGAGACGTCCAACCTGCAGACTGGCCTGGAGCCCAAGCGCAACCTCCGTTTGGGCGTCAACCAACTTCTTCTGGACAAGTTGGAACGAAGCAAGTGGCCGGTTGAACTGCTTGCGCTCCAAACCATAGTCGCGCGTACGCGCAATGCAGTCTTCGAGTGCGCCCATGGTGCCCCAAGAGATGCCGTAGCGAGCACTGTTCAGGCACGAGAATGCTGCACCCAGCCCCGATCCGTTGGGCAGGACGGCGTCATGCGTAAGCTTCACGGTATCCATGAAGATGGATCCAGTGACTGAAGCCCGCAATGCGACCTTGTTCTTAATCGCCGGCGCTTCCAGGCCCTTCATACCCTGCAGCACTATGTTACCCCTGCCCGTGGTCATGAAGATTTGCGTATGGTCGACACATACCTTCTCAAGGATGAAACCGCGTACTTTGTTGTCCCACTTGCATCGTGCCCATACTACGAAAATGTCTCTGTCGTAAAGTCGCTTATGAGTTTACTTGGAATGTCAGTGAAAATTTGTTTGAACGAACTCACGCGACAGGTGCGTTTGAAATCCAGGTCTTTGCGCCGTTAAGCACAAAACCGCCCTCGGTTTCCTCGGCAGTCGTCTCCATCCCCGCAGGATCCGATCCATGATTTGGCTCTGTCAGACCCTAGTCTCGCCGCAAAGCCATTGGGAATGAGCGAGAGTGGTGTCATTCGCGTTTCCGAACCTCGGGCGTCAGTTTAGCCACGTGATGGCAGAAGCACTGCAACTCACGAAACAGCCGATGATCTCCCCCTTAGCTGCGGACACAAACCACCGTGTCAAATCGTGAGCGGCGTCCCCAAAAAACAGGGCATTGACAGGCGTTGGCAGACGTGTGTGTCAAGGATAAATACGCATCAACCATCCGTTCATTAACCATCATGTCGCGGAAAATGTTCAGTATGTCAGTTGGTGACGTCGTCCCAGGGTCACGAGCGCAGCGGAAGTGTCAATTAGTTGAATGTTGAAAGGCACAGGTGCAAAACCGAGAGGCAAGGCGCACCCAGTCGCGGAAGATACTTTTCTTTCTGAGCTTCCGACCCGAACTCGTTGATGGGATGCATCACGAGCGAAGACTGCACCGACGCTGTCGAGCGGTAGCCCGAGTCCACCCTGTGAGCGCGAACAGTAATCAAATTGTCAGTCAAAGCGTTAATAAACTCTTAAGCGACGACAAGAGAAGGTAGTTAGTGCGTCTTTGAGGGCCCTCCGAGGTCATGTCGGAACATGTTTTAGCAACTCCGTAGCAGTTATGGATCCAACAACTGCGTGTGCCTGACTGGACGGGTATATTGGGCATTGGCGTCGGAAGGAGCTGCTCACCTCTCAATCTCGCGAGCTATGAGTCCGTACGCAACGTTGTTTACGCCCGCGCAGCCATAACCCTTGATGGTCGGGCCCAAAAGTCCGAGCTTGCCCATTTCTGGGAGGATATCGTGATTGAACTCTGCGCGCCAAACATCAACATCGAATATTAGTTATTGAGAAAGATTGATGTAATTCCAGATGTCGGTGCAGCGCCGGCGCTATGGAGATGTGAAGAGACAAGACTAACGTTCTGTGCGCCACCCATCAAGAACGCGGGGCATAAGGTTCTCCTAATGAAATGCTACATCAGCGGGGTCATAGTGATCGTCAAGGGTTCGATGCTTGCTTGGCAATATTCTCTAGCCGTGTCTCTAAATAACGCGTCAATGAGCCATGGTAGCGATTGTTCTGAGACACAGAGACCATACCGGATGGCAATTTCCTCTTCAGACAGCAAGGAGTCGAGATTCAGTGGATCCTGTCCCTCGATATCAGCAATGAGATGTGTTGTTTCGCCGCTGCTGGCGCACCTCTGCATCATACTTGACATACCCGGAGGCTACATCACCTAGTGTTAGCAGTCTAAATGCAGCTAGCTGTGGCCCTCTCACCTTGTCTTGGGACAGACGACGCAAAACCGCGTGCGGGGTTATAGGTTTGCAGGTGGCGGGTGTTCCGGAGAGCGCGCCGCAATATGTTGTTCGGGTACATGTTGATAGCGTTCAGTCAAGCAGCAGAAACGGAGGCGTCGACCTTGTGCAGAGGGTGGTGAAAGAGACGAAGACGTCGACGATGTCGTTTCAACCCGCGGATGTGGGGGTGAAGATCCGGGTCAGTGTTCCGAAATAGCCGAACCGGAGCGGAACATGTGCATGAGACCGCATTCAGAATTGACGCGTTCGTGTCACTTGTACCTGATCCTGGCTAGAAGTACTACCCCAGCCTTGACCTCAGCCCACTCATGCTCGCCTTGGGACGCCTTATAGATCAATCTTTCAATTCAGGCTCACCCTGCGTATGAAATCCTCTCGCACATGTCGTGACGGCAGCGTTGGTGCTAGTACAATCGAGAGAACCCCAAGGATTCAACTGGGTCCTATCTCAGGGTGACTTTGAAAGGCTCGCTAAAGTGGTGGCCTATAGCTGGACTGGGAGCCTTCCTGACGGAGACGCAAACGTGAAACTAGCTATCTGACCTGTGTCATTGTCGAGGACGAGGCTTTGTGCACTTTCCCGGTGCTGGAGATCGAGCCTCGATTTGTCACTGTTGACAAGGTGGTAAAGTAGAAAGATCCACAAATTGGCCTTCAAGATGGCCCAATGCTTTCACATGCACAAGTGGGACGAAGTACTACAAGGTGCCTCGGCACACCACTCCAGAGGTACGTTTACCTCTTCGACTCTTCTGCTTTCCAGAGTTACTTCATTTCAGGCCATTCATCATCGTACACAGCCTTGATGGTCCCTCTTGCACAACTCTTGCACCTTATCTTCGTGATTACTGCATGAACTGATTACCGACATCATCCGTTTCATCTTTACTATTGGCCACGATCATGTTACTATGATTCTAAGGTGAGTACGAGCGAGCACATATGCGTTAGTCAACGCGTCGTATCGACATTGATGCGATTGATATCTGCATTTTCTAGCTTCAAGATAACGTAATTAGCACACACTGCAGGTGAAAGTATTAAGAGATCCCCGCAAGATGTGTGTCAATGGTTATGCACCTCTCCCCAATCATTAACATCGCCGGCTTCAAACTACGGCTCAACCACCGATGGCACGCGAGGTCTCTTGCTCTATCGGACTGCATAGGGCGATACGTGGAGACTATGCATAGGGCAACGTTGGGTATAGCGATCTTTGTTTGTGCCTTCATCGGGTCGGCGATGATTGTCGCGGGCGCTGAAAGGTAATGTCACCGTTGAGCGGGCCGAAGCTGACGGCAAGATGGGTCTCTGCGTCATAATCAAGGCCATCATGAAGTCGGGCGAGAATGTCTATGGACTTGTTGGTGAGCCTTTCTGCTGTGTCAGCTTGGTGGGTACGCGAACTTTCTTCCAGGTGATCAGGAGGGTGGAAAGAACGATGGGTAGGGCAAACCACGAAGTCCTCTCAAGGACATCGTGCTCATGCAAAACAATCCTGACCATTGATATAGGACCTCTGTTGGCTTCGACAAGCTCATTTCACAGGTGTGAGCCAATTGGTCTGATCTGGCGTAAACAACGACGAGTTGCAGATCTGTCGCAATGTTGTATAATAGCTTAGGGAACTGGTTTCTCGTAAGGTCTCCCAAGCCGAGTACAACTGCCGAGTTGCTCTCCGAGCAACGCCGCTGCCACTCAGTATGCACCGGGAACTCAACCACCTCCCCGATTCCTACTACCGGTTCCGGGGCGCGAGCGCGGGCGAATCTGCTGATGCACGCCCTCCATATGCATGCTTGGTCGGTCTGCGAACATTGGTTGTGTCCATTGAATTTAGTCCTGAGATGCGTGCCACACGGACATCGCAAGAAGTCATCTCACTCAACAAAGTTCATAACGCACTTACGGAGGCATCTCCATCAGAAATAACATAGCCTCTCATGGCCATCAACTGTTCGATCCGCGGCTGCTATGTTTTATTTGCCACTCATTTCCTATGTGACCCTTCCATTCGAGGGTTGTTACCATCATCGCTTTCGATATTGCAGCATAGACCAACACTTACGACACTATTGTCTAGAACTCTGATGGACAGCATGGTCTGTTATATTCAGATGAGATTCCTCTAAAACCCACCGTGAACCCAGATCAAACACTGCATGATAGATTGTGATGAGATTGACTACAAAACATCGCAGTGGAACGCTTCAAGTCGTTGATGAGTAAAAGCAAAGACCGGTCCGTGTGATCAGCTCATGACCATTGTGCTTGTTCGCATTCCCGGCGCCGCGGCCCAAGAAGCCGTTCAGAACTCCAAATGCGATGTTACTTTGACCGAGTCTCTTGAATCGTGTATGCATCAGGGGCTCATACACTTCTTTTCTTTCCGCGACCATGTTGCTCTCCATGTCGGTGAACCGGATGCACCCAGCCCTATGTATGTATCATCGATGAACCGTTGTTCATTCCTAGTAAGGAGAGCGGCAGATGGATAAGCAGGAACAACCCGGTATGTCTAATTTCGTCCTCTAACTCCCCTATCATCAGGCTCTCCGACATATTCCGCTCCGCGCATTCCGGATGGACTAGGGCACGTTGCATCGCAATAGATGACAATCCATCTTAGAAATTGCGAGTCATCTCCCTATCTCCTCTCATTTAATCTTCTCATTCTGTTGAGGCCATCTTAGAGGCATCCCCATCCTTTTCTTCCGCTTGGAACACCTAGACAAAGCATCATGCCCCGCTGCGCTATACCCAGCCCCGTAACCACGGACTTCCCAACCATTTCATCTATCGAAACTTTGCCGGACGACGTCCTCCTTGAAGTCATCGAGCAGGTCGTGTGGACTTCAGATGAGCAGAAGTTGACCGATGTTGACTGGCTCAAGCTCGACCGTTCCGTGCCGCTGTCCCGAGGCAGAGACATCCATTCGCTTTCCCTCTCCTCCCGGCGTCTCAATGCCCTTGCAAATACCGTTCTCTACCGCTCTGTCGTACTTCACGACACGCGAGCCGTTTTGCTCTTTGCGCGCACGATACAGGCAGCTCATAACTCTCTTAACACCTCTGTCACGCTCGAGTTCCTCGAATTGGCAGTCAAGCGACTCGCCATGCCCATCCTATCCACTCACTCTCTCCTTACTATCACGGTCTTGGAACATTCCTCGCATAAAGATGCAAACCATTTCGTCTCAATGCATGATATCCGCGACATCGTCTCCACCTGCAGAGGTGCACGCACCGTCGCACTGCCGGCCCGATGGTCCGAGTTCGCGCGCGAGGTCCCATCGTCCTCACTTGCCATCAGGCCTTCCGAGCTTGTTATCAGCACCTTCGCGAACCTTGGCCAGATAGCAGCACGTGGTGTCATACTGCCCCAATGGCAACCTTCTCAACCCTCCACACCGCTCCCCTCTCGCCCTGTTTCTCCTTCCAGACCTGCGCCGACCTTATCATCATCATCATCGCCGGTCTTCGCCAGCATTACCCACCTACGCGTGGCCGAACCCATATCACAATTCGACACCTACGCTTATGTCTCGGAGTCTTATGCCGCATGGCACAATCCCGCTCCGCTTGTGCGCCTCTTCCCTCAGCTTACGCATGTTGCACTGCCCCGTCGTTCCAACGCGAATGAATACAACGATGCGCTATTCCTTGCCGGAGTATCCGAGATCCTGCAATCTTCCCACGTACGCATGCTCGTCGTTGTTATCTTCTCGGCAAGCGAAGCTGCACCCATGGGTGCCGAGCACCCTGTAGCGACGGATGCTTGGAAGCATCTCGACGGGAATGTGCAGGTCGACAGGGACGTGGTGGAAAGCTCAATTTGGCAGGCTGCACAGGAGCTTTGCAAGACCGACCGGCGCGTGTTTGTCGTGCAGGGCAAGTACGGCGCGTGGGCGCGGGAGTGGAGAGGACGTGCCGTCGTCGCGGACCCTCGGGGCCCAGGCGACTGGTGGGACCGAGTGCGAAGGGGAGACACGCGTCTCTAAACCATAGATCTCGCTTCATGTTTTCGCTTTCCACTGTTGCTATCTTAGAACTGGGCTAATCTTCTGATTTCTTGCATGTCTGGATGATATCTACGCTTATAGTTTATTTCCCGTATTTTCATATCTTTCCCTAGTAGATCCATAGACCGCTCTATAGAATATCGTACTGACATAATGACTAGCATGGTAATAATTCAAGCTATCAGTCCACTCGAGGCGTAACACCTGTACCCTAGATTCCTACTTATCGAGTGCGTGTGCTGCACAGTTGGTGCATAAGCCGCAGCATGCGATATACAGTAGAAGTAGCCGGCAAGTACCGCTCTGGTGCTTCGATCGGAGTGCAGCGGGAGCCCTATGAATCAGAACGAGCGGCGCTGTCTTTGCAAGGGATTGTGCCTCGTTTCAATACGGCGATTTCCTAGATATCCCGAAACCTCCGAGTCTGAAAGTAAAGCCGGAGACCAATTAATATTGACGAACTATAGCCTGAGTATCTTGCTGTTTTCCGGTCAACCAGACTTCCTAAAGTACGAACGTCGGGTGCATCCGTATACTGGAGCTTCGAACATGTCGCCTACTCTCTCCTGCAGCGTGTGTTCTATACTAAATTAGCTCATATATGACATAGTCACGGTCGGTCGTTCTTTCACACCCTTTGTCAACATGGTATACGAGAATTCAGCTGGCTAGATAATTTATGAGCCCGTAATGCGTTGGGAGGCATGTTGGGTTTTTGTCTTGCCAGTGGTCGCTCCCTCAAGGCTGTGCAACTCGACGGCGGCAATGCACTGGGAGTTTGCTCGACCAGTTGATGAATGATAGGTTTGACGAGTAAGTACTTACATAGTGCGCGGCAAAGCACTGGCAAGCGGTGCAGTGAGAGCCAGACCTTCGTGATCAGGTTTACCCTATGTCCGGGCCCGCCGCCCGGGAAAATCGGGATACGTGTGGGATAGCTGCTCTTCGTAAAGTTTAAGAGAAAACACATGAGCTCGGCACCGACGCACACCGAGCTACACCGAGGGCAAAGACACACCTGTGTTGTATCCAGGGAAGAAGTCACTCGGAGTTCGAAGATGCAAATCTGACCATGCGCTCCTCCTGATCTATCTGTAGCGTTTACGGCTATGCAGTGCTCTGAGTACAGCATCGATGGTTCTTCTCTACAACAGATTTGTTTTCGTACAATCATATACCCGGCGAGCTCAATATCAATAACGGTCCTCAGACAAGCTGTGATTTTCGCATGGTTCACCTAGGGTTCAATTCTTAATGGACTCGGTTAGAGAGCTAAAAAAATCTCCCCATCAGAGGTTGAAATATTGGAGTGAGGAATCCCAACTACCAACCGCCGCGATCGCGACGGCATTGCCCTATGGAACCCGCGTCCTTCGCCAACTGGTCTCTTCGGGGGACGAGGATCTAGGGGATCTAGGAACCGTAGCGATCTGCGAACGAGACTCAATGTCTACATTGCTTTCTTAGAAACGGGGGCGAAGATGCCTCATGCAGTCAGATCCAACGGGAGGCATAGTGACGTAAGGAAGCAAACTTGACGGAATAGAGGCAAAAGTGAAATGACATGTTGGTGGGCGGCAATAAGAATGGCAAAAGGCAGAAGGGAAGAACAAAAGCCTATCAGGAGTCAGTGAAAGAGGTTCCTGACTAGGGCCTGACGTAAACCGAGACTCCCAAAGACCCTTCTTGTGAATTCTGTACGTTACTCGCACTGATGATGCCCTAGCTGCTTTGAGCTTGTTGTTTCCAATCGGCGAATGGCCTACAATAGCATGTCTAAGATGGTTTGCATGGGGGTCGATAACGATGTTCAAGGGAATATTGTGACAATGGTAGATGATGCTGATCATTGGCAATATAAAGTATACGGTACGTGGGGGAACGGAAGCCCTACGTGATATCACAGCGCCTCCTTATAGTCAGTCGGAAGCGTCAAACAACCTGAGATGAGAAGTTAGCTCTGGCTGAACGAAGCGTGTATATTGAAAAGATCAGAGGTGCAAAAATTTGGCTGTATGCTCTGCCCTTCGTCAACGCCAACTGGCTACGACTGGGGCGGCAAGCGAAATCATCATGGAAAAAATCAAAAGAAATGCTCACCTAGATAGAACTTATACATGTGGGTTGAGAAGGCTACTTGGGTCTACGCAGCACCCTCACGAGACCGTATCTAACCGGATCGAGAACATGCCTCGAGAAGGTGGGTGCAAACCAGAGAGATAGTCCGATGCGGGCAGGTAAGAGTGCCTATTGGATGGCTTAGCGATTAGTCTTGATGTTATTAAAAGGAGTAGGGAAGACTGTACCTTAGTAGCACCATAGGCGAATACGGCATTCGCAACATCGCCAGCGAGTCGACCTTTCATCTCTGCTCGTGTCGCGTCATCTAGCGGAGTAGCAGGCTCGCCATGTGGACGCTGTTCGAAGCCAAATAGGCCGTATCGGCGACCAACACGATATGTCCATTGTTCGCCCTCGTCCATCCATTCGTGCATTTGACTGAGAAACCAATTCTTCTTGACTTGGTTAACATCTGCTTTCGCAGATGCTACGGCTATCGTGTCGACGATGTGCTCGCCAACGCCAAGGGAGCGAGCACCATAGAATATGCCGATAATCGGAAGGATAGCAGTGACTTCATGTAGAATTCCAAAGGAAACTATGAGAGAAGGTAGGGGAGTGCCAGTACGCGCTGACAATGCTTTGAGCGCATTGCGATATGGTGCAAATCTGCTGGAGGACGCGTTGGAAGGAGTAGAAGAGGACGACATCCTCCAAGCCAGCAGAAGAGCAAATTTAAAGCTGGCGGAGTTCGAAAAGATGATATTCGTGAATTTACGAAAAAGGAAAATAAATCGCAATTTCTCCAGACGTTCCGGGCACAGTCGCGTCTACTGGGTCTCGCTCTCGTTCTCTCTCAATGCTCCCCGCAACGCGCAGACAGGCGACTCGCCGTCTTGCATATGCTTCACAGCGTCGCGCATACGCAGCTGTAGACACCTCAGAGGCTGCTCCAGGAGATGTTCCACCCCGCGTAGCAGAAGCCGAAACACGCCCAGCAAAACCGAGACCGGTGGATCGCAGGCGCCGCCCTACTATTTACATTCGTGCCTCGGGGCGCATGCACGAAATGAACATGGCCGACGCGTTCTCCGTCATTCGCGCCATTGAGCGAAAGTTTGGCCCATTGCGGGAATACCAGTTCCTCCGAGTATGCCTACTCTCTGTTGTCATTCATATGATTTTAAACCGTTTGTCTTGCATCAGGATTCAGAACAACCGACGGCGTATCAATCTGCTATATTCGCCGAGTTTCTCTCCCAAGAGTCAATGGACCGCGTCAAGGTGACTGGAGGGCGGGTATCTCTCAAGGTGCCCCTTTCTGCTCCGGAGGATGTGACCGGACCTGGAGTTGGACTTGAACAACTCAAGGACTTGTTGGAACCTCAAAACATGCAGACATCAAATATAGCGTCGTCCGAGAGAACTGAGAGGGTTCACGAACTCGATGTGGTTATTGAGCCGACTGGTATGTTTATACTTTGGTATATGCTTCGGTTCCTACTTAACGTGTGCGCCTTTGGGAAGCTCGTGAGCATCCCTTCCACTCAAATGCACCGAAGACATATAGCCAGACATCGTACAAGGCTTTTGGTCAAGCCTTTTATAACTGGGGTGGCTTTGCGCAGCTTACTCCCCTTAACGCTTCTTCTCCTTACACCGAAAGTGGTGCTAACGTCCCTCAACCGCCGAACGCTGACCGCGAATTTATGCGCCAAGCGCTCTCTCGATGGGCAAAAGATCTCGGCCGGCCGGATCCGTCCTTCCCTCCTCCCGTTCCTGTTGAACCAACGTCATCACCCGAGACCGTCGAGGCAACTACCAAAGATGCCGCTGGTATAAGTGAAGCCGAATGGACGCCTATTCCGGATCCGGCGAGTTCTTCCCCTTCAGAGCCTATATCCCTCTCGGATACCCCGCTTTCCAACGATGCCAGGCAGACATGGGAGGCCGGCGCCCAGGTCGAGGGGTCGCAACCGATTGCTAAACCAAAGAAATCAAAGGCATCCAAGAGCTCCCAGCGAGAGCGTTTGCTCGAGGGAGTCAGGGCTAGCGCACGCCTCCAGGCTGAGCAGGCAGCCAACGCTGGCTTTATCGATGAAGACGGTCCCCACTCGGGCTTCTCGCTCACTAGGACGTCTAGTTCTGGATATACTCCAGGTGCGACATTAGGGCAGCAGGATACCCGCGAGTCGGATCAGGTTTGGGATGCAGCGGTGCGTTCGGTGGACCGTAGGAATGTTGCAAGTTCGAGGGTGCAACAGCGGAAAGCCAAAGAAGAGGAGATGCCTGCATCGGCGAAGGACAAGGTGTTTGGTTTCATCAGAGGCTTTTGGTAACCTCTCGGTTGCTCTGTTCTTTGCCATTGGGTCTGCTCTCCCCATAGAGTCATAAATGATAATTTACACGATTAATACATAGATCGCACTGCACCTATTTACGCATACATTGGATGGTCCTTCTGGGTTGACATCGTCGACACTCCCAACCCTTTAAACTACCAGTACGTCCCTGACCTCACTTGTGTCAAAGCGGACAACAATAAGTGTCACGAATCTACAGACATGTTAATTCATGATCAGAGGGCATGGGGCATCATCACATGGAGTATTAGCGAACCCTACTTCAATATTTCAATGCCAAATGCCTGCCTGTTGTCCCCATTGTATGACAAGCCCCAACTCGAAGACGAAACCCTTCTACAGAGATACGGATTATTGCATATCCCCGATCATTCGACTCAATATATTGCGGAGCAGAGCCACAGGGTTTCACGTTTCCGTTAACGAAGAGACGGTTGTTAGATTTTCGGTGATGTGAGGTCAGACCCCCTCGGTAAGGCGCCGACTCGGATCCGGGCCCGAAGAAGGTATCCTCGACGTGCGCATGTACGGGCGCGCGTAAGTCCTGTTCGTTGTCTTAGATCGAGTACAGCTGATGGTCCTATGACCAAGCCGGGTGAGTCACACGTACTTAGACAACCAATAGAGGTAATCATACCTATTCTGCAACATCACCTCGCTACTTGAAGTGTATTCCATGTTGCGAAAGGCCTGTGGGTATTTGAAGTCTGGATATCGGTCAAAAATCTGCACCGACACCATTGGTTCGCACACCATCAGCAAACAATTATGAGGCGAAGATAAAAGCGTCGCTTGCCTTAGTCTGACGGTGTGTAGAGGCCATCTGTACCATTGAACCACGCGTGTAACTGAGCCTAATTGATAGTGGAGTTGCGCATGTCTGCATGACTTCCTTCCTTCCTCTTCTTCTCAATCATGGTCTTGACGCTCTTAATTGCCCCCTCCCTGGCAGTCACTAGTCTGCGTGCGCGGGCAAGATCCATAGTGCTTTCCAGAGACGAATAGTCGGGCTTCTTGGTTCTAAGAGCGGCCTTGGGCTGCTTCGGTGCTAACGACTCCTGCGCTGCATCGGAGGTGTCGATTGGCTTGGGGGTGGGCTCCGTCATTTTCGCAAACTCTTCCCTGAGGTCCGCGAGTAGGTCATCAAGCGTACGAAGAGTTGAGAGGCACTCCTCCATTTCCTCGGTTTTCCGTAGTCGCTTGCATACTTCGCCAGCACATATTTCTATGTGCGAAAACCGCACTGGACCCAGCATGGTGCCCCCGAACCTAGTTGGATAGTGTAAGGAGGCTCCTCTAAGACAGGAGGACTGAGATAGTATCATTTACTTACCATCTGCTGACGATGACAACATTATCCACGATACCCTCACGCCTCATCGTGCTGAGCACGCGTATCCCTGCGCCTTTCTCGCCTCCATCATCGTATCCTTCTGCAAGCTCAAAGTCATCAGGTCCACCTAGCCCATTCTTGCCTGACTTAAGGATCATGCAACGCCACGCAGCAATCTCGTACGCAGGACGTTCGGCATGTATGAAGCGCTTGAGATGCGCGATCGCGTTACGCGCTTCTGTGGGTGACTGCGCGCGAAAGATCGTAGCAGAGAATATTGAGCCACGGTCGCGTATTTCCTGAGATTCTGCAAGAGGCGTGTACTTCTGCGAGGACGACGAGTTCACATATGCATCGAGGGTGTGGGCAGTTGTGGTCATGGACTAAGAGTGTGGGAATATGTGGTGGCTCTGCAAAATTCGAACCTCGATGATATCCTAACCCATTCTAATTTCTAACTATGACCAGTATGACCCTGTACGTGAACTTGACTAGGGCTACGGATCACTTCTCAGCTTTACGGAATAAACTGCAGGCCGCAAAACTCGTCGATATCTCGAGAATCATGCATTTTAAATTAAGGCATGGGCATATTCCTTACTGTACAACCGAGTGTGTACAACAACGCAAACCGCGTCTTAATTTGACATACATATCACTGCAGTGGATCCGTAGTGCGCGACCGGGCCCATCAAGGGTCCAATGTGTATGATAGTGTCGCAACGGTTAACCCGCTCATCCAATCATCTTGGCACGTTCAACATTGCCGCCTTGTCGCTGGAATTCAGCGGACTCTGAGCCCTGCGGCGAAATTGTTGCTGCCCGCTGCATCTGATGATCTCCGCTCAGAAAATTGGAAGAATTCGGGCGCGCTTGCGGGTGCTCGTCGGCCGCCGGGGCACCGTGGCCTGCGTTGGGCCCACTACCCCCTCCGATGTCGTTTGAAGCAGGGCTATATGGATCAACGTTCTACCAAGATGGTTAGCCAGTGGCGTCTGAAGGGACTAAAGGCATGGAGCAAAAAAACTCACGAGTGCTTCCTCCTGTTCGCGGCGCTTTAGCTCGCCGGTGCGCATGTCGTGACCATGCTTAGCGACGTCAGGCTTGCGAAGAAGCTTGCCCTTGATTTCCTCCTGGAAGCCAGCAAACTTGTCACCAAAGTCCTGTATAAAGACTTCATCAGCCACAGCATTCATGGGTAGACATGATGTACAACGATAAAACTTACAATGCCCTTCTTAGACTCAGGTCCAGGGCCATCGAGCTTGCCAGCATGTCGCTGAGGTGGGATGTCCCCTTTGAAGCCGAGCGAACTTTGGCCGTCACGAACAGAGGTAGGCTCCTGGCGGGATGTCAGAGACTGAGTGCTGGATCCAGTGTTCTCGGGAGCGCTTCGGCGCCTAGCGGTTGTTGTAGACATAGTATCTCTTGAAGTGGTGGGGGGAAGTGGTTGCCTCGGAATCTGGGGGAGGCTGAAGTTCTTATCTGCAGAGATTGCGTCCTACATCATAATGAAGCATAGTCTCCGCAGAGATGGTACTTGACCAGGTAGAAGGATCGTGCAACGTCATGTTTTGGCGAAAGTGGTGACTCTGAAGTAAGATAGAGCTTATTTTTATCTGACATGTCGGATGCCAACACTCGGAAGTCGGACTGCGGCTTTCCGATGTTCACACGGTCCGAGATATTCACGAAGGAGAGACGGGTCGCTTGTCTCCACGCACGACGTATGTACTAGTAGAAGTCCAAGTCAGGATGCTTAATCCTGACATCGTCCTTTCCAGCGCTGATTCGTCCGGCATACTGCACCAACACAACACTGTAGCAGACAGTCACCTCTATCATGGGCAAACTCCACCTCAAGCGCACGCCTGTCGAGGAGGCTGAGCGAGCAGCTCGCAAAGCTCGTAAGCGAGCCAAGAAAGAAAAGGCTTCAAGACGGAGACGCGAAGCGCTCTCTACTTCCCCGCCTAGACAGTCCCAGGATTATCCACAATCTAATGGCTTTGCTTTCGGCTTCGATGACGATGACACCTACGGTCCACCACCGCCACCTTCCTCATACAAGATAGACGAGGATGCGGTCCGTGCCGAGATCGAAGAGCAACGCTTCCGGGAGAAGATGTCCCTTGCGTTTGAGGATGACGAGCAGCTGCACCTGCGGGACGAGCACATGAACTCATACGCGCATATCCCATACAGGTGGCGCGACAGGGATATGGAAGATGGTCCTGGGGGAAGCATGGGTAGCGACCCGCGTACGATGGACGACGAAGAATATGCAGAGTGGATGAGAGAAGGCATGTGGAGGTACGTATTCAGTCCACTCGCTTTGAAGTTCATGCAGCTAACTGCCCGCCACTCCACCTATAGGAAGAAACATGCGAAGGAATTCGAGGAGCAGAAGCGCCAAGATTCTGCTCGTGCGGAGAAGCTCAAACGTGAACGCGAGGCACAAGCCGAGACCAACCGTCTACTGCGAGCCGAGGCAGAAAAACGTAAACGGAAAAAGTCGCATCGAAGACTTCAGCAAGAGCACGCACATAGGGAGGAATACGAGCGTTGTTGGGCTCGTTTATTGCATAAGGACCAGGCAGAACCGGCAAAGCTCCTCTCATTTTCGGACGTCCCGTGGCCCATCTTTCCCTCGTTTCCGTCCTCCAAGTCCAAGGAGGAACCTGTTCCGATCACTATGGAGCATCTCACACCGAGTGCCATCGCGGCTTTCATTCTACCCCAACTCGACGATGAATCCACCTCACCTCAGGAGCGCGACAGGAGCCGCAAGGACGCGCTGCGCGACGCGATGCTGAGGTTTCACCCTGACAAGTTCGAGGGGCGCGTTCTGCGTCAGGTAGTTGAAGCCGATCAAGACCCAGTGCGCGAGGCCGTCGGTGTAATCGTGCGTGCGGTGCGAGGACTTATGGAGGGCAATTGACTTAAGGCCCTGTACGGTTGGTATCTTCCATATCAGCATGTCCCCAAGTGAAGCCATTTGGCACTACTTCGCCTTGACCGACTTGTATTTATTTTTAATAGCGCGGAACTGAAATAAGATCATGCTCATGCACCAAACCATCCGGCGCTCCATGACACTCTCATGATCAATACCAACGCTCCCTTTCATGTGTAAGATCATTCTAACAGGGGATCCGAGATATGACCGGGTTGATCTACAACGACGCCGATGAAGACATTATCCCGGCGCATGGTACTTCAGCATACGACCCTTTTATGGCGTGGCTTTAGTTTCAAGCCTCCAATACCTTGTCATAGTTGAGTGTTATCAGAACTGTGAATCGCCAGTGGGTACTCCACTCGAGAACTCTCGTTTTAAGGCGGATTCGTCTGACATGACTGACCGGTGTTTGGTCCCAGGTTATTCTGCAACCATCCTGTGCTGTGGGAGGACGGTGTGTGTATCTGTCTCTTCGCCAGGTTTAGACACCAATCATAAGTGTATCCAGTGTGAGTTGTCTCCTGCGCGTAAAATGTCACTGATGATCACTGCCCTGACCTCCTTTTTTGTCGTCACCCAATAGGGTTCCGAGCGGACCCTCCATACTCTTTGTCATTGCAGGAGTTTTTAAGTATCAAATTATTTTTTGAAAAAAAAAATAATGTTTGACCTTCGCTCGTTGTACAGCGTTTCAAGGTCAACAGGCGAGACAAGGACGGCATCAAGGACATCTTTGAGGGTATGCATAGACCACCTCACACATACTACAGGCGCTAGACATAAACTCTTGGACAGCGGGACGACCGAATCAACTGGTATCGGTAGTGTTATCCCGCTCCCATTGAATTGCCATGATCGGAGCGTATACCTGGGATTCATGTCTATTCCGAGGCCCTCTCTGTCCACAGCATTCATCAGAGATGAGTCGACGTGAGTCTCTGCCTCCTGGAGGGCTTTGGACTATAAGAGAGCGGAATTGCAGGTCCGTCTTGGGACTGCCTGCTTAGTTCCGGTTTGTATATCCGGCCTCTAGCTTTCCGACACCCCCTCTTAAGCGGAAGGAAACGTTTTAGTGATGAGCCCCTTTAACGTTGGGAAACGTGATGATCAGCCGTGCGTTGTTCCTATGTTTTGCTTTAATCTCAAGGATGTTGATGGGCCGACTGGTGCAGGTCGTCAGATACGATGGAGTGAGTGTCGTACTTGCTGTCCGTCCAGAGAGAAGGAGGCTGAAGGTAGCGACGTGTGCTTTTAGCGAGGGCCCGTTTGTGAGGCTGTTTTCTTAGCCAAACTACGTGCGTCGCTGAGCGGACGTCTGGGCCTATATAGGTGTTTGGATACTCCATGTGCTTTGGGCTGATGGGCGTCCTCTCAGTACAAACATGTGTGTTCAAATAGCTCGCATTTTTTTCTTTGGATATTTTGGTCTAATCTGCCGCAGTCATATATTTTACTCGTTTTCCGAACGACCGACTGTGGATGAAAAGCCTTGGTAATTGATCTTTTTTTATTTATGTTGTTCTCCTTTACCCTTCCTGGTATGTCCTGACCTGTGCGAATTCTTATTCATAGTTACTGTCATCCTACTACTCGAATCGCTCATCACGATATTCGCCTTCCACGGGTTTTGGACAGGGGTGACAACCCATGGGTCGGACTTATCCGCGATTGTTGGTCAAGGAACAGGCGGCCAGTGGCTCGACCCTGATCCACTGTGGTCGTTCGCTGCAATCGCTCCTCTCACCGGAGTTGGTAAGCCATTCTTACTGCTACTTTTACGAATGCGCCAAGGTTAACGAGAGAGCACAAGTATCACTATTGTCACATGGTTTCTTCTGTTGGAGGATATATGTCGTGCGGCAAAACCCGGTCGTACCAACGCTTGTCATATGCGTTTCATTGCTACAAGCAGCAATGGTCTCGTATGGTGGTATCAAGGTGGGGCTCAATACACAGTGCTTTAACCAGATGGAACATATTAATTGTTGAATGGCAGTTTGGCCTTGTGCCAGATATGAAGGCTTCTAACCCCATGCCATTCTACTTGCCGGTGCGGGCCGTTACTATGCCTTTTGCAATCCTTTTGTGACCAGCGACAGATATGGCTCTCTGGAAGTTTAGTATGCGATCTGACGATCACAATATACATGACTATTAGTGTGCGTCACACTTACCTACTAAGTGGATGCGTCTCTAAAAGACAATATCAGCTACTCCAAGGGCGTGCGATGCAGGTCTTCCGAAATACTCGCTCGCTTTCATCAAAGTTGATCAAGTTGAGTATCGAGACAGGGCTTGTAACGACGACGGGGGCTGTTATCGAATTAATTTTGGCAATCCGGTGGAAAGTTACTATGTACCACCTCGCGATGTGAGTGACGTTAGTGGCGATTGCTTATATGGATGTTTGTCTGATCTCTCTCCGGCGGCGGCCTCCACCTCATCACTTTAGGTTCTTCGTGATATCAAAGCTGTAAGCATATCCTTTCTACGGTCGGCACGCAGCGCCCCGTGTGGCAGTATCATGTTGGCATCACACTGATGCTTTGCAATGTACCGCTTGTAGTTACGCAAACTGCGTGGTAGCAACTCTCAACTCACGCCTCATACTCACGAGCAACGTGGACAAGTCCCAAAGCGTCGCCATGTGGCCAGAAGCGGCACCGTCCGGCAGTGGGTCGCGGTCGCGTTCTGGCACACATTCCTTACATTACGAACAACCATGGGATGCGGCGGGTGTGAACGCGAGCGGGCACCGCGATAGGCCGAACATGATTGAAATGCATAACACAGTCGAAGCCAACATTGAACTCTCGAACATAAATCATCAAGAGGTAAGCCTAACTATACTCGCTTGACGAATATCTGACGCTAATCGGGAATATTGTCAGGACGCCGACAGTGGGCCGGACAAGCGCGTGCTATTGGAGGCATGAAGGCATATGGCGACTGGCGGAGCGCAAGAAGACATCGAATTCGAAGGAAGTTCACGGTACTGTATATCTGGTGATGTGTATATACTACACTATACTTATGCCCTAGCACGCGCACTGGCTATATGGACTTTTAGAAAACAGCTTCCTCTTGTTCATATTGGAGTTATAACTGGTTTAAAATTTGTTGCCGACGAGCAAGTCGCGTAGATAGCGTCGAGGACCCCGAGAGATGCTCGAGAAAGGCAGGGTAACTCTTGGTGGTGACAGACGTCGTGCTGCTGGACTCGTACTTAACCAGTCTCCCATAGTCTCCCATGCCAAGATGCCACCGGACAGCACCGGACAGATCTCCGACGACGCCGATATGGACGTTGTCATTTTGTATGGCGTGGATCCGGCTTCAGGCTTCAAGCTTCAAGCTTCAAGCTTCAAGTTTCAAGCCTCTAATTTTTTGTGGCTTCAATGGTGTGCCGGTGAAGCCTAGTACTACTAGAACTTCGAATCACCAAGAAGTATCAAGTTCACCCGGAAGCTCTCGGTTTTACGCCAAGTATGTCTGACATGACTCACCGGTGCTCTAGTCCCAGTGTCCTGTGCTCAAGGGCCATCTACAATCCGGCTCTTCGTCAGGCTTGGACACTAATTGGCTGCACGTAGTATCCACCGTGAGTACATGCTTCTTGTTTATACACCGGGATGGTCACTGATGGTCACCGGTCTGATCTCCTGTGTTCTTCAGTTCTGCATCCACTGCAGGCTGCTGAGCGAGCTGCGTACATGCTCGCCCCGACCGCTAGCAAGGTTGCTTGACCTTAAACTTTTTATGCAGCAATGAATCGGCAAGTAGAACGGAACCAGCGACACGCACTATTAGATGACATTCATGAGCCACCCTATATACACTACAGGCGCTACACATAGACTTTGAGACATCGGGATAGTCCAATCTCGCCTCGAGCATTGTCACTCCGCCCATCGAAACCCCATCATCGGAATCCATGCATACGCCTGGGATTCATGGTTGTTCAGAGCTCTTTTCCGTCCACAGCATTCATCACAGACGGGCAGACGTGAGTCGCTGACTCCCAGAGGGCTATGGGCTATAAGAGAGCGCAATTGCAAGCCCAGCTCGGGGCTGCCTGCTTCCGGTTTCTGGAACCAACCGCTACCTTTCTGACCCGTTCAAGCGAAAGCGGATATTCTAGTGATGAACCTCCTCAATCTCGGGAGACGTGATCAGTTGTGCGTTATTCTTACGTTTTGCTTTACTTGTTGATCCTGGGGACGCTGATGGCGCGGCTTATGCAGGTCGTCAGATGGAGTGACGATAGAGTGAGTGTTATACTACTGCTCGTACATTGAGGAGGCTGATGTCAGCGACGTGCCATTGTAGTGAGGGCCCATTTGTGAGACTATTAAACGTAGCAATGCTGTGTACGTAACTAAACAGATGCCTGGACCTACAAAGGTATTCGGGTATTCTATGTGCTTTGGGCTGATGGGTATCCTTTCGGTGCAAACATGTACGCTCTTTTCTCTTGTATGTTGCCCCGGTCTGACCTTCTACAGTCATATATTTCACCCGTTTTCCAAACGATCGATCATGGATGAAAGCTCTGGGTACCTCATCTCTTCTTTTGCGTTCCTTCTTTCCCTACGTTTTAACATTTACACAATGCACACCCACAGTGACCTTCATCCTGTTACTCGAATTACTCATTTCAACATTTGCCTTCCATGGGTTCTGGACAGGAATCATCCACGGGTCGAGCTTGGCCTCGATTGTTGGTCACGGAACAGGTGGTCAGTGGCTAGATCCTGATCCGCTATGGTCGTTCGCTGCTCTGGCTCCTCTCACCGGCATCGGTAAGTATATATGATGTATAAACTACTGGACATAAAAAGCTAATGAAAAGGTGATAGTATCACTACTATCACATGGCTTCTTTTGCTGGAGGATATATGCCGTACGGCGGAACCCGATTATACCAATGTTCGTCATGTGTGTTTCACTGCTACAAGCGGCTATGGTCTCGTATGGTGGCATCAAGGTGCGGCTTGACACACGATCTTTCAAAGGGATTTATGCTAATTGCTCGCTTTTAATGATAGTTCGGTCTCATACCAGATATGACTGCTCCTGATCCTATACCATTCTACATACCGGTGCGGTCAATTGCAATGCCTTATGCATTGTCCCTCTGACAAACGATAGATATGGCTCGCTGGATGTTTGGTTTGTGATCTTGTGATCACAATATACATGACTATCATTGTACGTTACTATCAGTTACAACCCTAGTTCGCTTCTAAGGGCAGTTTCAGCTACTCCAAGGGCGCACGATGCAGGTCTTTCGTAACACACGCTCGCTCTCAGTGAAGTTGATCAAAATGAGCATTGAAACCGGGCTCGTGACAACGACAGGAGCGGTTATCGAGCTAGTTTTGGCCATCCGATGGAGAGTTACGATGTATCACCTTGCAATGTGGGTAGATCGGATTCGACCATTTGTTCCATGGCTATTTGTCTGATTTCGCCGGCGGCCTTCTCCTTAGGTTCTTTGTAGTATCAAAATTGTAAGCATGACCGTTTTACCATCCACTCCCAGCGTCCCGCGTGGTGGTTTCATGCTGGCATCACGCCGCCCATGCTGACATCATTGTCCAATGGCCCGCTTATAGATACGCAAATTGTGTGGTGGCAACTCTCAATTCACGCCTCATACTCACGAGCAATGTGGACAAGTCCCAAAGCGTTGCCATGTGGCCGGAAGCGGCACCACCCGGTAGCGGGTTGCGATCGCGTTCCGGTACACATTCCTTACATTACGAACAACCTTGGGATGCGGCGGGTGTGAACGCGAGCGGGCACCGCGATAGGCCGAACATGATTGAAATGCATGACACAGTTGAAGCCAACATTGAACTCTCGAACATAAATCATCAAGAGGTAAGCCTAACTATACTCGCTTGACGAATATCTGACGCTAATCGGGAATGTCAGGACGCCGACAGTGGGCCGGACAAGCGCGTGCTATTGGAGGCATGAAGGCGAGTGCAAGAGGACATCGGAAGAAGTTCGCGGCATGTATGGTGATCATAAGCTTGTAGATACTTATGCCTGCGCGCGCTCGCTACGGACTTTGAGACAACTTCCTAGATGAGGTAAGGCCGCGCAGCAGCAAAAGCCCGCTACCGTACGGTGTTACCCCAAATATTTCAAGTCGTGTCCAAAAACATGCGGGAAACACCATCATATCGTATTTAGGCAGGGGTAATAACGTTATTCTAACAAAGGAGTATACGACTAGTTAGCAGCAGATGAACGAGTTGTAACAGAGGTCTTCTTCTTGATAGGGGAAGGGGAAGGGGAATGCATAATATCATCAGCCTTATGCTTACCCTTCCCGGAAGATGAGCTGATGCTCATGAATGCATTGCTGACAACTGCAAATTCACAATTAAATACACTGGTGGATCCAAAAAGGAGTTGACAAATGTTGGTGGCTATGTCATTGGAACTAAGTTCTACGAGGTCCTTATTGTTATGTGTCACATTATCATGAGTCAACCCAACAGAACGTATAGTAGTATCTACTGGTATATCGTAGGGTGGGCCACATTGACTACTAGCTAACGTCCGCTCGGGCAGGCAAAAGTCCATGGTCCGCATGAACAGGCAAAAAATCGTGGTCCGGATGGATAGGCAAATGAATATTAACGGGTATCGACTGATAGGAAAGAGTGCAGGGACCTGAGTCCCCGTTTGAAGGAGTGGGAGTAGGCGTGAACATTGACCGTCGATCTTACCTTGAACGTTGAGTACGCCTACTGGCGTTGTAGCGGAGCTTTAATTTTTCTCGAAATGGTAATAGATTAGTCGGAGCTGTGAATATCACGTGACCCCACAGGAGCAAAAATTTGGCGGGAGTCTCGGTAACACGAAGTTGCTGTAAGACCCACTACCTAAGGTAGCGGGAATCTCGTTAATACTGAAGTTATGGTTTTTAATTTGTTGCCGAAAGGCAAGCCGCGTAGATCGAGACGTCGGTGTGGGACCCGAGGGATGGCCGAGAAAGGCAGGTGTGGGTAATTCTAGACCGGGTGGGGACAGTACAGGTGGGGACAGACGTCGTGCTGCGCGCTCCCGTCTGCCTTTGGATCCGCTCGTTCTTTGTTCGACACGATCTTCGAGGCACCGGCACGAAAGACAACAGAAGACGCGACCAGAGACAGAGTGTTTTGTGTCGTTTTGTCTGGCTCCGTCCATTTGGGAACAATAACCTGTGCCTCAAGAGTTCTGTCCCCACGGTAACTCATCCAGACCGCCTCGTCCCTTGAGCCCGTCTGTTCCTTCCTTTGCCCCTCACCTCGTCCCCCGGCGAGCGACCACTCCAGTTCACAACCCACATACAACCCACCCCTCCCCCGCGTAATCTGAGCCCTCGGGCTTCCTTCCTTCAACATGTCTTCCACTAGCTCCGCTTCGGCACCCAATATCAGCCAAATTATCAATTCCAACACAAATCGGACGCTGGCGCCCGCTTCCGTTGCCTCTCAGGTTGCGCTGATGTCAGTTATCTCGGTATGTTTCTGAATACCTACATCAATAGACGAGCCGTTCATCGTGAATTTAGGTCGTTACCATCGTCGTTTTTAACTTCCTGAGGCCTAGTAACAAGGTTTGTTTCGCCTCATTCCCTCATTTGAAGCTTCATCACCTAAAGGTAAATTCTTAGGTCATTTACGAACCCAAGGTCAAGTATCATGTTGGCGAAAAGCAGCCACCAAAGATTTCCGACTCGTTATTTGGCTGGTTGCCCCCACTCATTAGGACCCGCGAGCGGGAGCTTGTTGACAAGATTGGTCTCGATGCGGTCGCCTACCTTCGGTTCGTGCGAATGATCCGCACGATGTTCTCGGCCATTGCTCTCCTCTGCTGCGCTGTCCTCATTCCTGTCGATATATCATACAACCTCAAATACGTATCCGAAGACCAGCGCGACATCTTATCTGTCCTCACCATACGTGACGTTGAAGGCCCTTCCCTCTTCGCTCATGTTGCTGTCACGTATGGCATCACTGCTATCGTCATGTACTTCATCTGGTCCAACTGGAAGCAAATGCTCAAGTTGCGCCAAGCTTGGTTCCGTTCACCCGAGTATATCCAGAGCTTCTATGCCCGCACACTTGCTGTCATGCATGTGCCGAGGAAGTACCAAAGCGACGAGGGCATCCGCGCCATCTTCGAAAGTGTACAGGTTCCTTACCCCACATCGGCTGTGCACATCGGCCGTAGGGTCGGAAGACTACCGGAGCTCATCGAATACCACAACGAGGCTGTCCGCGAGCTCGAACAGGTCCTTGTTACATATCTCAAGGGCGGAAAGATTGCAAAGGAGCGTCCAACAATTCGCATTGGAGGGTTTCTCGGTATGGGTGGTAAAAAGCGCGATGCCATTGACTGGTATACGTGAGTCTCGTTCACTTCTTTGCCGGGATGTTCCTCACTCTGCTACGCATCTAGTGCTAAACTAACCCGCACCGAGAAAGCTATTGAGGACTATCGGCTGGAGATAGACACCCGCAAGCCAGAAAGTTATGGTTTTGCATCCATGGCTGCAGTTCCGTACGCGCATATAGTCGCCAACATCTTGCGGAACAAACACCCCAAAGGCACAGATATCACTCTTGCGCCTAACCCTAAGGATATCGTGCGTTACGCCTTGCCTCGTGTTTTAGGCTTAGCGTTTGTGAATTCACACTGGTAATTAATAGGTCTGGGAGAACATGAACAAGACTGGTGCTGAGTTGTTCAGGAACAAGCTGCTGGGTGCTATCATCATTACCGTCATTTGCGCGTTCAATACTATTCCCGTGTTTGCCATCTCCATCTTGGCAAACTTGTCGTCGGTAAGTTTAACATGTGATCCTCGTATTCCCCTGTATTCCTCACATGGTCCCTGAAAGATTTCGGCATACGTCGCTTTCCTTGGCGAATGGAAGGCTGCATCGGAAGGATCGTTCGCCGTCGTCTCTGGTGTGCTTCCCCCCGCTGTCTCAGCGTTCTTTGGTTTCTTCTTGCCCATTGTCATGCGCTGGCTCAGTCAGTTTCAAGGCGCACTCACCCACTCCAAGTCAGTATACTTTGAGCTCACTCGGCTTTGTCGTTACTGAAACAATCAATTGTTCTCAGACTGGATCGCGCTGTTGTTGCTCGATATTTCGCCTTTTTAGTAATTTCGCAATTAGTCATCTTCACCCTGATTGGGGTCGGCTTCAGTACGTATCTCACCCTTTCACTACGAAGGATTGTGGACTTATTCGCATCTGCAGTTGCTGTCCAAACAGTCGTGACTGAAATTGGCCATCACGCTAGCTTTGGCGAAATTATCCGAAACCTTCGCAGTAAGTCGTACTTTTCTACACTAGCCTTGACTAACACCTTGGTGGTAAAGGTCTTCCCCAGTCCATCGGCAGGACGTACATCAACCAGTCTTCTTACTGGCTTACATTTTTCCCGTGAGCTCTTCGTCAGTCTAATCCACCGTAAGCATTAGTAACGCCCTTCATCGTTCAGGCTACGCGGATTCCTGGTTGTCTTCGATTTGGCCCAGATTATCAACTTGGTCTGGACTTCATTCCGTACGCACGTTTTCGGTCGGACACCGAGAGATATTCGCGAATGGACTCAGCCACCTGAGTTCCAGTATGCCATTTATTTTGCCAATAACGTGAGTTCATTTTCGTGAGCGGATTATTAAGTCCTCTTATATCCATTCTTTCCAGCTATTCATGGCAACTGTTGCACTGATCTTTGCACCAATGGCGCCTCTCGTCGTACTGGCTGGAGCGATCGTCTTCTGGATGGGCTCTTGGGTTTACAAGTATCAGCTAATGTTCGTGTACATCACGAAGGTCGAAACCGGTGGAGTAAGTATAGTGAAGGAATATGTGGAATTCAAGACGCTCATTGTCTTGTTTCAGCGTATGTGGAACATGGTAGTCAATCGACTGCTGGTAGCTTTCATCTTGATGCAACTGCTCATGTGCCTGAGTAAGTCATCGTTTATCTGTTTCTCTAGAAGAAAAACCTAAAATAATCTCCAGCTATCGGCTTACAATATGGCTTTAAGACATTCTACTGGGTGACGACCCTGCCTCCAATCGGCATGATGATTGTCTATAAAATCTGGCTTGATAGGAATTTCTACAAGTCCTTCGCTTACTACCTCCCTAGCGAAGCAGAACTTCGAGAAGCGAAGATTCATTCAGACCGTGCCGACAATCTTCGTAATCGCCTTGAGAAGCGTTTCGGACACCCAGCGTTGCATGCCGAGCTCTTCACCCCTATGCTTCATGCCAGGATGATGCCCCTACTCCCTGAAGTCTACAAGGGTAAGATCGGAAACGACAAGGCCGAACTTGACGAGTTTGGCGGCCAGAAGATGAGAGCACAGGTCATCGAGGGCGGCATCCGGATCGCTGCCATTGACCAGCGTGACCTCGAGTATGACCCTGCGTTGTACCAGCGCGACCGTGGGGAGCTCGATTGGGACCAACGCTCGTTCACTTCCGCCGCCGTGCTCGGCAACGATGGCGCTTCAATGTACGGTGGCAAGACGTTCTATAACAATGGTCGTGCTTCACCTGCGCCTTCACTTCCATACCAAGGATCAGGGTATGCCCCGTCCCAGTACGCGCCGTCTGCCTACGAACGATATCTTGCGCAAGGACCCAACGCGTCGCAGGCGGACATTGAGCTCTCACAGCTCCCACGTGGCAAGAGTGTCGACCAGCTCCCACTCCTGCCTCACCAGCAACCGTTCCTTGACACGCCCCCGAATGGCCCGCCGGTGCCTGGTTACACAAACTCCCCGACTTACCTGACACCACCTCAGCGCTTTGCATCTCCCGCCCCGCCCCGGTTTGCATCTCCCACTCCTCAACGATTTGCATCCCCCGCCCCAAGTGCATGGGGTCCACCACAGTCACCTTCACATACGCCAAGCTTGAGCCAGAGCGGACAGGGCTACTTCGATGCGCAGCTACCACCAGGCGCTGGTGCGCCCGCGGCGTACGCACCTCAACACCCGGGCATGTTCCGAGCGCCAACAGCGGATGGCTTCCGCGAAGCACCGCTGCACCGGCCTTATCAGCCGGCCCATCAGGGAAGTAGTTTCGGTTACTCCCCAAATCAGGGCGAAGGTGCTTCGCCAGAAGAGAACATGGCCGGACGTGGTGCGAGGAGAGGAGCCTACTGAACGATTACCCATGCATCTGACCTCGATGTCCGAGGGAGAGGAAAACGGATACCACGAAATAGGGCTCGGTCGCCCTCCAACTTTTACCCATTTTTACCTGCGTTACCACTGATTACCCATCATATCCCACAATCCCCAACCTTGTCCTCCGAGGCTTGCTGTGGTCGCCTCCAGCTGCCTCAAAGCCAACACCGACGACCCCCGCCGATCGACGCAAAATGGGTTGATCGAGCGCACGACCAGTAACAATTGCTAATCGCAATTGTTTGGACATACGCACGCATCATTTACCTATCTTAGAACACACGGACAAAACACCTTGGACTCCCTTTTACTTTCCTACGTACGGGTGCTCAGCGCTCAGCGGGCAGTGGTCGGACCTGGTCGGACTCTTGACGTCAATACACATGCACACCTCCCACAGACTACATTATATACACCAATTTCGCATCAGTAATGAGCAGGGGTGCCAGATTCGCTCGCCGGTGGAGCCTATCAAATTAGGGTCGATAAGTATGAACGTGAAGTTTCCGGTTTAACGTCTGTAATTGTTATTGAACTCTTCTACTGTCGTTATGTTATCGTAGTTACTTGTGCCGGCTTTGGTTTACTTACATTCTTTTGGACAAAATGTCGAAGTCTCCGGGGCTTTTGACTCTGCTTGAGCCCGTTGTTATAAAGCGCAAATACAACACGTCACTAAAACGGCAAGTCGGAGGTGCTAGGAAACATGCCCCTGATCATGTTGTCAACCCCCACCACCACCGCTTTATGATGAACACAAGGTTGTCTTCCAAATCTTCGATTCCTTGTTGTTCTTGGTCCACAAAATGACTCCCCTTCGCGTATATAAACGACTCTCTAGAGAGGCTTTCTGCGTCACGACCTCTGAACGAGACTCATTTGCATCAGAACCAAGCGCGAAATTACATCAACCTTTAGCGCAAGAAATTGCAGTAAGTAGAGCATTTTTCAAAGTCGTATCTGCGGTTCTCAAAACCAGCAGACCTCATCATCCTCATGAGCTCGACAGTAATCACCAAGGAGTTCAACAGATATGTCAGCAATCACATACCGATACGTCTCATCGAGTGTCGCTCTAGCGGAGATCCCAGGCTTGTCGGGCGGTACATGGTCAAGGACCACTTTCAACCGCTCATTGACCAGCTTGCGTTTGATAAAGAACACCTTGAGTCATATCGAACTCAGAGACAGCGTCAAGCCGCAGTAAACGAGTTGGTGCGAGGCGTGGTCAAGTACGCTGTGCTCTCTCACAGGTGGTCCGCAGAAGAAGTCTCGCTGCAAGACTTCGGGAAAGAAGCATGCCGATTGACAACTGGGTGGAAGAAGATTGTCGAGTTCTGTCATGAGGTCGCTCGTCAGGGCATCCGCTTTGCGTGGATCGACACTTGTTGCATCGACAAGACCAGTAGCGTTGAGCTAGACGAATCTATTCGATCGATGTTCAGGTGGTATCGCAACTCGACCGTCTGCATCGTTCACCTTGCTCAGACCGAGTCGCTTGTGGAGTTACCGCAGGACGAGTGGTTTAGCAGAGGATGGACGCTGCAGGAGTTTCTAGCCCCACGCAGGATACAGTTCTTCGGCAGGAACTGGAGGCGACTTTCCAAGGTTGCTGACTCCGCCGACGACAAACAGACCGACCCTGACCTCTTGCATCTAGCTTGCTCAGCCGCAGGGATTTCAACGCAGGATTTGTGCGGCTTTGTCCCGTCCCCTACAAGTGTCGATCGGCGTATGTCCTGGGCAGCACGCCGGGAAGTTACCAGAGAAGAAGATATGGCTTACTCTTTGATGGGAATCTTCGGCGTATCTTTCTCAATCGCCTACGGAGAGGGCGCCGACCAGGCTTTCTGTCGCCTTGTCGAGGCTATCATGATGATGGGAGGTAACCCATCGGTTCTCAACTGGGGCGGCACCGCGGCGGCTCACCATGCTACGTACTGCCTTCCTGCCTCGCCTCAAAATTACCTGCGCGCACCCGATGACTTCGACAATCTCGACTCGAGCGATCCGGGCTGTCTTGACATGGCGCTCACGAGCAAAGGTCTTCGTGTTCCTCTCGCCATCGTCCATCTATCAACTCTCTCCTTCGATCGAACACAAGGCGTCGTTCAATTCGCATTCGAGGCGGTCGATATTCGCAAAGTTGTCGGTCCAATTGTCTTAACGATCCAAGACTATGAACTCTTCGATCGGCTTTCTCAGCCTGGGACCATTCAAAAATCAGACTTGCGATACACCTATGCCTTGGGCGTTACGTCCTACAAGACTTACTTGAAAGGAGACACCCCTACCATCGCTTCCCCTATTAGAGGGTTTTTGCTTGAGGGACGTGCCTGGTTAGGTGACTGGTCACGAATGGCCGATGCGAGAGGGAAAACGTGGAGAAGGATTGAGACAGATCTGATAAGTATTCCGTTCAACGTTGACGACAAGACTTCCGCTAGGCCAGAGGAAAAGTCTACTACAAGAGAGTTACAATACCGGTGGATGCCCGTGGAGGTATACTTGTAGTGGTATTAGGCAGTGCACGTCAAATTGTATGATGAGCATTAGCGTAACATGTCTTAACAGCCCAGGGTACATGAGAGCTTGTTCATAATGGAAAGATGACATCGAACACTCATCAAACATTGTGTTGCGAACGTGTGCCTGTATGTTCGAACACGAACTTGGGGGCGACGGACCTCGATCCTCAGACTCGTCAGCTTCAGCCTGAGATAATCAACAAAATACAGGCGACACAATATTTCAGACTGGGGAAGGTTGCGAGAATTTTTAGGGTGGTCTAGGGTGGCACATAAAATTGAGACAAACTGAATTCGCCTCCGATGAGAAGTGCTCGTGGCAAGTCTCGCGCAGGCCGAGGGTATACAGACTGGTAACTGGGCTAATATATGTCACAGCAACCTGTCCTTCGTTACGGCGACAACCACTCCATTCGTGTCTCTTCCTCGTTTAGCTTCGCATCTCCACCTCCCACCTCCCCTCTCAGCGGTCTCTCGAACCGAAAGGGCGCAGGGTGAGGTATGCATCGGGAGCAGCAACACCGTCACAGAGCCCACATCGGTCACCTTCGAACCCAACGCCGTCACCGATGAAGTCACCGAGACCAGCCAGATGCTCATTGAGTAGAACCACCTGCCAAGC
Organism: Coniophora puteana RWD-64-598 SS2; assembly: GCF_000271625.1. NCBI lineage: Eukaryota > Fungi > Basidiomycota > Agaricomycetes > Boletales > Coniophoraceae > Coniophora > Coniophora puteana. The sequence goes on from NW_006913059.1 coordinate 816,367, forward strand.
TACGGCATCCATGCGACGACAACTGGCAGAGTGAACAGATTCAAGGAGTCTCCCTAACCTCCCTGGCTCCCTGGTCCCCCCCAAGCGCCATCTCCAACCCCGCAACTCCGCAAGCCCTCAGCTTTTGCTCACCTCCCTCCAAGGCGCGTTGAGCCAGTGCATCTCGCACTTCTTGCCACGACCGATCGCAGCATGTGGTGAACCCATCTTTCAGTCCGAAGCGCAGCAGGACGCGGGCGAGGAGACCGACGACATCCACGCGCGCACGAGCAGCAACCCGTCTGGTATTCCTCTTTTACCTCACTGGCTGCTTGACGCGATTAAGGACCTTGGTCCACTTCCCGTCGCGGCAAGTCACTCCGCTCGCACTTGAGGTTGTTGTTCGACAACAGCCTGGGCTGGATCATTGTCAGTGAGGCGCGGCTGTTCACATCTCAAGGACGACTAGTGCTATTCGTCCATGCGATATCACTTGGCATTACTTCATCGATCATCCTTGGCGAGGAATGAGCATTCTGCCGGTTACTGCAGTCGGTTTCGCTCTTCCTATGTGGCCAATTTAAACTTTGTATCTCGTGGACCTAATCGACTTGGGAAGCCCACCCATCGTGAATGTTAGGCATTGGCTCTTCCGCGGCGATTTCTCTCTGACAATTGACCTAGTACTAACACTGCGCTGCGGGTGCGCACTAGTATTCTGCCACCATTAAACCTTTGACGGTACCGTCACTAGGATTAGCGCTCGTCTTTGGCCCAACCAGGATACCCGAGTACGTCAAAGATGGCGTCATGGAGGTACTCCTGGCGCAGATCCTTAAGCCGTCAATTACAGGCTAAAGCATCACACGCGGTTTTGTACTACCCTGGCGTGTCTTGGGGACGCGATTCACAGTTTCCTGGCGCTCGATCCCTGGCACTTGATCACGAGTCTCCTCCAATACCTTCTCCTTGTTCCTACATACGCGAATTCAGGGCGATTCCGCCGTGTTCAAACTTGGGAGACTCAGAAAGTGAAGAAGGAAGAAGAAAAAGGAGAAAACATACACACGACACGACAATCGCTATTTTGGATCAGGGTCGATCTTTAGCTAAAACCCCTGTCATCGACGCGTCACTGTCTCCATATACGTGAGCACATTCCGGCCGACATATTCCTGCAGCCGGTCATTTTCGAACGGACTTATATCTCATATAAAAGACTGAATTAGCCAATAGCGAAGATGCCGTTTCCAGCACCAAAACTTCAATGGCCTCAAGTTTGATCAAACATTCATCGTTAGCCACCTTGCTTCCTACAGAATTACTTTCAGCTATCTTCGTAGAATGTGCCAGCCTCCCCGATCACGACTTCGACCCCTTGTCCCACTATGCACCAATGGACTTTCACACGTGTAGCCGCGAATGTCTCTCGTGGCTCATTGTCACCCACCTGTGTCGCCGCTGGAGATTGATAGCCCGCTCGACGCCATCGCTGTGGACCGTAGTTCCTCTTTTCGACCTCAAATGGACGCGGGAGATGATAAGCTGCGCTGGAGCATTGCCTCTGACCATCCAGGCTGACATGTCACTCCTTCTCCAACCTTTTGACGGTCTGCGGGAGGTTCTCAATCACATCGGACGCATACGGGATTTTCGACTTTCAGATGGTGGGTTGAGAGATGAAGCAATAAAACTTTTTGAAGGTATTCATCCGGATACGGGCGGTCCCCATGGTCTTGAACGGCTTTGCCTCCGGTCCGACGACAATACAGGATCCCAGGATTCGCGGCTACCCTCGAACATATTTCACCCAACAGTCCCGTCGTTGAAGAGGCTGCGTCTAGATAATTGGGCTCTGGACTTCCTGGTGGCATCTCCTGCGCTCCAAAACCTTACTCATCTCCAGCTCATCTCCATCGACTACGTCGACTACGACATCATGGATTTTATGACTGCTTTGGCAGCAATGGGCCATCTCCAAGCGCTGACCCTCATTCATTCGTTCTATCCTCATGATGAAGTTCCATCGTACGATATCGCCTTGCCCAGCCTGACCTGCGTCGACATGGAGAACGACCATCTAGTGGATTGTAACGCTCTCTTCGCCAATTTCCGTTTATCCCGTCCCCTCGATCAATTCCGACTACACTTCAGTCAGTTCGGGTCTTTTGAACAGGAAATATCTGTCCTTCGTTCTATGATCCAGCAGAGTAAGACGCTGGAGGAGGGCTCAGACGGTAGACTGTCTAGCGTGGACCATTACCTTACCGGCCTTTCTTTCGGGCATTTTTCCTTAACGCAAGGAAGCGTCCGGTTTGAGCTCTCGGTGCGGGCACCCAGTGGCCGCCGTTCCCCTGTTCAGTTTACGGGGCGGAGCTGGCAGCCACCGGCGTTCTCTTTGGGCTGCGGCTGCTTTGTTGAACAAGCAGAGTCATTCCTCTCTAACATGCTCGGGATTGTATCACTTCAATCGGTCTGCTTTGCCACCTTCTTCGGATACGACACGCCTCAGCCATGTTGGGATGTCTTATGCAGGGAGCTCCCCTCCGTACGGGTACTTTTAGTCTTAGGGTGCAGTGTCGAGAGCATGGCGCGGGCGCTCATGCCTGTACCCGGACAGGACCTCCCCGCTCCCAGCCTCCGACGCATGCTGCTGTTTGATGTCAGGGTCGACACATATCGTCGCGAGGGCGTGCCCTCTCTTCGGGAACTTGCTGACGCACGGCAAGCTCGAGGGTCTCCGTTGGAGGTTTTGGAGATGAATCCACATGCTGCGATGGGAGAGAGAGCAAGGGACTGGGCTGCCTTTCAGAGTCAGGGGCTCGACATCGTGTGGGACGTGGTTAGAGGGTCATTAGGGCAAGGATGCAATATATGAAAGTGAGTGACTTGCTAGCACTCGGTCTAAACACGGGCTAATATGGTCCCTTAGACAAGTTTCTTCCGGTCCGTTCATGAATTATGAATGATTGCCTACGTTCTCAACATATCTTAATCAACACCGCGACGATACGTTGACGTGCCGTGCATACTAATGCTTACTATTTAGTTCTAATCCTTTCAACTTCCCCCCACTCCGTAGTACTGCTTTGAAATTGCTTTGAAATCATTCGTACGCTTGGGCCTCGGTATGCTGACTGTAACGATACATTAACGTGCCATGTATACGAGAATGCCCATTACTTAGTCGCCGCATATCGTTTTCAATCACCCCCATTTCGTAGTACTCCTGCTTTGAAGTTATTTGTACGTTTGGGCCTCGGTATCCTTATCGTATTACTAGGTTTCTGCGCACCTCGTGTCAATGATCAAATTCTGTAAATTTCTCATTCATACGAGCTTTCGAAGACGCGGCATTCACCACGCATGCATTCTCGGCGAATTATGAATCTATCGGAGAATGTGTGTTGTATCGTTAGAACTCGGATTCGAGTTTTTCATTCAGGGGGACGTTGAGTGTGAGACGAGCTGACGTCGTATGAGGTCAGTGTGCCTCAGGCCTCACCACGCGTCTCACTCGTCAACGCGTCAACGTTCAACATTGAAAGGCTCTTGGGTCCGTCCATCCCGCTTCAAAGGACACGGTTAAGGTCGCCATGTATCCACTGTTCGACAGTAAGCCCGCTGCATGGGCATCGTGTTGTCCAGTGCTAACCATCCTCCAGGCCTTCGTAGATGGTTCTTCCTAATTCCAACAGTCGTATGCCCCGCCAACTTCTTCATCGACGCGCCATTCGGCCGCTTCGTCCCAGATGGAGACAGCATCCTGCTCGTGGATGGCATTAAGTCGTGGATACTCATGGAGCTCGTATCCCCCATCACCTTCCTCTATACAATCACTCAGCGTCCCTTCGCCGACACCTCCCTCATGGCCCCCAGCGCCTCTACGCCTCTATCAGGACCTCAAAAGCTCCTTGCAGGCCTCTTTCTCCTGCACTACCTCAACCGTGCCCTCATATCGCCCCTCCGCACCCCCTCGCGTTCGAAGTCGCACATCATGGTCCCGCTCGCCGCCATCTCCTTCAATCTTGTCAACGGCTCGCTCATGGCGTCCTACCTTTCCTCCTCCTACGCCGCGTCCTTCCTTGAAGGCGCATTCAGCCGCGCAAGTTTCTGGGCTGGCGTCGGCATTTGGGCCGCCGGCCTTGCTGGGAATATTGTGCACGACGAGGTTCTCCTCAATCTGCGGAGGAAGAAGAGAGACGACGAGTCCAAGGAGAAGGACAGCAACGGCGCTGCCAAGTCTAACAAGCAACACTACGCCATCCCGCATGGATACATGTACTCGCTCATTTCGTACCCCAACTACTTCTGCGAGTGGTGCGAGTGGGCCGGGTTCGCGTTCGCGGCCTCGCCTCTCCCCTCTGTTGCATCGTGGAGCGCGGTCCTCTCGACGGTGTCGCCTCCATGGGTTTTTGTGTGGTCCGAGGTACTGATGATGATCCCAAGGGCATATAAAGGGCACAAGTGGTATCATGACAAGTTTCCGGACTATCCGAAGGAGAGGAAGGCCGTTGTACCATTTGTATTTTAACTGTGATAGGACGTTATGACTTTCTCGATGTTGTATACTATATGTAATGGTGCAAATTTTGATCTGATGACAATTTTGTGGGTTTTGTGTGCAAGGGTGCATGGTGGGCTCGTAAAAATACATTGGCAACGCTACAAAAAGCAGACTTTATTTACGGGGGCAGACTTCTTGCCGTGCTGTCGTATCTGACTGATGAGGTATCTAACATATTTTGCTGCCATTCAATGGACCTAGACCGCGTCACGCGTGGAGGATATCTTGCGGGGATGGCCATCGCGAAGTCACGATGCGAAGACGATGGGTGGATAATTCTCCCATCGAGAACCCCATCGTGTATCTATGCTGGTGAGTTTCCGGTAGGTTTTAGGCAGGCTGAGCGTGATACGCGACGTCATCGTGACCTGTAGTCTGCGTAGAGACGGATGTCAGTATGTGATAGCGATATTGGTGGCAACACTTGCAGAAAGGCGGTCCTGGGTAGCGAGAAAATGTCGGTCAAGAAAGTCGAGTGTGAAGTAATCATGTGCTTACTCTCCGAGAACGTTTTCAATGCCAGGTGGGGCCCGGACCATCATGATGGTATGAGCGATATTGACAAAGGTTATGAATCTATGGATGCGGAATAAGGTTCTCTCCGTGAGCCAAGGTGGGCGAACGTACGCATACCACAGCAATCCATCAGCAGCGAGCTTCCGCGCGATGGTGTCTCTGTTTGTGAAGGGCTGAAAGGGAAGCGCTCGGGCGAGAGTGAGCAAGAACACAAGTGTGTCGAACGCGATATAGATGAGGAAGCTTGTCAGCCTAGTTTCTAATTTTCTACTTTGCCTGAGCCGAAGATTGTGCGAAGGTTTGAGTGAACGGGACAAGACTTCCGATAAACAATGAACCTTACTTTTGAGGATCAATGTTGACCATGCAGACTGATTGCTATTCATTAGGCTGCTGAGGAGCACAAGCATGGGAACCCACCGTGCACCACAGGTGAATGCAAAGCCCCTGCAGGCCGACATGAGAGAAATCCGTCGGCTACGCGGTAAGGTAGCGGACTCACGCGTGGGCTTTGTAGCATCTGCTAGCGTGACCCCGAGCCAGATCGCGAGAACTAAGAACAAAATATAGGTGACCAGTGGCGTGCTCTGGTACAGTGCTTTTACTCTAAATACACAGTCGTTTGAATAGATGAATGCATTCCGGTGATTGTAGCGCACCTTTTGAGCATCATCACCGACGAGACAGTGAGGCTTGTCATAAGCATGGCACTTTGGAATGGGAGAAATTTTTGACACCTGTAACAACGGAAAATGATATATCAATGTAGTAAGCAAGCGAACGGGACAGACTCCTGCAGGGGCACGGAGTTAGCAGTAGATTTGCAACGATGTGCTGTGATGACATACAGTAACACTCAAATTCGGAGAAAGGTACGCTATAATAACAGACCCATTAGACAGCAATTATGGCTCAGGTGAAGAGAAAAGGCGCACAAGCGAGAAAGACGATGTAGGCCGCTGGGGTGAAATAGCGGTTCTACCAATCGCCATGAGCTTAACATCAGTGCTGATCTCTGCGGTTCCTGGCACAAACTCATACAAAGAGGAAGAGGTAGGCCACTTGGGTGTGTCAGATATTGCGGTAGCTAGACGTTGCAAGATCCTTACTCAGTTTCTTAGGTTCCTTCCAAACAAACTCGACCTTTGTCCCAGCGCACATTAGGCTCTTAACCGGTCTCGACGACTGATTTCCTGACCTCATCGGCGAATGTGATCATATGGTCCCAGACGAGAATTGTAAATCCAAGCAACCTGACATACTAGAGAAATGTGAAGAATATTCGTAGGGTGAGGGGGAATCCATGCCAGCCCTGGAGACGCACTGTAGTAAGAAATCTTCTCCGATGAGACGCTTTGGTTAGCCCTGCGATATGGTTCAGAAGAGGGGAAGTGACTCACGTATCCCATTTGTCGTCCAGCTCAGGGTCGTCGAAGTTCTGGGGTAGACCTCGCCAATGATCGTGATTCATTCGCATCGAGGCGTGAGCACTCAGCACTCAGCACTCAGCGGGGAAGGCGAGAAAACGAGGAGAACACAGAGGCTGGGTAGATAGCCCGGCTCGTATCAGACCTCATGAGGGTGTAGCCAGTCGTGACATTGACATTGGCAGGTGCGACTGTCGTCCTTTGGAATTTGACATGTGTATGTGCCGCTGATAATCGAAAAGCATATTGTGCTAGCATTAGATTGTCTCGAACAAAAGGTAGGTCACCCGATGACTTTAGAAGGTTGGGTCGAAAACAGTTGTTATCGTCGAACCCTTCTTCTCGTCGGGTTGCAGAGCTTGTCAAAAGAAACCGGCGCGCTCTCCGTGGCGTGATATGCTAATTACGTAATAGGAAAATCAGGTGGACTAATCTGGAAAGGGAGAATTATTTGGACAGAGCGGTGGAGGAGACGCGCAGCTCTCTGGCGATACCCTACACGTTCTCCTCCACCAAAACCTTTTCCTTGCCCGTCCAGGGTATCAAAACCCCCATACTCTCCATCACCCGCTAGGGCAATTCCTCCTCCGAGACCTCTCAAAGTCCTCGGATCCTCGAATCCTCTCGGTTTACCCCGGTCTACGATACCTCACACGCAGAAATGATGTCCTCAGACGAGCCCGCCTCTTCCCCGTTTGATGGGGTTCTGTCTTACTACTACAAGGCGCGCAGGTCGTACCAGCAGACGCTCGATAGGTGGACTCCCCACGTCCTCCAGCGCTGGCTCGCTACCCTGGGTTTCGTCAGTTTGTTCATGCTCCGGATCGTCCTCAGTCAGGGAGTGAGTCTCTTCACGCACTTCTCCAGGCATCACGATTACTTATGAACGCATCGTCTTGCCCAGTGGTACATTGGTTAGTCTTTCCGAAACCTTTGCGAGTCACCCAAGCTTACTATTCCCCAACCTGCTTCCTCGGTGCAACTCTCCCTGCAGTGTGCTGTATGTTCATCACAACATTCTGGCTTTCCCCCGTACTAACGTGCATGACCTTGCTTCATTTCAGATGGTCTCGCTATATACCTTCTCAATCTACTCCTCGCATTCCTTCAACCACGCTTTGACCCCTCGCTGGAGGACGACCTTCACGCGGACGAAATTGAGGAGGGAGTAGGCGAAGAAGACGAGGCACCACGGCTTCCGTCGCAACGTGACGACGAGTTCCGTCCCTTCGTTCGTCGTCTGCCCGAATGGCAGTTTTGGTGCGTGTGCAAATGTTGTTGAGCGCTTGTTGGAACTGACGTGGCCCTCCCATCACAGGCTGAGTTCAACCCGCGCCATTATTGTCTCAATCTTCCTCACCCTCTCCGAGGTCTTTGATGTCCCTGTCTACTGGCCCATTCTTGTCATGTACTTCTTCATCCTCTTCGCGCTCACGATGCGCCGCCAGATTCAGTACGTTCCATTCTTATTATTGTCCAAAAGTTATGTCTTTTGATAAGCTGTTCACAGGCACATGATCAAGTACAAATATGTCCCCTTCGACATTGGTCGCAAGGCCAGGTACGGTGGCAGCCGGTAAAAGCTGTATTCAAAGGAATGCATGTGATGTTGGTACGAGATGATAATGGAGACTAGGAGTATTTATCTCGCAGCGTTGAATCGCGGGGCAGAAGCTATAGATACGGTAATGATTTATGCATTGGTAATTGGCTATCTCTTGGGCGAGTTGTCCTTCTATCTCTATCGTGTGCGCGAGCTTAGTCCTACCACCCAATGAGTCAAGGCGAAGGCAAACAAGTCGAATTTGACTTGTTATAAACCATATGGTCCTGCTTTACTTTGGTATGATCTGGTGCAACTCTTCACATTCCGGCGACCGCCCCGGTTCATCACACGATGTGATCTCATGACCCCTATCGCTGGCCTCCCCGGAACGAGGATGCGTCTCTTTCTCCGTAATCACCACCTTCATTCAGCACTTTCACGGTGTACAAATGATGAGCGAACTGGCCATCGAGACCGATCTCGACGGTCTCCGCGAGATGGGCGCGCATGTCCTGCGCCAGCTCGCTCGCCATCGCGCCTCCTTCACATCTTCCGAGGGGAGCATAGGCACCTCGTCGCGGCCCGTTCCGCCGCCTCTGTTCGTCGGCGTGCAAGGACCGCAGGGAAGCGGGAAGACTTTTCTTACTTCTAGCCTTGCTTCCGCGCTTTCACGAGAGCCTCACTCCCTGCGCACGGCCGTGCTCTCGATTGACGACCTCTACCTGCCCTTCTCTGGCCTGCAAGCGGTGTCGGCAGAGAACCCGGGGAACCTGCTTCTGCAGGGACGCGGGCAGCCAGGGACGCATGACGTGCCCCTTGGCAGTAAAGTGCTGGCTGCGCTGAAAAGCATCAACGAGCTGGGAGCAGAGGAGGTCGAGCTGCCGGTATTCGACAAGTCGCTGCACGGCGGCAAGGGCGATCGGCTCCCCGAGGGCTCGCACGTGCATGGGCCGCTCGATATTGTTCTTCTCGAAGGGTGGTGCGTCGGCTTTGCGCCCTTGCCCGGCAAGGGGTCTGGCGCGAAGTCTGAGGATGTGAGGGGAACCACGATCGGCAAGAGGTGGCGGGAGCCGGTGCCGAGCCTTGGGCATGGGGATGAGCTGCATATGGATATGGAGGCGTTCGTCAAGGAGGAGAGGTACGTGTGGGAGGTGAATGAGCGGTTGAAGGAGTATGTGGAGTGGTGGAAGATGCTGGATGCGTTCGTCCAGGTACGTTTCCGTATTTGACGAACGTCTAGTGGATGAATCCTGATTTCGTGCGGTTGTGCTCTGCGCTCGATAGATCAGGGGTCCGGAAGACCAGAGGTATCGCATTATATATAAATGGCGAATGCAGCAAGAGCACTACATGATGGTCCGGAACGGGGGAAAGGGCATGAAAGACGACGAGATCAAAAAGTACGTTCTCGTTCAATTGCCCACCTTCATCGCTCTTAACGCATTGCAGCTTCGTGGACCGTTATATACCCGGATACGTCTTCTTTGGCGATGGTGTTACCGAAGGTTGGGAAGTCGATGGTGTATATCAGGAACCACCTTGGAAAGGGCGTGGCCTTGCTATCTCTCTCGGAGAGAATAGAGAAATGCTCCGAACCGATTACTTTTAGAATCTATTGCCCGTGGTGTTCTCCGCTTTGCACTAGTAGCCTCCCTGGCTAGAGGAGCGATGATACCAGGCCGTCCAATCCCGATCAATGATTCCAACTCTTGTGCTGCCTTTCGTGGTGCTTTCGAACGGCCACAGTATAAGCGTCTTACCAACAAGGGAAATCCCAACATCTCAAGTTTCAACTCCTTGGGCCGCATAAGCGTCTGTCAAGCGCCTGTTAAGCGCCCAAAGAACTCCGCCTGAATTACAGGAGTATTATCGGTGCTGCATAGCTCATCGACATCCCCGTGAGAGCGAACCCCACCTGGTGAGGAGACGGGTCGGCCCTTCGTATCCTCCGCAGACGACCTTGACAGACCTTGACGCAAGCTTCGCTGGCGCTTAGCTGCATGAGGCTACAGGTTACACACAGGTTACGCTTGACTGCGCCAAGCCGGACGGTGATCCTCTTGACACCGTCACGTCTGAGCCATCAACTCGTCGAAGCCGTCACAAACGTCATTCTCGCTCGAGGCCAGAGTTGAGGTAAGGACTCGGTTCCTTGCAATCCAGCCTTGCATGCGCGAAGATGCTTACTCAATTTCCCCCAAGCAGACCGTTATGCTACAGCGCCGTCTTCTCTAGGCAACTATTGTCAAGCTCTGTAAGAGCGACAATATAGAGGACGCTTGCTCCCCTACCGTGACATCTTGCTGCAAGTTTGACTACTGTTTTACCAGGCTCGAAAGGGCTCGGACCACGATCGACGTGTCAGCCAAGTCAAATCCTGATCGATGCGAGGTCGTAACCAGTGGTATGGGCTGGTATGGGCTGGTATGGGGTCATATCATCTCAGTTCTCCTGGCCGTTGGTAAGCGGCAGTTGTGCCTTTTGAAGCTGGGGCGGTATATAAATCTTGCTGCCTTCATGGCAGGGGTTGCCAAGTTAGATCACCTACCATGAAGTTCCTCGTTCTCGCTCTCTTCGCTCCTCTCGTCTCTGCCTGGTCGGTCTCCACCTATGTCGGTGGCGATGAGACTTGCTCGACGTCGGCTGTAGTCAGTGTCTCCTAGACTGTTTTGTTGGACAAGGACTGACTTCAGTGACCTTGGCTAGACCACCATCACGGACGTAGCTCCCGGTCAGCGTCCCAGCAACTGTGTTGCCTTCCCCGAGGGCGCCAACATCACTTCGATCAAGTGAGTATTGTAGCTTTCAGCTTGAGTTCCGTTAAGTGAGTTCTTTAGGTTCGATCCCAGTGCGGGCAACGGACCTTTCACCAACGGAGGCGGAGTAAGTAAACATCTTCGCCGATAACTATGCCTTCCTGAGATATTTCTTTACCAGATTACCTTCTGTAAGTGCGCAAGTCTATCCTCTCGGCGCATCTAATCACGAGTCGCGTGGCTGTAGACCAGTCCATTGAGGTACGTTGGCGAAAATGTTATGGTGAATGTGGCAACTCACAATTATTCGAATGATGTAGTTTTGCGGAGAGGGTCTCACGCCGACCTACGCCATTACCTCTCAGGACACCCAAGAACTCTGCTATGACGCCAAGAGCCAGAACACGGTCATCGGTGCCTACCAGGTTTAGAACATCACTAGCTCGTCAAGCTAAGGCTCAGCACACTGACGACATGAATCTGACCGACGAAGGGAGCTATCATATGGCTTGCTTCATGCGAAGGTAGATACATGATAGATACAGAACTCTTACCTTCCAGGATAAGGAGAAGGCGAATTGAATCTGACTACGAATGACGCTTTTGCATTTTGATTGAGAATCTCAGTATCTGCATGTTAGCCTTGTTAGGTGTCAAGCTAACACGATTCAATGAAATCGTCGGACGTCGCGAAGGCTTCGTCGAATTGCTGTATGGTCGATTTGTCGGCCAACGTTGACCGCATCTGTGCCTTTGACCGGGTCAGTTGCAATGACGTGCTAGGTGCCCAGCACGCGGCCAGCGGCGCCGGAGGCAAAACGCCCAGCAGAGCATAGCGCGAGTCGATATTCCCACATTCAAATTTCCTCCTCTCATTAACATTCCTCAGCCCGACTGTCGCTCGAAAACTACGAATTCAGCACATCTCAGCTAGCTCATCGTCGGTTTTCCGTCCAACTCGCCCTGTGTTTATTGCACACGCCATGTATTTCACTGTAGCTATAATATACGTCATGCACGAGAGCTAGGGTTTCTGACGCTTTTGGGCACGAATTCCGTCAGCGAGCATGCCCGCCCACCGTGCACCCAGCGACTCTGCTTACTACTAGTCTCCCGTAGGCAGACCTTTATGGATTGCGGAAGATAGTCGTTCCTTATAACCGATCCCACCCAAATCCCACCCAACCTTACAGTGCCGGCGAACGTATTGAATCCAAACCTTCATCAGGCCGTTGACACCCATTGACACAGACTGACGCCAGGTCAGCCCAAAGGGCCGGGTTTGGCACATCTTGACAGCACCGGCACGAACTGTCAGCAGGCTGAGGGAGCACGAGTCGAGCACGCGATAGGCGACAGCTGCGTCAAGAGCTGTCAAAAGCCGGGAACGTCTGGGGTAGTTTCGCATGATCCTGCGGTGTGGTTGGTCTTCGGTTTTCTGTCGGTGAGTACAGCTCTTTGGAGGATGGTTTGCTATTGGTCGTCGCCATCGCCATCATCACGATATGCGAGGTGAATGGGGCTCATGACGTACACTAATATTCAGGAATGTGTAAGTATGGCTGACTGTTATCGCCCACTGTTATCGTCCACACATTTGGGCACTGTCCACAGATAGTACCGGGAAGTGCGTCTTTCGCATAGCGTAAATTCCTATGTGTGTCTCTCACAATCATGCTCATAAGCTTTCACCGACTATATGCGAGATCTCATGTGCGAGCATTTGACTCAGACTCTGTTGTCGAAGGCACCCAGGTACGTCATAACCTGCCATGCTGCAGCAGACGTCTGCAGACGTTTACAGGAGCTCACAAAGTCCATAGCTTCTCATAGCTCAGTTGGCCACGTGTACTCCCTTGTACTTCTGTCATGGGTCACTGAGATGGGCGCTCAACTGCTGAAGGTGGACAGTAAATGTCCTTCGGAATTCGCTCTACTGATCCGAAGTTACACCCAGCGTTTGATATGGTCGATCGTCTGTCTCCCTTCCTCCGTGACCCTAAGCTATAAAGAAGGTGCCAGCGTGAGCTCCAACAAACACCTCCACCAGATTTACTCATTCCAAGCAAAATGAAGTCCTTCACATTTACCCTCTTTGCTTCCACAGCGCTCGCGTATGTTCCACTCCCCCTACAAACTACGCGCGACCCACTAACCATCACCTAGCGCCTGCCCCCCAGACTTCATCAACGTCGTCTTCAACGGCGGTTCGACCCCGCAGCAATTCACGCAAATCCCCGGCGCCTCCAATTGGATCACCTTTGGCCTAGGCAGCAACCCCGGCCAGCTCCCCATGATGGCCTTCGCGTCCGACGTCGCGAACGCCGTGTCCCTCGTCAACGGCCCTAACCCCCCGCCCTACCTCCTCACCTTCAACGAGCCGGACTACTCCTACGCTGGCGTCACCCCCACCATGACCCCGCAGCAAGCCTCCGACGCCATCCAACCCCTCCTCGCCTCCCCGGGTACCGCCACCAAGTTCATCGCTCCTGTCACCGCAGATCCGACGTCGGACTGGCTGGACCAATTCTTTGCCGCCTGCAACTGCCAGTCCTTCTTCCACGCATACAACATCCACTCGTACCACCCGGACCTGCCCACCACGGAGAGCATCATCACCACGTATCACAACAAGTTCGCCGACAAGCCCTTGTGGATCACCGAGATCGCACCGGGCGGGGCGTCCCCGGCGTGTTCCATCGACTGGCCGACGGCCACTAGCTTCATGCAGGGGATTTACCAGTGGGCCGCGCAGCAGGGGTGGATCGAGCGCGTGTTCTGGAACTCTGGCAATGAGATCCCGAACGATACCAACGTTTGCAACAGCTATTTGTTGGATTCGAACAGCCAGCCGAGCCCGTTGTTGGCGCCTTTTGACGCGTTGACTTGCTAATTGCCCTTGACATTCTTGCATTATCCCAGATTATCGCCCGAGATGTATGACTACGGTACCCTAAGTACTCGAATCAAAGAAGCTGCGCGTTTGAATGGTTGTAGACGTTTTAACCTCTCGGAACTCGGCGACTCTAACAGAAGGAGATACATGCAACGGGAGATATTAGTGTGCAGCTGTAATGCATGTTTCTATCAGGAATAAGGAGAATACGTCGATACACCGTACCTAAGAACGTGGGATAAACTGATGAAACCACGCGCGTACGTTAAGCACTCTATACAAGACACGCCTCCGTTACTCTTCGGCATTTAGACGGCAATGGAGGGGAATACAATATCATTTTGGTACCACAGTACATTAACAGGATGATAGCAATGTCGCAAGGAAAGTGGAAGCACAATCCCAATAGCGCCGCGAACATACTCTGACGCCGCCAGATCAAAAACATCGGACAGGAGCCGACACGCTGTTCGCAGACGACGTTAAGAAGACGCACCCAAGTGCAGTGCGAATACCATCGGTTGACTGAATATTCTGGCTCCATCGGCGCGCCAGGCTATATACTCATGACGAACTTATCATGACGCGCTGGTCAGGCCAGAGAAATAGCGTGAGCTTTGCGGGCGCCTTGGCGGACTCGCTTGCCCTAACCTGGCGATAATTCTCGTACTAACAACGACAATGCCCTCGTGTATAGGGTACTACAACTGTCATGATGACGAGGAGAGAGGAAGGGGAAGGCAAGGTGAAGGGAGATGATGAGGGACTGGTAGATTCGGGCGACGGTTGGCCCACTCTTAAAGATGAAAGGGCCCAGGGGCTTAACAGTACTGCATCAGGAAATCGTCTGAATGCATTTGGACTTTAGGAGATGTAGAGCAGCTAGGTCATACGAAGGGGCCGACCAAGTTGGTCGACTCGGTCATATTCGGTCCACGACCTAATTTGGACCGAATTGCGCCGATGCGCCGGATTAGTTTCGCCAAGCGCGCCGATTGTGCGTCACGTGACTCTTTCTAGTGCATTCAAGGGGCCGGCCCTTGCCACATTTTTGGCTCCCGAAGCCCGGACCCCTTGGAACTTCTTCGGCTCGCCTCCGGCTCGCCGACCCCTTCGTATGACCTAGCTGCCAGATGTAGGGCTCTGGATCCTGAAAATGCATCGACAAAGGGGACACCAACGCACGTTCCGATTGGTCAATGTATTCTAGAATTCAATACAATTCGCATTCGAACAATTCTGCTTCAACAAACCGGTCGATCCCGTCGTCTTGTGGGCATGAGCTGACGCGGCCCACATTTAACAGTGGTTCGTAAACGGGTGCGGAAGTGAGATTTGGAGCATTTCTCTGGTCCTGCATTCAGTCTTTCGGAGCAGCGAGAGAGAGTGCTGTGAAGAGCATAGGAGTCTGCAACCAATCAACGGCAAACAAAAGCAGACCATATGCTTGTAGATACGATTAACTAGTAGGCCACCGAATAGACGAGTTTAGATGCCGTGACGTTTCCCATAGTACTCTTAACCTCGGTTGACGCAAGTCCGCCGAGCTGACCGACGCTCGGGTCTCGTAGATTCGCTGACACAAAGTCCCACTGCCCAATGCTAGGATGAGAATGATCCACATGTCCAAAGCAATGTCTCGAGAAACCTCCATCTTGCCATCGACGCTGTGACTGCAACGGAGTATTCCTGGATCCGGAGGTAGACAGGTGTATCGCGAGAATTGTCAAAACTACTCAGCTGGGCATACGTTGTGGCTCCGAGGGAATATTGTTTCTTGTGCGTTCATCCTGCCTAAGACCCGATTGGTTTGAACCCCTTTCTCATGGTTGTGTCCAGTTCTCGGCTGCTCCCGCGTTATTGTTGAGCATCTCACAAGTAGATCAGGTACGAACACTCAGAAGGCGTTTATACTTATCGGAAGAGAAAACCAAGATGGCCTGCTAAAAATACATCTGTATGCAAAACACGTAGACAGGCGTCACCGGATGACCATGAAAAAGTGCCCAGTGCTAATTCGGATGCAACATCCTTGCGAGTGTTCGGCATTCCGCAGCTATACATCGCTGGCACTTTCCTCTTCGTCTGCTCATTGAAGCTAGGAAGGATAGAAAAGATTGCCTTAGACACTGCGGGCTGCATGGGAGCGCTACACGCTCTTTCTGATCCTGTGAGTCGCTTTGCTATCACACTGACCTCGCGGACCTCGAGGTATATTACCGCATCGAATATCGGAATTCGTATGCAGTCAGTCCATTTTTAATGCACTGTAGACGAGATTGAAAGTTAATTTTGGCCAACGGCACTATGGCCGTTCCCATCCTTAGCGTTCCCGACACAGGATCACTATCGTCCGCATGTGCACCACAATGTTTAACTCGAAACCTGTGGGTAATTGTCTTGCTGGCAGCTGCCTGGCTGTCGGACACCTACCGATGCCTGACGATCAGCCGCCCTCTGCTGAAGTGACCATGCATTGCCCGACTGGGGGCTGGGACGTATAAAAGCGGCCTACGTCCAGCCTTATCCATCAGCTCCTAGCTGGTCTCAAAATTTTACCTTCATCATTCAAAGCAATGGCCCTTACCGCTCTCTCTGCTCTCGCTCTCGCTGCTGTTGCCTCCGTGGCTCAGGCGCAGTCTCTCAATGTCGTCAATAGCTGCAGCGAGGATGTCATCCTCTTCACCCAGACTAGCTTTGGTACCATCGACAACTACGTTGCCGTTGCTGCTGGCGCGTCTTCCGACATGGGGATCAGCTCCGACTGGGATGGTGCTATCAACGTCGGTACGGGCTGCAACAGTGATGCATCCACTTGCACCACCGGAGGTCCCACTTGGGATGGTGAAACCCCCTTCAGTCGCGCCGAGTTCAACTTTGTCCGTGCATTCGTTTGTCTCTCCTTTACTATGACTCACCTTCGCTTTCATCCGACAGTACGCTATCGCAGGCAGCGTTACCTATGACATCTCCTTGATCTATGGCTACAATGTCGGTATGGAGATCTCTTCCGCCGACACCAGCTGTGACGCGTATGCGTGCACGATCTCCTCGGGCTGCGTGAGTCGTATCATTACTTTCCTGAAGCAGTTTCTAAACAATCGTTTGAATAGCCCGTCGCTGGTCCAGGAACCGACACCTGCTACTCTCCGTGCTGCTCCTCCGCTGACGCATGCAGCGGTGGCGCCCTCCCTGCCAGCGGGGGCGGCTGCACCGACAACGCCGGCCCCGGCCCCAACAGCCCGTTCTACTATGACACTTGCCCGAACGCGTACGCGTTCCCCGACAACGATGGTGCTGGTCAGTACATATCTCTCATATGCTGGCGCGTGTTTTATCAACTTACCGGTATTCATAGACGGATACACTCCCGCTGACAATGTTGACTACACCTGCGGCAACACCGCTATCACGCTCACGCTCTGCCCTGGCACGACCTCCGACATTCCCAAGTAAACGAGGATATCGTAGGAAGTGACGAGATGACGTACCTATTATTTATGCACGTTTCCTGCTTTCAGTGGTTTGGGGCTACATTTTCCTGGATATATAGTATACATCTTCGTGGATGTATCAGTTTGGTGGGTGTTTATGGAACGTTGTAATCACGGGTCACTTTGGAACAATGCATTGTTGTTTCCAACGGTAAAAAATGGACATACTTTCTGTAATCGGTAATGCTACTTGTCACCGCGGTGGCCCAAGGCTCGAAGTAACGGATAACAACAAGACGCCACCCTAGCGCATTAAGCTAAGCAGTCACTACCAAAAGCACGGAAGCTTCTTGCAGAGATGAAAGGAACGCGGTGCGATACACCCTTCCCGGAGATTGGGTAGCAATGTAGCATACCTTCGGAAGCCCACCCAGCACTCAAGACCCGAGGCGTGAAACGCGGAAGAGGAACATGTTCTACTTAGCAATGAGTCCGTTGAATTCCGCTCACTATGGCTCTGGCGGTCGCAATAAATCTATACATTGATTGTTTCGAGCTCGTGGATTGAGATGGCAGAAGTCAGTTGTACCGGGCGTGTCATGGGCCTGTTCTGAGAATTCAAGCATGTCAACTTTCACGTTCGTTGTATGGAGAAAAACGCCTCACTTCTCGATGTCTATCACTAGTTGGGTCATCAGTCGCATCGGCTCGTATTAAGAGCGAATAAAGTAGCGTCTTTTTAGTTATAAGCCAATGCTAAGATATATGAGACTTAGGCGACTCACAGCCGTGTATACGCGTCCGCTTGGCACAGCGAAGAGCAGGGCCAGGAATGTATTGGGCTGGAATATGTACGACAACAAGCTTCCTAGGGTGATGATTCCAGCACAAACTCCCGTCTGGATCGCACCCCGCAGGAGCTGTTGAGCAACGTGGCTAGCCTTGCTAAATCCGACAGTGCGAGCTTGTAAAAGTGCTATGCTCAACGAGCCTAAATGTTGATGAGCATGACGGCGCCAGAGTAACAACAGGAAACATACCCGTAATGAAACCGTCCGAGACTAATGTGGCGACGAGCCAGGACAGGTATACCGACTTGGTTTTCTCCAGAGATGCGCCTTCCAGATTCCTGTTCTTCCGTCAGAGTTTCGGCACGACAACTGAAGAGGAGGACTAACGCTCCCACAGCCAGAGCCCGAATGGCAAAGGTCATCCCAAGGACAAATGTACATATAGCCAACGAGACTGCGACTAAGGCCCAGATTTTGTTTGAGGTGAGTCTCCAAAGCCTGCGAGAGGATATCAAATAAAATCGAGTCCACGAGAGGGTATCATTACCGTCGCGTAAAGAACAAGTGCATTGCGACGGTCGACCAGGCTGTCGCTATCGGTAAAGTCTGTATTGACCATGACTGCTCTAGAGATGTCGTCAAACGAAGTGAGCACTTTATTCCGATACTTCATTGCTACTTACGTGCGACGACAATACTGTCACTGTTGTGGGCTATGCTTGAAAAAGTTTCAATGTCAGCTGAATCCATAAAACAAATAGCAAACTGTAACTTACAATATCGACCATATGCCGTATATTGTCCTACCCAAGTCATGAGGCGCACGATCCCCTGGAACGTTTATTAGATAGAAATTTTGCTCACAAAGCAGTGAAAGTCGTGTCCACAATAAGCACAGAGTTCAGTAGATACCTATAAGATCAAAAGCTCGGCGGTTAGCCATATTTCTACTGCATGTACACGTGGAGCATATACATAACCACTAACCTGAGGGCTCGATGGTCATTAATATCTGCGATAACTTCGAACTGAGCTCTGAGTTGAAAAATTAGGTGAAGCCGGGGACTAACCTGCTTGACAATAACGAAAGAATTGACTCATGACAACGCCGTACAGGTAGGCGTTTACTGTGGTCAAAGTCGTGAGTGTGAGCGTAGAGGTTTCGGTTTATCAAACGCACGCACAGACGACAGCAAGCAAGAGCACCCCTGGACCGTTTCGTCGTTCAAACTTAGCGTGGTAAATTCCAAGGTACCGCCGAGACACATACCCAGCGTATCGTCATACTTGCCCATATTTACTACGGTCTATCAGAGTCTTCGCCCAAAGGACCCGCGGAACCGTTGAAGGGGATGGAAAGTGACGGAGACCAATAGATGCACGTTCCCTATATACTAAAACACTATCAGAAAAAGGTTCCGTCTAGAATTTAGTCCGAGAGCTCGCTCTGCTCGACAAGGCGACTTATGAGCGCTTGCACTTTGTATTGTGACCACCATGTTTGCCTGAACAACGCTCGGCGATACGGAAATACCGGTCGTTACCAACCTCCATCATCCGAGTCATCGACCCTTTGGGCACATTGACACGAGCATGCCGGAGTTGATAGGACGACTCCAGATCGGAGACTCAGATACGCTGTTAGTATTTCTCGATTTTAGCGCTCATCGCACGAATAGGAAGCCAGACCTAGAAACCGCGATAAGAATATTCCAACAAAGCCTGCGTTGAATTGACGAATAGCAGTAGCCCTGGATACTCAACCTGCGAGACAGCGGAAATCTTAAAGTTTAAAGAGTCAGCACCCATGCAAACTTGGGGGTAAGATCCGAATGGACCCACACAAATTTTCAAATACTTGATATCAGTGGTTCTGTCGCAAAGAAGGTTTGTGAGGAAGAGAAACTTCGTGGCCCCGCGGCTCGGCTGGAAGCCCTGAAGTCTCGTCAGCAATATGAACATCTAACACGGGCGAACGCACATTAGTCAGTGCAGGGATCATATACGGCCCATCCGGATTTCATGCAAGCAGTGAGTGCGAAGAGGGCGGTTGGAGTTATGTAAGGCAAATCACAACACGTCGGATTGTGTCAATAATTGCCGTGGCCCCTCACTCAGCCTCAGGCTATCCTCAGCCTTATGAAAAACCACACCAAGCAAAAGGAGGAGACGTCGACAGTTGGTGAAGCTCTTTGGCCCACCATCATCCACCATGTCTATTTAGTTCTCATCCTCCTCTTCTACCCTCTAGCTTCCGCGACGCTAGGAGTCATACTAGTACTGTATGCTAACTAACATACGCTAATTGGGTCTACACAGCCAGCGAAGCCCGCATATAATCAACGCAAGCACAGGTAAGTAACACCCGGAGGGTTGGTTAATTGGTCGATGTCAGAAATAAGAAAAAGAAAAAATGTGGGAAGTGAGAGGTTTTCACAATACACAGGTAGAGGCTTCATTATAATACTTGTCCTTGAGGCTGGATATTTGGCGTTAGAAAAAAGCGGCCCTCAGATTCGAGTTGTATGCGGACGCGAAGGTAGCGGCGAGGCGCGCGCTCATGCAGCAACAGATGTATCCTTTGCCCCGCCCGTCTTTGACGAAGCCGCAGCCTGCGCCTCCATCATTGCCTTTTGCGCTGCCTCCTTCTTCGCCTCGAGGTCCTTCATCTGCCTCTCTAACTCCGCCTTGATCCCGTTGCCCTGCCCGTCCTTGAGCGAAGAGGCGGACGCTTGCGTCGAGGACGTGTTGAACACCGCGCTTTTGTGCATACTGCCACTGCTACCGGACATCGTACCCGTCCCAGGCGCGTTCACCTTGACACTCGGCGATGACGAATCGAGTCCGCGATGGAACGAGCCGGGCAAGACGCGGTCGGGTGGGTGAGAGAAGGTACATGTGGCACGCGTGCAGCCCGAGCCAAAGCGGCAGGCCGTACCGCTGTTCTGGTGTGAGGAGTGGCGAGGTGGATGGGCGAAGGAGCAGCCAGGCCGTGTGCAGTTGGTGCCAAAACGGCAGGGAATCTGGTTGGACGTGGAGGGGTGCGAGGCAGCGGGGGCATGCGTGGCGGGAGGTTTTTGTTCAGTTACTAAAATGTTTTCAAGAAGATAATTAGCGAGAACGGCGTAGTTTGATAAAAACGTTGGACGAACCTTGGCCTGTAGCAGCAGCTTTACTGACATGCCCTTTCACGCAGTCCTTGTCTTGACAGTCTTTACCGGCTTCGCAGGCCTCACTTGAGAGGACGACACCGGACTCGGCCGAAGCAACAGGTGAAGGATGCGAGTAGCGGCACAACGCGTTCGTGCATTTCGTCCCGAACTTGCAGAGCGTGGGCGTCCCTGGGCGTGCAGGCAAGGCGTATGCGGGTTGACTAGGCGTAGAGGGCGCAGCGAGGGTAGCAGGAGCAGACGAGGGACTGGCATGGATAGGTTGGGGCGCCGCTATCGATGACCCTTGACCATTAATCGCCAACGTCTCCCCATCATCCGCACCGGAGCCCAGGTGACCCGGCCCAGCGTGCCCACCCCGACCCCGCCCTCGCCCGCGCATACCTCCGCGACCTCTTCCACCACCGTTCTGGAAGCCGTTCTGGTTGTTATTGTTGTTGAGATTCCCATCCTGACCAAACGCAGGCCCTGAGAACTGGCCCGTCTGCCCATTGATTAGGCCCATGGACGACGCCATCTGTGCCATGAGCGCCATCTGGTTCATCATCATCTCCTGTAGCATCATCTGATTCCCCTGCATATTCCCCATATTCATGTTCATGCCACCCGCGCCTGCCATGACCGCATTCATCGCGTTCATGTCCATCCCTGGTGGGAGCATCCCGTTCTGGTACGCCATCATCATCGCCTCGGGCGTTATCCCGCTGCCGTTGGTGATGCTGTCAATGCGAGCCTGAATGTCGTCCCCGCGTCCGCCTCCTCCTTGACCGAACTTGTTCCGCGGACCCATACGGTCGAGCAGACTTCGTCCGCCTCCACCGCCACCACCACTTGGACTAGCCTGCATGGCACGAGGACCGGTAGGGAGGTCCGTCCGCCGTGACTTATTCGGACCGCCACCCGAGGGTGAAGGCGAGCGCCCGGAGGCGGGGCGTTTGATGCCAGATGGGCCAGACGGGACGGCTTGGTTGAGGGCATGGCTAAGAGTAGAGCGGGGTGCTTGTGGTATTGGGCGGGTGGAGGCGGCTTTAGGCGCGGATGGGGATGTTTGAGATACTGAGGCGGCGATGACGGCGGCGGGTTGAGCTGGTGGTGCGGCATCTGGGGCACCCTTGGCGGCCTCGGTGAAAAGCCAGTCAGTGAAGCTTGCGTCTGGGAACAATCCAGTCAGACCACAACAACCCACGAGTAAACAAGGAAACGCACCGTAATCCGAGCCAATCACTACCAATGCATCAACGTGTTTAGCCGCGACGTTCTAGGTCGTATCAAAAAAAGGTAACGCACAGTCTTCAAGTTCAGACGTTATTTGAGCTGTCGAATCGGCTGTGAGCACTACCGCTAGGAAAAGGCGACAAGGACGCGACGCACCAGCAGTCTTGTTGTTGATTATCATAATAGTAATGTACTCTGCCATGACAGGGTCTATAATAGATGATGAGCAGTAGTATGAGCAGCGTTGGAGGTGTGCCTACCAGCGTCGGGGCTGTACCCTCTGCTCATGAGTTCATCCTGGATTGCATTCTGTATGACCTGTCAGCCCGTTCGCGCAGCGCATATAACGAGTGCAACACGCACCTGGAGGTTAGTTGCGCGCTCAGTTCCAATGACAAGACCAAACGCCATTTTCTTAGCGGAGGAGGGAGGGAAGGTGACGACGACGACGACGGAGACGCGGGTGAAGAGAACGTCGACGACTCACGAGGTGCTCGGCCAACCCACAACAGCGCCACCGCTGACAAAGCGTTCCTTACATAAGTAACCTTCTATAAATGTACTTTAGCCCCTTTCTTTGCAAAAAAAATCAAACCTCGCCTCCTTGAAGTGCTTCCAGTATTGTAGACTCTGAAGCAAGCACTAGAAAAACACGCCTCACGCATCCTCCTGCGAGGATATATCTAATGCGTTGTGCTGTCCTCTGCTTTTGCATCTCAGTGACGCTTCATCAGAATCCGGCACCCAACTCTGCCGCGCTTTTGTATGTCAAGATGCTCCGAAACACTTCATTTTCCATCCTGGGCAGTGACCAAGTGACCAATTCTTCTCCCAACCCGGATGTGACCTCCCTCGATACGCTTGAAGCTCATTTCGTCGACGATGTTTCTCCCGTGTTCGTCGCAATTACCCAAGTAAATGGTTTAATAACGAGATTCGCTAGTGCGGCCACATCGTTCTGTGAAAGGGTATACAAGAGTGCATTCAGAACATCGTCAACCGCCAGTGATTCCATACCGGTCTGACCACACGTGGCCACCAACATTTCGGGAGAATTCAAATGGAAATATCTGGTGGCGGTTTGTCCTCATAAAAACCCATCCAATAGACAACCAGTATAACAAAGAAACCACGCTTTTTACCCCATGTTAGGGAGGTTTACTGAGTAATCCGTTGCCTCGGGTAGGTATTTTATTTTCCGTGAGGGGCTGCGAAATGATTCGTGGAGTTAGGATGCTTCAGACGGGTCACCGCCTGCTAAATTTCGAGAATATCATAGCACTCGAAGAGTTCCAACAGAAATCTTCGAGCGAGCGGAATTATCGCGAGAAGGGTAGAATGCCGTTGGAACACTTATGCTGAAAACGGCGCACGCAATGCATGGACGTGTCGCGTTTAATATAAGCGCATCGGCAGTCCTGGGTTGCAAGTCGAAATGCCCTGCATCGTCCGTCCGATCAAAGGACATACCGGGCAGTCCGTGTGCTACTCAAGGCTGCGTCTTCTGGTGTCTGTTTGAGATGTATCTTGAGGATCGAAGGCGTTTCTTGTCAGAGCCTTTATGTGGCAATCTTGCGCAGCACGAGCAGAAGCGTGGCCGGCGCCTGAAAAGGTGCCTCCAACCCCCCAGTACATCAGTCATCACATGAATCACGCAAAAGAGCATGACAATAGATTTGAAACCCTCTTATTTCTACCGGGGCCATGCATAACAACAAGAAAGAGGTGGACAAGACATGGTAGGGGGTGCTACTAGGGACTATCATGAATGCGTCGTCGCCACTGGCCCTGGTGGCGTCCCGGAAAATTCCGGCGTTTGGACGTTCTTGTTAAACTCCGACAGGATCAAGGCACAAGAATAGCTGATACGAGGTTGAGCAGGAACTTGGACACATGTGGGCTTCTTTTTCTCTGGCAACACTAAATCGAACGTGTCTCTCTCCGATCTCTCAAAAGTGGGTGAATGTGGGGAGAGTCTGGTCTAGACACTCCTCACCTCTGCATGCCTTTAAACGCTCGGGCGCTTTTGATCCAAGCTTCAACTTCAAGTTTGTCGACAGTATTCATACGTGCCGCCAGTGCGAAAATGATTCTCGACCAGAAAGGACTTGCTTCACCCATGACGAGAAGTTCTATTCGCTTGCACTTGGGGGTCATGACTGTAACAGGGATGCTCCTCATTAACACTGATGAGAATGCACGCAGATGAAGGGGTAACGCCTGGACTTCTTCATATTGGCCACTGGCGTACACCAAGATCCGTGAACGTTATGAACCCTAATCCCTGGAGCTCAGCGCTCAGCCTCAACTCGCTCCCCGAGCTTGCTAGGCTGCCAGATAACGATAACCACTCGAAGCGCAGTCGACGGTCAGGATGCGGAGTACGGAATCCAAGTTTGTTCAGTCAACTACTTACTGAGCGTTGAACTTTGGTTTGATTTTGACAGGACCAAAAATGCTGTCACCCTACATGGTCAAAAGGAAGGATCTTGCGAAACTCCAAGCTCGAGAAGCCATCGTTTGTTCAAGTACTTATACACACACTCTCACGCTGGCTTATCCGCTGACTTGGACTACATTGAACATCTCAAGATTGGTACGGAGACGGTCACTTCAAGTGCTTTAGGCGTTCGACTTGAGGCTGTGCCTTGTTCGTATATAAGAACACCAGCCTTCGTATTTTCGAGCAAGCACAAAGTCACTATATTGCCTACCATCTCCTTTGTATCAACATGCCCTCCCCTCAGCCTCTTCGCGTCGCCGTCTTTTCTTGCGGTCCTGTCGAAGGAAGGATGAAAACAGAGCTCGGATTCACCGCTGGTGCCGAAGGCACCCGGGAGATCTTCCACAAGTTCCTCATTGAGAACCCCCGGGTCGCCAACCCGTTGGATCCTAACCAGAAGATATTCAACCCAGAGCTCGCCGTGATCGCCAACGGCTTGCAGACCATAGTCTATGATGTCTTGGGCGACGGCGAGCCTGTCCCGACCGATGCCCCCATCTTCGACGAAAATGACCCTCGTCTTCCTTCTGAAGATGCACTTGACACAATCGACGCGATCTTTGTGTCTGGGTCGGGTAAGCTTGAGCTT
Organism: Coniophora puteana RWD-64-598 SS2; assembly: GCF_000271625.1. Taxonomy (NCBI): domain Eukaryota; kingdom Fungi; phylum Basidiomycota; class Agaricomycetes; order Boletales; family Coniophoraceae; genus Coniophora; species Coniophora puteana. The sequence continues at coordinate 841,756 of NW_006913059.1, forward strand.
TCTGCCGCGTACACAATGTTGACAAGTTCTTCAGGCACAAGTGTTCGCTACGTAGAGGACCCGATAAAGAGGGGTCAGTGGGAGGGTAAAATCAGGAGGGTACAAAGGTACCTCCGCTTTGTCATTGACAACCATCCACGCATCAAGGTGGTCGGTGAGTGCAGCATAGAGAACTCTTACTATGGTATTCAAGCTGACTATTTCCAGGCATTTGCTTCGGGCACCAGATCCTTTCATTCGCCAGCGGACATGCGGTCGACAGGAATCCCAAGGGTTGGGAGGTTGGCCCCAAGAACGTTACTATGACTGATCTTGGGAAGAGTGTCTTCCAGAAGGGCGTCTTGGTTAGTTTTTTCCGTTGCATCTGATACATTTGCATAGACTTGTTGATACATCACCCACCAGGTCATTCAACAGCTCCACCAAGACCATGTCCTCCTGAATGTCGAGGTCGGTGGGATTGGTGACAGCGGTAGCGGAGGATACGGGGCCACACCGCGCTCAGGTAGTACGCGATCGAGTGACGAGGTTGTCATCGACAGGGATATTACCCCACTCGACGGTCTTAGCCGCTGGGGCCAGTCCGACCTCACTTGGAACCAGGGAATGATCAAAATCCCGGAGGACGTGGTGGATGACCTCGATGATCCCAAGCTCCATCTTGAGGCGCTGGAGAAAGTTCACATCTTCACTTCGCAGGGCCATCCTGAGCTCGACAGAGACATGATCAGAGTTCTAATCGAGGACGAGATGGAACCGTATGTTTCGGGAGGCATTCCAGCGGATCGTGCGCTGGCTGCTTTGGCGAGGAACGAAGATAAGAACATTGAGATCAATGTTGACGATCTCGCGATAGTCTGTTGGCAGATGCTGAAAGGTGCTTGGGATGCGAAGAACGCGGCATAAAAAGTTGGAGGTATGCATCGATGGCATACTGTGTGTATGATAATAGGCCCGAGTGGCGAAGGAGGAATGCTCTATGTACTTTTACTCGAACGAGGCGATGAAATCAATCGGATTCGTATATATAAGTTCAACCTGTAGACGGAGCGCTCTGGAGCGCTGAAGGTGGCAAGGATTGGTGGATAGTTCGCCTTGTCCAAAACAGATGTCCGCCGAGCCCGAGCCCGCGTTCCTTGCCCTCCTGTGTGTGGCGGTGGCGGTGATGGGGTGCAGAACTTGGGAGCGAGAGGGTGTCAAGCCGCATGCCGTCGCAACCAGTTTGGCCAGCTTTCTAAGAGTCAAGGGCTTTATGACTCGGATACGCTTCACTTGAGGTATCCTTCAAGTTGCGAGTGCGCGTATGCGCTCGCCAGACTCACGCAGATCAGACGAGTGAATATTTGTAGACTTTGTCACGTCCTGGAATTGTAGCCAAGTACTACTCGCCAGTAGCACAATGATCATCCTGTTGCGCACATATAACAGATTCTGAGTCGGCCACTTGCCTTATGATGCCACTTATGAGTTTTTGATTAATATTTGCTCAAGTCCTTATATGAGATGTCATAAACACTCACACCCACTAGTCGTCACCTCATGAGATGTTCCCAAGGTGTCCCATTGGCTTTATTTGTTTTATTTGTTTTATTTTGTTTTCTGATGAAGATCGCAGGCCTGTTCCCCAGCGAGGGTTTCGCCACTGAACGATCTGAAACGGCGTTCTTCGGCATAGCCTCGTCGAGCTCCGAATCGTATACGTTACTCAGGTAAACACAATTCCTACGAGGAGTCCTCCACAAACCTAAGTTTGAGACCTGGACTCCGGATGAGATAGGTGATGATCAGGGTGCGGGGTACGGAACACATGTTCGTTCACTCAACTGCTTCTTTAGTGTTGAAATATTGCTCACTGACTTGAAAGTCTAACAAAACCAAGCATGCTGTCACGCAGCATGGAAGGAAGAATCCTGCAAACCTCCTTAAAAGCTCTATAGCTTTCTAATCTTGTTGGACTTGGCCATGCTTGTTACTCTTTGGTTATGCTTCTCTCTCACGCTGGCTTACGAGTACATGGAAGGACTTAAATTTGGTAAGGAGACGATCTCTTCGACCGCTCTAGGCACTCGACTTGATGTTCGTATTTAAAGACACCAGCCTTCGTATATTCGAGCAAGCAAAAGTCAGCATACTGCTCACCTTCTCCCTTGTATCAACATGTCTTCACCTCAACCTCTTCGCATCGCCGTCTTTTCCTGTGGTCCTGTCGAAGGAAAAATGAACACGGAGCTCGGATACACTCTCGGCGCCGAAGGAACCCGGGAGCTCTACCACAAGCTGCTCACCGAAAACCCACAGATCGCCAACCCGCTGGATCCCACCAAAAAGATATTCAACCCTGAGCTCGCCGCGATCGCCGTAAACTTGCAGACCACAGTCTACGATGTCTTGGGCGACGGGAAGCCCGTCCCGACCGATGCCGCCAATTTTGACGACACCGATCCTCGTCTCCCTTCTGAAGACGTACTTGGCACCATTGACGCGATCATTGTGTCTGGGTCAGGTGAGCCTGAGCTTCTTGCCGTGTACAATTTCGCTTACAGGTTTATTTTCTAGGCGAAAGTGTTCGCTACGTAGAGGACGAACACGAGAGAGGTCAATGGGAGGGGAAGATCAGGAGGCTGCAACGGTACCTTCGTTATGTCATCGACAACCATCCGCGCATCAAAGTAATTGGTAAGCGCAGCATTGAGATCTCTTTTTACAGTGAAGTTCAGGCTAATAATCTCCAGGCATCTGCTTTGGGCACCAGATCCTGTCGTTTGCCAGCGGAATGGCGGTCGACAGGAACCCTCTAGGGTGGGAGGTTGGCCCCACGAACGTCATTCTGAATGATCTTGGGAAGAGCGTCTTCCAGAAAGGCGCTTTGGTTAGTCTTTTCCACGGTACCTGATATGTTTGTGTAGATTTGCTAAAACACCACGCACCAGATCATCCAACAGATTCACCAAGACCATGTCCTCCTAAACGTTGGTATTGGTGGGACTGGTGATAGCGGTAGTGGAGGATACGGAGCGGCACCGCCGCCCGGCAGTGAACGTCCCAGCGACGAGGTGGTCATCGACAAGGATGTTACCCCAATCGACGGACTTGGCCGTTGGGGCCACTCCGACCTCACCTCGAACCAGGGCATGGTCAAGTTCACCGAAGACGTGGTGGATGACCTCGATGAGCCTACGCTCCATCTCGGAGCGCTGGAGAAGATTCACATCTTCACGTCGCAGGGCCATCCCGAGCTCGACAGAGACATGATCAGAGTATTGATCGAGGATTACAGTGAGCCACAGAATCCGGGTGGCATTCCAGCGGATCGTGCGCTGGCTGCTTTGGCCAGAAACGAAGATAAGAGCTTCGAGCTCAGCGTTGACGATCTCGCGATAGTTTATTGGCAGATGCTGAAAGGTGCTTGGAACGCGAAGAACGCGGCGTAGATAGTCCAAGGTGCAACGAGCGATATACTGTGTGTACTATAGCAGGCCTAAGAGCGACGACTTCGCAGATATGCTTGATGTACCATTAGTCAAACAGTAAGAATGCAACCCTTTAGCCAGCATTAGACTATAGACCGAGTGGACCGCCAGTGAAACAACGTGCCTGACGAGTTATGCCTCCTGAGAAGAGTCCTCGACAAGCCTTTCGAAGCCCAGACTTCGGATGAGGTAGTCAATAGACACCTAGCCCACGGCGCTACCGATACAAACGTCCCATTACCACCGCACTGTACAATATGACAGATTAATTACGTAGACGTCCCAGACAGTGAAACCAATAGGGGTATAATCGAGCGAGACCAGACATGACAGCATCCATCTACAAAGGAGAGTTACAATGTGAAGCAAGAGAGTGAAACGGCAAGGCAATCTGAGCCCCTTAGCAATCCAAGGCTTCAAACGCCACGATTCGCGTGTGGAAAATCCCGAAACGGGGGCAAGACAAACGGGCGCGCGAGTAACGCCGCGGTCTTGTGTTTGCCGCCTTCAGCTCGAGTTTCAGCTTGGACGGTCTTCGCTGACTTCGAGTCGCTCACGGCGCGCTTGCGCAGCGTCATCGTCGTCGTCGACTTGCCGTGGCCCGCGGAGAACATGCGCGGTGTCGGCGTCTCAGGCGTGTGCGGGTAGCGCGTCGTCAGGTACGCGTGCGCGCCGTGGCCGGGGCGCGGGACGGGCGGCGGCGAGGCGAACGCGAACTTAACGGAGGGGAGCGACTTGGTGCTCACGAGCGCCGTGGTGGTGGCGGTGCCGATCGTAAAGGGGTCATCCGCGGACTTCTTCAACACTCTGGCCCGGAGGTTGGCGCTGGATTTGGGCTTGGCGCCCCCTTTGCGTTTGCGCATCTCGAGCACGGCGGGGTTTTGGTTCGTGAGTTCGCCGAGGTGACGACGTTGGGAGGGGGCAGCTGCAGGAACAGGAACAGAAGGCGCGATGGGAGGAGGCTGGTACGGTTTCTCAGAGGAGGCGTTTGTGGAGGTGATCGTAATCCTCGGCGGGGAGATGGCCATAGGGGAGCCCTCGGGGGTCTCGGAGAAGCGAGATGTTGGCTGAGCGACGTTGTCGGGTACAGGCTCGGTCCAGACTGTAGAGATGGTAGCATCGACGCAGCTCATACCGATGCTTTCGCGGCTTGGCATGAGATCAGAGAGTCTGAACGATGAGGTATCGCCCGTGTCAGTTCTAGAGCCAGAGTGCATAGTAGAGATGGCAGCCTGGTCACAGCTCATCCCAAGCTTTCGTCGAGCCTCCGCCAGAGCGTCGGCAGGAGAATCACAAGACATGTCATACGCCTCTGGAGACTGCAGTAGCTCGCAGTCGTCGCGCTGTTCGTCCTCGCAGTCCGGATTACGGATGGTTAGTCTACCTAGAGACCTCCCGAGCTCGTCGGTTACGTCCCAATCAGAATAGTGCCGCAGGCAGAACGCAGAAGGGGAGTACGGGAAGCTCCAAAGAGGCGGGACCTCTACCATGGACTCGTGGGCGGCAGTGGCGAGAGAGCGCAAGTTCCGCGGCTCCGAGCGGGAGGGGGAGAAGATAGTATCTGCGGGAGGGCGTCTGACATGTACGTCCAGAGGCTGAGGGCTAGTCCTGAACCAGCCGAAACGGTCTTGTGGAGGCTGATCGGCCTGGTAGCGTCTTGAAGCCAGATTCTGGCGAAGGACTTCGTCCTCCGAGAGCATGTTCGAGGACGACCGAGAGCTGGAAGATGAGCGAAGATTGACAGACCTAGGCCGGTGGGGAGTGGGATCCCGCTCATGAATGCTGCGGAAGAGGGAGTGCGAGACATGCTTGCGAGGCCTGAAGAGCTTTCCGATCCTGTTGAGCTTGGAGACACCAGAGGGCCTGGTGCTGTCGAGGCTGCGAGCCGCCTTGGCCGCGCGTCGCTGGTCGCGGTAAAGGGCCAGCTTCGCAAAGGAAGGATGGGAGTGCATGAGATAGAGAGATGAAGAAACATGAGAGGCGAGGCTGGAGTGATATGGTCTGGCAAAGATTTCAGTTTCAACTACAACTTGGTCAGGCTCAAGCCTAAGCGGTGTAAGCGCTCGGGCGTCTATGCCAAACTCAGACTCAGACCGGGCGCTTGCCTCGTCACGTGCACTTGGCAACCCACCACGTCCCGGATCCCTACATGTTGTTCACCCGCTATGTCCCTACATCCACCTCAACGCTGTAAGCCTTTCCCCCTTTTCGGAAGTAGAGGACATTTCTCACTATAACATACAGTGTTTCGCCAATGGCTTTCACCGGTTTGACAAGTTACAGGAGATCACACTGACTGATCTCCTGTAACTTGTTCGTCCGCGGACGTGTACGACATTCTCAGGTATTCTCTGAGCTTGTGTTACATCTCAAGGACTGTAAGCTAGGAGTCTGACAGCTGGTTTCATGTCCCCCAGTGTTTCGTCCTCGTAACAGGGGTCGAGGAGACATTGTCAACATCCCCCCGACCCCTGTTACAACCAGTATATAAGTAACCTCTCAAGCACGACATGAAATTTCACAAATCGCAAAGTCCACAATCAACAAGCCTTAATCCCGTTGACCTCTGGAAGGATCAATACGCTACAACTCGCATCCTAGCTACCGCAATAATACACACCAGCTTCACTCTCCCAGACCACTCTTCGCAACCATGACTATCAAGTCCTTCGATTTGGCCAAGCCTTTCAGCACGACCAACACCCCACGCGAACATGATGGTCCCGTCGACTCTCACTCTCCGCACGATGATCAAGAGAAAGACAATCATCACCGCTTGTCCGTGCACAGGCTCATGAACACTCTCGGCTTCCGCGCAAACCATAATCCTCCTCCGGAGGCCAGCGGTAACGACGGCCCACGTCGCGCATCAGCACCCGCTGGCGCGCTGCAAGCGATACAAGAAGAATCGGGCGAGCACCAGGGCAAAGGCAGGGTTCGCTTCGCCTCGTTGCCAGCCATCGCACCGCCCTCCCGGCGAGAAGAAGGGGTGGCTAGGCGCTCCTTGTCGCCTGGTTTCAAGGGATCGCATGCACAACCCCGTGTCCCTTTCATTCCACCCAACACGCTCTACAGGCGCCTCGACCACCTCGTGCGTAACACGACACGGGCGAAATCGACCCACAATCACGGCGATGATAATGAGGAGGACGCGGAGGCAGAGCGCAATTGGACGCGCCGCAAGAGCAAGCTCAAGGGCCGCGAACTCGATGACGAAAAGGAGGCGGTGGAGAAACAAGGCGTGGCGAGGAGGGCGATGGACCATTTGGCGTTCAGTGATGTTCTCCACCTTGCCAAGTCGGACGTTGAGCTGAAGAGACGTTCGAAGAGGTGGGCGGAGGAAGATGGAGATGTTCCCGAAGAGTTTCGTGAGTTCTCCTTTCTATGCTGTGCATGAGTACCGCGTTCTGATTGCGTACTGGAAGACGTTCTGGGTTCGCCTCTGGAAGATGTCCTCATGTATGCGTCGAAGCCTGTCCACATTGGCAATTACACCCATGACATTCCAATCTGGGCTGCGACATGCATCGAGGAAGCTAATCGAGTTGGTGAGTCCACCCTTCTCCCCCTTAACAGCCCCATATTTACTGGTGTATGTGCGCATATAGGGATGCACTCACCTGGACTCTTCCGGACCTTGCCCCAAGACTCCTGCGAAACTCTCCTGGCTATCTTCGATGCCTCCTTCGATTTCGGCGCAAGCTTCAGTCCTCGCGGACAGCCCGTCCACACGCTCTGTGCTCTCGTAGCTGCGTTCATCGCGAGACTTCCTGAGCCGCTCCTCCCATCGACTATATATGGGCCACTGTGGGCTTGGTCCGTGAACCCAAGTGTTCGCGCTGCACAGCTTCGTGCAATCGAGGCAGAAGATGACATTCTGCACAACCAAGTGGGGAGTCACGCCGCCCTCGCCCGTCTGCACAGGCCGTCGGGCTCGCTTTCCAAGAACAAGAACAAGAACAATCTCCCCGACATGAGCACGCTCGCGGACGACGAGGTGAAGCAGGCGCTCGAGAGGGATAGGAAGGACCGTTTGAGAGATGCCTCTGAGAGGTATCAGATCAGCATCGCCCAGGTTCTCCTCAGGATGGTGCCGAGAGGCCAGGCGACGCTGCTGGCGTACCTGTGCAACTTCCTTTCCAAGATAGAAAAAACACCAACCAATGGGATCAAGTACGAAGAGGTGGCCAAAATTTTCGCAGTGGCCATACTAGGCGGCGCAAGGAGGATGCCGGACTTTGATCCAGAGGAGGAAGAAAGCGATGCTGGTGACGATTCCGACAGCGACGACAGCGACGACGGTGACCGAAGCAGCGTCCAAGGCGTTCCCAAATACGAGTTCAAGAAGGCAACCGCCCAGGGTTATGACGATTTGGAGCTCGAGGGCACCCCGGCGAAGACTGGCACAATCTCTGCTAGCCGGATGCAGAGCGAGAAAATGCTCGTGTGGCTCCTCGTGCGCTGGAAGCAAATCGCGAACGGCCTTTTTGATGAGGACTGCGGAATAGAGAACGATGTTAGTGATTCAACGACGGACTCGAGCAGCATTGCACCTTCCAGTCTCGCACCGGATTCGGATCAGGCGCCATCTTTGGCGGATCACGCAACGCCGAGGACTGCTTGGGGCCCTGCCGTCCGGGATGATGGCAAAGGCAGAGGTGGCTCGGCTGCGAACGGGAGACAAATGGAGGGGTTGGGTATTCAACATTTCGACAGAGATTCCATCCGAGGATCGTTTGATCAAGCGGGCTTGCCGTCTTGGGCTCCTTGGCCCCAAGTGCCCATGTCACATCCCCCGCCCCAAGGATCGATGCATTATTACTCAAGACCATCCTTCGCGAGCCCTCGGGTGCAAGACCATATGCACAGACGATCGCTCATGGCGGAGCCGGGATATAGCCACCAGTGGCATCGCCAGGTTTGTCTCCTCTTTATCCTCTAAGTAACCCTACTGACTGAGAACAAATAGTCCCAGCAATTCTCGCCGCCTACGAACCCTTATCCTCTGCCGCCCGTGTACGATCACCCTAACCAGCAGCCACAGCACCCGGGTTCGTATTCGCCAGGCTACAACCACTGGAATCCGCAGTTCGACTTGAACGACTACACCGCTAGACGCTCCACATATGGACAAGTCGCACCGCATGCACCGAGTCATTTCCACTATCCTCAACCCGCTCCCCCCACACCGTTCCCGCCTTATGCATCCCCTGCAAACGCTCCCACAAATAGAGGAGTTTCAACGAAGAGACGCTTCCCTTCAGAGTCGTATTCGCAGCATGGCGATGTTGGGCTTTCTCGCAGCCCACCGCTCCCCGAGCCGGTGCCTTCCATTCATTCAGTCGTGCAGGACGCAGAGGAGTCCACCCCCAGGCCATCGGACCGTGGATCGTGGACTTCTACTCGTACCCCGACTCAACCACGAGTACCCAGCCCGCGCTGGTCGCACAACTCGGACGATGTGCCTGTTCTTCCCAAGCTTGAGGAGGGCATGAATCTCTCGGTGGAGCTGGACTTGGGTCTCGGCCTTGGCTTTGGATCGGATCAGGAAGATACGGAGTCGTGGACGGATACGTCCTCGGCTTTGACCCCGAAACCGAGCTCGTGCAGCGCACACTCGGATCGGAAAGAAGACAGCAAGTCTAGCACGCCCGTCGCCCCGACGAACAGCAGTGCAAGCGTGTACAGCGAATGCTCGGCAGCTGTTGAGCGCGAAGAAGAAGTTCCAGGCGCATTCGAATCAGAGACGGACGGGAGTTACCACACGCCTCTCGCGGAATCCTCCCAAGCCTCGGACACCTCGAGCCTGTCCAACTTCTCCCTCCTCAAGTCGCCCTCTTCCTTCGGGCTCGGCGAGGCGCAGTTCCAACTCGCCCTCACTGTGGGGCAGGACGCATCATCTAAGGGCATGGCCAGGGGAAATGACGGTTTGGCCGGCGCTCGGAACGCCGCGGCTGAGGCTGCTCGCATGCTCGTGGACACGCATACCCGTCTGGAACAGTTCAAGAGGGCCGTGCACGACGCATCTAGCGAGGTCAAGGGCAAGGCGCCTGAGATTGTCCGCGTGGTCAGCCAGGACCTCGACGTGGAAAGTTGTAAAGCTGAAGAGGGAGAGATAACTGAACTCGAAGACCTCAAAGCTCGCCTCCGCATCGCCGAAGCGGAGAGGAAGAAGGCGGAGGAGACTGTTCAGGAGATGTGGAAGCTTGTGGAGGCTAAGATAAGCCTGTGATGGCAGTGCCATCAGTTCCAGTCTTTGTTGTTTCAATCTACTCTATATTCTTCCTAATATGCCTCGTTGTAATTTAAGCAGCTGGTCTGTATGCTAGACTAGATTCCGCCATAATTTGATGATTTTGAAGTTAAACTTGTTTGATCGCGCAATGGTTTCCTCCCGTTTTCGCTCTAAATCCGCCATCAAACTGGTCAAGATTTGACCAAGATATTAGCCAAAAGCTCTGGTCGATGACAAGAATTTGACAATTTGCCGATGTGCCGGAGTTGACTTGATCACTGCAAGGTCAGGGTCGCTTGATCTTCACCAGGGAATGCATCTTCACCGCACTGATCCTATCGAAATTGCCTGGGGTACTTGGTTGCAAAAGCTGCGCTCGCGCATAACTCTGTGTGATATCCCGATGGGACATTGTTCAGTTGTCAACGTCTCGGACCGCGTTCGCACAGTTGCCTCGTCCCTTCCGACGTCTTCAGGCCAGCTCTCTCCCAGTTCAATTGGAAATCATCAAAGGCAGCGATATGGAACCGGGATATCGACACGTCCCTCATATTCGACCTTGGTAGTCCTCGCTCTGGTTATGGTATAAAATGCTTGACCAGCCGAGAGGAGTCTGTACCACCAGCCTCAGGCATCGCTCAGCTTTAGACAGCACCCTCGGAGCTTCATCCTCGATCGCTTCTTCTGCCATGACAGACTCCCAGACTCCTGCTCTCTTTCGCCCTATCCGCGTCGGAGAACTTCAGCTGCAGCACCGCGTTGTTCTGGCGCCGATGACTCGCGTCCGTGCTCACAACGATCACGTCCCCGGCCCTCACGCCGCCGAGTACTACAGCCAACGCACCTGCACCCACGGCACGCTTCTCATCACCGATTCGACGTCCATCTCCCCAAAGGCTGGAGGTCTTCCTTACCTCCCGGGCGTCTGGTCGGAGCCGCAGATTGCCGCGTGGAAAGAGGCAGGCCTTTCTACCAGCAATCTCTGCTCATTTGAACCTAACAGATGCTTATAATGTGCAGGTCTCCTCTGCCGTCCATACGAAGGGCTCCCACATCTTTCTATAGATTCTCGCCATAGGTAGGGGCGCCGACGTCCGCATACTTGCGGCCGAAGGCGGCTTCCCCCTTGTCGGGCCGTCCGATATTCCCAACACGGACCATATTCCCGGAGGCGGGGGCGTGCCGCGTCCGCTGACCACTCAAGAGATCAAGGAATATGTTGAGATGTTCGTGATAGCGGCCAAGAACGCCATGCAAGCCGGATTCGACGGCGTCGAGATCCACGGCGCCAACGGCTGGCTCATCGACCAATTCCTGCAGGACGTTTCCTATAACCGCACAGACGAATACGGTGGGAGCGTCGAAAACAGGTCTCGCTTCGCTCTCGAGGTCGTGGACGCCGTTGTTGCCGCTATCGGCGGCTCACATGTAGGCTTCAGGATCAGTGCCATCTCAGGGGTTTCTCAGCTGCCAGTGATCGTACTACTAGTACGCGTCTCCACTTTCTCTTTACTTCACTGCGACGCGTTGCAAGTCTCATGGTCATCAAACGTCCACTCCCCATTCTCCAAAAAGTTCTTATAAACTCAGAGCATGATCATTAATGGTATGTGCTCTATTAACCCGGTGCGGCATACATCTAAACCTTACGCAGGACTTGATTGTTTGAATGTACAAGAAATGGTTGTTCTGCGGATCGATGCCCCGCGCCATGCGCATCATCACTACGTTAGAGCTTAGGCTCGACCACTGAAATACAGGGCGGATATCGCGTTTGGTCAGTGTCCGATATTGTGACTGATACCAACAGAGCTCAGACTTACCCCATTCCCGAGAAAGACCTCAGCGCGTTCGGCGACGTGCATATCCATCGCCTGTGCAATGAATTTCTCTTCAGCCGTCAGCTCTAGGTCTCTGCTTGTCGCAACACCCTCCTAATCGTCTAGTTTCCGGAGCGCGTCCTTTAACTCGTGCGTCTACTACCGTTTCCCGTTCGTCGCGACATAAACGCGGTTGAGCAGTGTGGGGTGCTCCGAGCGCACCTTGCGCACCGTCTCCACGATATGACAGATGTCTGCATAGCACCGCTCTCAAGAGGCTGCCTTCTTTTCGGAGAGCGGTGCGTCGTATGGTGTAGGGTATAGTGGTCTGGGAGAGCGGGGAACTGGTTGAACGCTTACCACTGGATAGACTCCTTGACAAGGAATCGGCAATGGCCGGGGAAGTCCCCTCGTCTCGCGTGAATGACGAGGAGACCGGGGATTGCAGTAAGCGAGCTGTCTTGCGACGGCATCCTGCTCTGGTTGATTATGAGTGCCGAAAAGGGGGGGCGATGTGAAGAGCTGTATATTTTTCGCGAATGCACCGTATACGAGCGAAGACCATGTCCATGCCTTCAGGATAGGAGAAGCAGTGAGTGCAGGCCAAATCCCGAGAAGCCGGTCTTTCTGCCCAAACATGCTGAGGAGTATCATTAGCGTGTCACGCAAGGCAAGACTGCGAAAGTCACGAAAAACTCACTCGTGCTCGATGATTTGGTGAGTATCTCCCGCGATCATCAGACATGGTTCTTCAATGGCGTTTATCGCGGCAAGCCAAACATCGAGGACGTGAGATGCAGGTACTGTCCAGTACTCATCCCACATTCTCTGGTCCGCAACTTTCTCCCATCGCATGACGACCGGTTCTGGGCAGACTTGCTCGAAGAATGCCTGGGAGACTGAACGCAGGGCTGTATCTCCTGTTGAGTACTCTCCACCGACGATTGGCCCTGATTTATCTCGTTAGCATCACCACAATGAAAATATTGTGGTAAGATTACCACCAAGAAAAGCGTTCAATGGGATACGAGAGGGCATAATACTGCCTGATCACGAAAATGCCGTGTAAGGGTTAGTGCCGTTGTCCCACATCAAGTCGTTAAAAACGAATCTACGAGCGCAAGAACCTTAAGATATGATGCAAAACAAATAAATAGGTACGACACTCACGAGCGGTTCGTCATGTGTGCAAGAAGTGCCCTCATGATATAGTCTTGCATTGTATTCCCCCATCCCACGTCTGGAGGATTTTAATTAACGATCGCATCTAAGGAGGAAATGGAGAGGTGAGTAACTCACTCCAAGGGTAGTTGGCTACCCAGAGGTATTTGATGTCCGTCCGATTCTTGTAATCGGCATAGTGCGGCAGACTTTGTTCTTGCTCAGAAAGTTCTTCGTAAAGAGGTGGCATCTGTCTACCCAACCACTGCGCCGCTTGCACAGGGTATTTGGAGGCGAGAAAATATAGAGCGGCGGTGAGGAGAAAGAGGGCGGCGACGAAGGTATGGGTTTTTCGGCGGCGACGACGACGACAAGGAGACATCGAGACTAAATGAAAAGACATAGTGACTGAGGGAGAGCGTGTGCGGGTCAAGTTTCCTAACAGGACAGGAACAGTGGTCGTACATACTATGAGGTTTGAAGGTGGGTCACTGAGTGAAAAGTAAGACGCCAACCGGGGATGGGCCACCGCATATCTCGGGAATGGTCATAGTTCTGATGGCCAGGGTTGTTCCTAGGTTAACGCCACGCAGTATCAGTTCTTGCAACCTTAGCGCTAAATTCTCCCTCTACAACACGATTGCTTGGCAACAGAAGCTGTAGGACACTCGGGGCCGTATGCCAGCATAGAGGGCCACCGCCGGGCGCCTGATGGAGGCAAATGACTGGTCGTGTCTCAGCTCAAATCTACCAACGATATTCGCTATGAGCATTGGTTTGGACTTGAAGAATACTGGACCATGAGGCAGATAACCTGTCGGGTTCTTGATAATTCGGCGTGAGACACCAAATTTTCGGATTGTGTAGGAGTTCGACAGCTTATCGTTATTATTTAGACCGTTATTGAATAGAGTCTGAGTTGAAGACCTTTGAGCATAGGCCACGTAAGCATCGTAGGAGAGCAGTGCCGTTTCACACCTGGTACACATCAGAATTCTTTTCAACGGGTTGGTATGCCCGCCGTTACATGCTGTAGAAAATGCTGTGGAAAAATGCTGTACGAAGTACTGTCATGCACAGTCGATTCCTGTGCCGCAGTACCTCCGTAGATATGCTCGGCAATGCCATCTGCAACAAAGCTTGAGATATCAGTGGATGTTAGTCACACAGACCGGTAGCTTGCTGAGAACAAGGTCAATAAGCGCTGTCGGGATTTTTCACTTGTTAGTGATTAATCGTGACTCGTGAATGTCGTAGAACAAGTCGTAGAAAGTTGAAACCTGCATCCTTGGGTGTCACAAATATTTAATGGCGACTGACAGCTTCGATCAGGCCATCTGTTCGAGCGGAAGGTCTCGCCAAACGGACTTACCCCCAGTGCTAGCCGATGCCAGCCATCGAGCTTGAAGCTTGAAGCTTGAAGCTTGACCTTGACCTTGACCATGCTGACCGCGGCTCAGGCTCCGAGATTTTGAGCGAGGTTCACTCGTTCCTAGCCGTGGGAACGAATTCCCGGCAGGGTCCGCATGCGTTGGTTTGACGACCCGGTGTTACTATAAGTGTGTTTGTTTTTGCTTCACTGGCAAGCTTTTGAATAGGTCGTAGTTAGCTGTAATCTTCACGCGATTGCCCTTCGGGCACCCTCATCTCGCCCAGGCAAACACGCTGTGTCGTCGTCGCGAGCCCGTGCGACCTCGAATTCCTACATAATATTAATTCCTGATGTGCCGTTCAAGAAGTACTTCTCTCCGCGTCCAAAGCCTAACAATATTGTGTCCCGTCTGTGAAGGAGATTGTTAAACCTTTGAACCAGTCTCGAGACACTAGATATTTGCAGGCAGCTTGGGTAGCCTATCGACTTCTCAGCACATTTAACTTCGCCCGAATGTTCTACCAAGAAGACGTGCGCAGTTGCATATCTAAGAGATTGGTGGCTCATTGTCTGCCCTTACCCGAAGGAGCCTCTTGGATGCGAGCTCAATCTAATAATGGCAGATTTAACGCCCTCATCAGTAGCTAATATTTCTCATCAGACGAGCGAGGTTCTCTACCGTGCTCTGCCATAACAAAGGCGAAGAATTTCTGATGCTGGATGCCACTGATCATTATCGATCATTTGCGTAACGAACGGGTAGGCGTCAGATGATTAGTGTGACAGTGCCGTATCAAGACGATGTATCCAGGTGGGTAATTAATTAAAAGCTAGCGGCAGTAGTTCGAAGGACGCGTTACTTTCCGGAAGAAATTACTTTAGACGCCCATAGGTGATGTTTCAAACTGAGAATCCTGACACCTTATCACCACATGACCCTCCATAGATATCTTCGTCGGATTGACGCGTTGCCTTTCATCTCCAGCTATTTCAGCCGCTGGATCAGAAACGTCGTCTCTACCCATCAGCTTTTCTGGTGCTTAAAATATGACAAGGGTGATTGGGAATGGCTTGATAGATTTCCTCTGCATCTTATCACTGCTCAGGGACCTCCCACGTACCTTCTTCTCGATCGCAAAGCCAAAACCTCCTGTTATCCTATCCTAGATATCATACACAAAAGCAAGAGGCAACGGGAACTCCTTTTACTCGTTAGGACTGCTACATTCTAGGCAGCAAAGCCTGCTGAGGCGATTACAACGCTACAAAACAAAACGGGCGTACATAGTAGAAAAGGTGCAGAAAGCATTAAGTGATGCTGAATTGATAATGATGCAAGGAGGGAATGAATAGATCATGATGAACAACAAACAAGCAGCGTGATCCTCCAAGAACAAGGACGATACATCCAAACAAGAAACATGAGCGGAAATGAAAACAGAAGCATAACCTACACAAAAGATGTATTCAGCTATCGGATTTTGATCTGTCTCGACCGGTGATACGCCGCAGCGTGCTCCTCGACGATGAACGGGAGATTACCGTGCGGGAAGATTCTGAGCTTCGACGTTCGCGTTCGGTGCGCTGAACCGGGATGGGGAAGAAGTGCACAGACTCTTTAGGGTTGTGATAGAGCATGCGGGACTCCATGTCCGCGTAGATCGCGTCCACTGGTTTGCAGAACAGCGAGATGGAACTCGTTAGTGCAGAGCGAGTCTGCTATGTAAAGGACTTAGCAAGACGAGTGCTGAAAGAACGGAGATTAACTTACAAGTTCCGATGGCTTGATTTTACCTCCGATGGCCGAGTAATCCTCGTCCCAGTCATGGAATAGATCGTCGTCTTGCGCTTTCTCGTGGCGGTCGTAGTATACGGCATGCCGTTCTCGATACTGAGGCTGGATAGGATGATAAGACCTAGACGTGTCTACAGTGTCTGTCGTCGTCAGGCATCCAACGGAGGGAACCGCTGAAGGAGGAGGTTGGAGGTTCAGGAAGTCAAGAGAATCAGGGTCGAGTTCGACGTTCCGAAGGGGACGTTGCAACACATCCATGGTCGTCGTCGTCCGCGTAGAGTGAGCAGTTCTTGGCTGGTCGCAGCTGCTCCGCGTCCGGACGGAGGTCGTCGACTGATGTTTTGAGGATCTCCACCCCTCGGGAGTCGGAGGCCGTGGCGGCCAGCCGGAGAGCGCAGGATCTTCATCTAAGAAGCTCTGCGATGCTTCATCAACCTAGGCGCACGGACGAGGGGGAAGAGCTCGCTAACCTTTTCAGAACACCGTTCATTGAAGTCCTCGAGCAATGACGCGAAGAGAGGCACGTGAGTCCTGGCGAACTTATCGCGAGGGTTGCATTTGTCGAAGATGTAGTTTGCGCAACTTATGACTGGCATCGAGGGAGTGTCGGGGTGGGCGGTGGTGATACAGAAAAAAAACGAAGGTGAAGCGAAGTGAGTGAAGGTGTTAGTAAGGAGCGGAGAGTTCAACTTTTCATGTGAAGGAGACGCGCAATATCGGAACGGGTTTATGTACGTCCTCATTGTCGTGGGACCTGTATCTCCGGTGGATCGTCAGCGCTCCAGCGAAGACAGCCCTGACTTTGGGCCTATGTTCATTCCCGTCAATTGCAGCGGAGGCAGATCGATCGGAACGGTGACCCCCGCCTCGGTAAATGTGATGAACGCGAGGTCGAAGATATCGAGAAGTCATCCCAAGAAGGTTGACGCCCGGATGCCTAGCAACGCGTCCTTCTTGAGCATACGTTATTGTTGGAACAAAAGCTTAGTGGCATGATCCGGGGAAGGAAGTGTCATGGCAAGGAGAACTCTAGCGCGTCCAACAGGATGGCGTTAACAGAGACGTAGATAAGTAGACCCCAAGGAAGGAAGGTGGACTAGCGACTTGTGACAAGATCGGTCGGCGTTACTGTTTGGGCGGTCCTCGTGTTGCACTGCCGCCAAGGACCATTCATTTGCGAAAGGCCGTCGTGGAACTTGTCCGTAAAAGAGATGTCATGCGGATAATCGACAAATAATTGACTTCGACACTGGGAGGACCCCTGATTATACACCTGTATGGTGTTCGGCGGACCGGGGTTGAAACGGCGCGTCAGCGCCGGAGCCCGTTCGCGAAACCGGGGTTGGATGGGCTGATTTTGGCTGGATGGTGTTCGTGGGACCGGGGCTCGCTGACCCTTTTGGGGGAGGGTGTTGGCTGGACCGGGGTTCATTTGGTGGGGGTACAGGCTGGTACAGGGCGCTCCTTGGTCAATTGGTTCGGCTAGCGTAGGTTGGATAATTTTTTTTGATCAGTAATTTTCGACGAGTTTATGTTGCTTGAACCTAGAAACTCGTGCAATTTGCCTGTTGGCATTGTAGCCCAGCATCAAACGGTTCTGCTCCTTCAGCGTCGTTGTATTGAGCATCCTCATTTGTTTACAAAAATGCTATAATGTTTGTAATGTTTGCCGTTGTTCTCGTGACTATCACTACTTATTTACAATAATGAATTTCTCTGTCAAGCATTGGTGGCAAGATTGAGAGGTACTGTATAACGATATTTGAGCAGTTAATGAAGCTCCATGTATGTTTGAATTATCACACCCCATACACAGCTAGTCGATGGTCAGCCATTCAAGTTTCGAAGAGGTTCTAACTTCGAAAGTGGCTTCGAAGCCCAAAAAACGCTTTGAATTCTTCTGGACATAGTAGTCTTGTGTACTCCAAA
>NW_006913059.1:860539-983761 GCF_000271625.1 Coniophora puteana RWD-64-598 SS2
TACTCCAAATTCAGAAGCAATCTCAACTTGATTGATATTATGGTAAGCCTCGAAAAACGCGAATTTGAGCGTGAGAATTTTACGGAAGATAGGGGCTGGACCGGGGCTCTGTCAGCATCCCACGCGAGGGTGTTCGCTGGACCGGGGTTCGTTGAGCACCCAGCCGGAGGGGTCGACCGGGGTTCTGAGAGCTCGGCTACGAACACCCTCTGGGGGAATAGTCAGGGGTCCTACACTGGGTCTGGCCACAGCGCTAAATGTGGGGGTTCTGGACCGTTCATCTCGTCATGAAGAGTCTCGGGGAGGAGACCCGAGACTCGTCGCCGCTTTGTATGGGAGTAGCGGGCCCACGTGAAATCCCGAGCTGACTTTCAAACCACTCGGCATCTCGGCTCTCGCACTCCCCTTTGGTTCCAAACGCCGGTGTCGCCTCACGCGCTCGAACTCTCCTCGTCCTCTTTCGTTTCTTCCAAGCCATGTCTACCGCTCACAGACCAACATGGGACCCCGCACAGGCGCGCGATGTCAAGGGCGGCTCGCGTCAGTTCTCGGTGCGCGACATGGCCGCACACACAAAACTCAAGTTTCGGTGAGCTCCTTGAACCACGTGCATTGGTTTGTCGGGGCTGAAGGCTAGTGTCATTTAGGCAGCCTGGGCAGACCTCAGTGAACGAGGTACAGAAGCGTGACTTGCGTGCGGAACTGCTGCTCGCGGAGGAGGAGGCGCAGAATAAGAAACGGAAGGCAGAGGGCAAACCTCCATTGGCTATAGCTGGCGGGGAGGACGAGGAGGCAAATAAGCGGCGGAAGCTGTTGCAGGAAACGTTAGAGATGGACAAGGATGATGAAGACGATGAAGATGAGGAGGAGGACGGTGACGAGAAGAAAGAGAATGGCAAGAACGAGGGCAAGAATGACGACGACGAGAGGTGTGTCGAATTATTATATCATTCACGTGCTGCCCTTTCTAACTTCACTTCCAGTGGAGAGGGTTCGGACGATGAAGACGACGATGAGGATGAGACTGCCGAACTCCTCCGCGAACTTGAGAAGATCAAGCGTGAGCGTGCCGAAGAGAAGGCACGCCAGGAGCTCGAGCAGTCCACTTCACAGCAGGCTTCGCGCGAGGCCGAAATTGCCACCGCGAACCCGCTTCTCAACCTTGCAGCAGCACTTGGCCAAGGTCCTGGCGTGGACACAACGGTGCCCGGCACATTCTCGGTCAAGAAACGGTGGGATGACGGTGAGCCCAACTTCGCTTGACCAAGGGCAGCCGATTGACTTGTGTTCATCGCTTGCTAGACTTGATCTTCAAGAACCAGGCTATGAGCCAGCGAGACAAGCCCCAAGGTCGATTCGTTAATGACCTCTTACGGACGGAGTTCCACAGGTACGTTGCCGTTGTTCCGGACGTGTAGGCCGTTTGCTGACAGGCGCTCTGAAAGAAAATTCATGTCTAAGTTCATCAAGGTAAGCCTGCCAGATGCATCGCCCAGCTATCGCCTGACCTATCTGCTTTCTTCCAGTAATCGACGGACTCTGTTCATAGACCAGTTGCATACCATACGAAATATATTACGCACGCTTTCTGTACGACTCTATCGGTACTGTAATTTATGCACTCGACACTGCCCCAAAACCCTCATGCGAAACCACCCCATCGCCACTGTTACGAACCCGATTGCTCCCACTCCCAGCCCTCTGCCGCCCACTCAGGCATCCCCGTTTCAAAGCTCCCTAAACTTGTCGTGTACTTCAGGGCGTGCAAGAAGATGTACAGGTTCTCTGGCTTGGGATCCGGGTGCAAGGGTAGGTAACACTCCGGGCAATAAAGCGTCCCGTTCTCCGTTGGTTGCTCGGCTGTCGAGCCCTCTTCCTTTGGAGGCTCTAGCTCCATGGATGGTAGCCGTGCAACGACGTTCTCTATCTCAAGCTGCGCTGGAGGCTCCGCGTCAGGGGTTCCGGCTGCAGGTGTACCATTTGTCGATGCAGTGGGTTGTTCAGTCGCCGTAGCCTCGATGAGAACCTCTACACTCATAGGACCACCACGCTTTCGCTGGTTTGAGCGCGGAGGCTGCTGTTTGCGTATGATGTATTTCGGAGGCGCGAGCGCCCCTCTGGTACGGAAGACGACGTCTCGCCAACGGCTCCAGTCTTCGCCTTCGTCCTGTCGGCTCGTTCACATCTTCCGCTCAATGAGATAGCAGCGAAAACGTACCTTCATGTTCCGTAAGCGCGTAATGACGCCTACCGCCTCCGAAGACAGCGGCACCGGCGAGCTCATCCCAATGTCATGACCGGTTTCTCGAGGTAGGACCTTCGTATCACCCTTAGTGCCATTGCTCAATGCTTCGGGACTGTCGTCACTTTGCAGGTGCTCAGGCGCGATTGGGGCCACTCGTTCCTCACTTGGCACAGTATCAATGCCATTTTTGCCGAGGTTTATACCCTGTATTTTCTTTAGTCACGAATCGGACCAGCCAAGCTCAAGACGCACCCATATTCGTTCTTCTGAGTAGATGGGATCATTTGCGATGGGATGACCAAGGAATTGAAGGTGGACGCGGATTTGGTGTGCTGATGTGGTTGTGAGCTAGGACAGAGCATGAAACCGGGCGAATGCTTACATCTACCGGTCATTGGTCGACCTAGAGCCAACAGTCAACGACTTGAGTGACAAATCAGGATATAGAGACCTTACAATGGAGGACACTGCTATCCGTGTTCGCGTCGTAATGGAGACGTTTGAAGATCGTAACAGCAGGCTTGACGGTCGTTAGCGAAGAGCACGGGAGAAATAGCGCGCATATACTCACTTTCCCGTCAGGATGTACGATGTTGAGACCCATCTGCCTGTCCACCGTCAGGAGCGGCTGGTCGCACGTTATCTCTTCTCTATGATTGATCAATAATATTGACTAATCAGGATGAAATTACTCACTCAGGGAATTCGCCTTTGGCTCGCGCGATGTACTCCTTGCGAATGGTCCCATTCTGGAACTCTGCTGTAAGGGAGCGGGCAAGGTCGGCTATTAAGGGTATAATCAGGAGGCCGGAGGTCAACCTATCCAAGCGATTGACGGCTGCATGACGTTGCTCATCAGGATACGGGTATCTCGGTGCTGAACACGATATACACACTGTAAATTTTCTCAAACCCAAAATCATCCTTGAGAATCTCGACGAGGCTGTGCTTGTAGTATCGTCCAGATGAATGAACAGGCTTTGATAACATGAGCGGCGAGGCAAAAACAGAAGTGTTGAACGCACTAACGATGCTCCCTGGCTTGTTAACCACGATGAAGCCTCGCTCCTTGTCATGGCTTATTATCTTTACCGGCGTAGATGTTACGGGTGGCTCATGCCGATGAACTACGTTCCTTGGGGCAAGATGAATTTTCCCTGAAAAAGGGTTGACGAGGATGCCTTACTCTATGCGATCTCCGTTTTGTACGACGGTGTCTGGCCTCGCAACTTCACCATTGATGGTGGTCACTCCGGATTCTAGCGCGTACCTCTATCGCTGCATATTCAGTCCCGCTCCCGTACACACAAGAAGCTTTGGGGCTCACATAGTACTCCATAGATCGATCCCGAAACTCCGTCGACACAATCTCCAGTATCTCCCGCCCGAGCCACCGCTCCTTCGCCATGGTATGGTACGGGAACCAGTATGGCGCAATCTTCTTCAGGCCTGGAGGAACTTGCGGAGGTACGAGGGGTGTCTCCGGCTGGCCAGACATGGCTGCCTGAATCATGCGTGCTATCGTGTGCCGAAACTGACCGAGAGCAGACGCACTGGTGAGCGGAAGGCGGGCGCGGGACTGGCGTTTGAACTCGGCGAGGTCGGCCACGTTAGAAAAGAGGTGGCGAAGGACAAAGGACCGTGCTGAGAACAGAAAGGATCTGTTTTGTGGACAGTTAAGATGAACCTGGTACCGCAGAAATGAAGACGCCTCTGGACAAACCTTGACATCTACCTAGAGCCATCCAGATTGGGAGGAAAAGAGCGTGGTGGCTGTGCCGTCTGGCGTCTGGCTTAAAAATAAATAGCCCCTGTTGATGAGCTCGGGCCGTCAAGAACATAGATGATGAGCCTTTCGTATTGCGGCCACACAAATGTGGGGTAAATCTTTACACCAGGCTAATGAACTAGAAGAATTGGATATATCTTGAAGAAATCCGTTGAAGGACCTTCGAGACCGCTTTTTTCCTTTTGCTATGTTAAAGGTCACCCGCAGGGAAAGAATGTCATAGGTACATATTTCCAGTAATAATCATTACACAGTCTCCGAAAGAGGCAACATATGTTCAGCACATTGACATTGGAAAACCCCATGAATAGTCAGTCCCTGCCTGTTGAGCGAAACAGGTTTTGTATGTCGCGCATTAAGGAGGAGATTTTTCTCGCAACGCTCCTACTGCTGCCAGACAGTCCAGTACGTCGTAGCGGCACCAGCGGTATTGATTCATAGGATGAAACCCCATGGCCTTGATCCAGAGAAACTTGCCCAAGGGAAGATAATGTCTGTCTTCGAGAAAGTGAGGGCGCTGTGACTGGAGGAGGAATGAAACTGTGAGCAAATGGCGAAGGAGTTAATAGGTTATGGTCTGGGTGCCCGCTGCTCGTACTCAGATCCGCCTGATGGGGGTTCCCGTGGGACACTCCGGCCCCGCCGCATTCAATGCAGGTATTCGCTGATATAAACATGTGAGCGTTGTCATGCGTAGAACTCTTGATGCGTAAGCACCTCCTGGACCGTTTCTGGCGACGGAAGACAATATCGCTGTGATTGCGCCCCACGCTGATCTGAATGGAGATGAATAAGCGTTCATTATGATTCATACCAGAAACGTACAAGAACATGGCCAGAGTAGCCGCAGCAACGCTCATGAACATGGACCCTCCTGTTTTCATTTGCCGAATCGTACATGTGTACTGCATCTGAGCCACGGAAGGTGGTGTTGAGACATCTACAGCTGGAGGAGAGGTAAAGTTGACATATGCGGGGGCTGTGTTGCTGTTGAGAGTACTGTCGGCAAAAGATTGGCCCGGTTGGATGACAGCATCGTACGCTAACTTATTCGTGAGTATCTGTTCAACGTCAATCCCTTGCAAAGAGCAGCACTCGAGGTTACCACCTACGTTATTGGCTGTCCAATGACCAAGATCCAAGCGGATGGATGCATATAGGGCCTGAGCTAAGTTCTGCAACGTCGACGTCCCAGCTGTCACTGTCTGCGCGTAGTTTCCCGTGTTCGCTACTATGCTCAGGTTGGTCAAGGAGATGCCATTATACCACGAGATGCTGAGGGACGGCTCCTCATTGTTGAGGCTATTATTCGATGGCGTGAACAGGGTAGTGACTCGGTAAAGGAGCTGCGTAGGGCTGGTGCCATTGAAGACATATTGACCGTAATAGATAGGCCAATAAGCATCACCTATAAAGCAGTTAGGCCTTCAGTAACGGCGCTTGAGCATGTGACGCACTCCCGAAACCGGTCAACACGTCCCATGTTGCTCGTGCCAGACTATTGTAGGCAAAGGTTGAAGGTGCTAAAGCGCCGACAGGTTGGTAATTCGTATAACCCCACGACGTACTGGCCTCAAACCCCAACTCGGGGCAGGAGATCGCTACCTTGGGACCGTTAAGTGCGACAACAGGTAAGAGCGAGCGTGACCTTGGCTTACGTTGGCTCCTACTGACCTATCTCCAGGCAGTACATTCAGCTCTATCGACGTCACATCACAGTTGGCGAGCGAGTTGTTGGCATAGGAGAAGCTGCCTTGTACGTTACCCGACCCTCCAGAAGAATTCGACGTCGACATCACATTGTATATGGAGTATGTAAATGCGGAGTTGTTGGTTCTGAACGAGTCTCCAAGTTGGTATATGTGAGTCTGACAGCCTTGAATCTGGTCATCCCATGACAAGGTCCAGGATGCGCTGTACGAGGCATTGAAGTTGTCCGAGATCACCGTGACTACATCGTAGCCTAGAACGCAATGAGATGTTTAGACGAAACCCTCATACGCGCACTCACCTACGAGGGCAACATTCAACGCAGCAAACCCGACAAGACTGATGCAGGCAAACACGAGCAGCACATGCGTAGTATATCTCCAACGCTGTCTGTATGGTCTGGTAAGGGGATATTGCTGGCTGCATAGTGAGTCAAACACGAAGAGATGGAAGCTTTGTTAGTACCTACAAAGTTCACGTAGTCCTCGATGCTAAACATTGTCTCAGCGGCGTCAAACCCTCATGATCAGCTAAGAAGCGAAGTAGTTAAGTTGGGCTGAAAGTGATGACTGGGATGGCGAAGCTCTCGAGCGATCGCATCGTCCACAGCAATTGCCCATACGGTCCGGTATCGGCGGCCTCTTGAGAATGAACCGGCGAGAAATACATCGGTGATCTACTGGGAAGCGATGGTAGGCGTGCGCCGCACAAGGTCCGAAGGTAGAGTAGTATCCGTGTAACAAGACTCAGACACATGACGAGCAGTTTGTGAGCAACTCTGTAACCACGTCTACCAGAAGTCTGCCAGTAAGAAGACGAATCAAGTGTAAATGGTTGATGATTTTGGGATCCTAGAGAAGGTCACAGGAGATCTATATCATTCCACTAGCTCCATCACGGGCAGTGACTTTAGCGCTTCAGCATTGATGCATGATGGAGAATGTCCCAACTTGAAGACCACAGGTACATACCGGGGCATGCTTGTACTACTAGTGTAGCCCTGAGGTTCAGCTTGGCTCTTTAGCCAGTTCCAGAATTCCAGGGGTGGGAAGCTCAAACGAGAATGCCAACCAATTGCAAAGGAGTCGAGGAACTGAATGAAAACATGGCGGTGGCTGCGCATCGTGCGGGGGTTTTCCCCCACCAAACCATTTTCCCATGGTGCCCGCGTCGCCTCGAGGCCGTGGTTTGACATTGACGCCAATGCGGCCTCAAACACTTGCTGGATTGAAGGCACTTCTTTGCATCGTCCATAGTGTATTTGGGGGGGGGGGAGAAAAGCGCCGCTATTCACTGTCAATGATGTCTTGACTATCCTGTCAACTCCGACGCATCGATCTTTCCCTCAACGTTGGACTTGCCAGCCTCACTCGAACAGTACTCAACATATCGTTGCTCGTGAACTACTCGTGTCGCTAGATTCGTTCTGGTCTCCCTTTTTCATTGCTTTCCCCGGCTCTCGTCTCTGCAAAGGGATCGCCGCCAGTCGCCGCTAATGCATCGCAACATCTAGTACCGTGACGTCTACTCCTAGTCCTTGAACACCACCCGAGGATTTGCGAAGCCCGATATCGGTGCCTATCCGCCACGCTGATGCATGCACCTATCCGCTTACATATGGAGCTTCTGATCTTGTAATGGACTACGCGTGTCACTTTCTTGGTCCTCTTTGGCCTCTTGCTACGAGCTACTTCCGTTTTCGCACCCAAGAATAACTGCAAGGTTCTGTCTACGCATTCGAAGTTTGACGTAACACTCATCTCATCCTGACGGCTGCTCGATTCTAAATTGTCATAAGTAGATGCTTACTCTCATGCTAGTTGGCCTTCTGAACGAGATGTTGCCCTTTTCTTGATTAACAATCTTGCAGCATATCTCCGACTTCTCACACTTGTCGACGCTCGAAGAGAGGTGTTTCTTGGTTCGCCGCGACATATCGCACTGCTAACACCATCTCCGAAAGAAACCTTCACTGCAACCGAACTTTCGCAGCGATGATGTCGGGCTGGAGAACGACCAAAAACGGCGACCTACTAAACGATGGGTGCTAGCAGATACTCGCGCTTATGGAGCACTACGTTTTGGGGTCTCGCTATATCATCGCCTCTGGTTGGCTCATCCGCCAATTGCACTGCTCGAGAATATCGGAAATCCAGAGTACAGCCTTTGACGTGAGGAGCAGCGATGAGGAGTAATCAGTTTCATCTTCAGGCCGGCGTGCTGCTTCTAGCCAGTTCCTAGGCACGTGCACGTGCACCACTTCATGCATTAAAAAAGGATGCGTCTGCCTATACTGCGATTCCTGGTCTGGGCTCACAAAGCATCTCCATCCATTCTACCACTATGGGCCACCGTCATTCCTCTCTCTGTACCAAGCGTGACATACCCCAGAGTGAGAAACAGTCCACTGCTCGCTTTGATCGAGTCATTTTCCACCCCCAGTCTACCTCACCTGCCTCGAAGAACAGGTGCTCGTCCTCTGGGGAGTATAGCGACGACGGAAGGAGCAAGCGAGTGGCAAAATATCAGAAACCGCCAACAAATTCTTATCTATCCTACGCGCCGGATCCATCGTCCAATCGTCCTCGATTTATTTCAGACACCCCATATAGCCAGTTCCTACGCGAGTTCCCCCTGTACCGCAACACTTGGCTCCTTGATGCGCTTCGCAAATCCGATTACTCGCGGCTGGAATTGCAAGGTGAAACATATGTCGATTATATGGGTGGTGCATTATTCCCAGAGAGTCTGGTGCATGTGCATGCGGAGTTTCTAGTGCAGAATGTGCTCGGAAATACGCATTCAGTCAGTAACAGGTGTGTATATATGCACTGCCAAGTGCCGCAACTGACCGCTTTGACAGTTCGAGACTCTCGGCCGACCATGCTGTGGAGGCTCGGGCCGCTGTCCTTGCATTCTTTGACGCACCACCCGGCTACACAGTCGTATTCACTCCGAACGCCACCGGCGCTATGAAGCTCGTCGGAGAGTCTTTCCCGTTCCGTCAAGGAGGTAGCTATGTCTTAGGTGCAGATTCCCATAACAGCTTGCATGGAATCCGCGAATATGCTCGTCGCCATGGGTCGGATGTGTACTACATCCCGTCGACGACTACTGGGGGCTTCAGCGAGTCCGAGGCCGAGGTGAGGTTGGCGCATATAGCCATCTTTCTTCGCTAATCCAAGTAAAAACACGTAGAAAATACTCCACCAGCGACCATCCACATCTTGCCCCTCTCTCTTCGCGATGACCGGTCAATCAAACATTTCGAACGCCAAAAATCCTCTATCTATGCTAACATTTGCCACTTCACTCGGATACCACACACTTCTGGACGCTGCTGCTCTGGCTCCAACGTCGCAGATTTCCCTGCGATCAATACCCGTGGATGCGATGGCTGTCAGTTTCTACAAGATGTTTGGATACCCAACTGGCGTCGGAGCACTCGTGGTGAAAGAGACTTTTCTGGCCACCCTCAGTCGTCCGTGGTTCGCAGGCGGGAACGTTGACATTGTACAGGTTCCCGGAACCATAGTCACGAGAAGCCCATTCCTATACGAGCAATTTGAGGTGCGATACACTTTACCTGACGTCTTTACCGTTGCTTACTTGAATGCAGGACGGCACGATCAACTACCTAAACCTCGGTGCTGTCACGGACGGTCTACGATTCCTCTCCGGCTACCTTCCATTTTTACCTCTCCGTCTCTCTTGCCTAACAAACTACCTTGCGAACTCTCTAGCCAAGCTTCGTCATGACTCTACAGGAAACCCTGTAGTTCGAATCCTGTCGCGAGTACCTTCTCGGAGAGTTCGCTCTCCGGGAGAGCAAGCCGATACTGGGTCGACCGTTTCTCTCATATTTCTATCTGTAAGTTAGTTTCGCATCTCTCTATATGAGCGTGCTCAAACTTCATGGTGGCAGCCAAATGGAACACTCCTACCAAACTCCTTCATCGAGAACGCTGCAGTCTCAGAGCATATATCCCTACGGACAGGTTGCATGTGCAACCCTGGTGGAGCAGCTGCCATCCTTGGTATTCAGGGGGGCATGGAAGCACTGTACGAAGGTGTCACACTCTCAGATTTTGAGGCGCACGTAGGCCACGAACTCGGCGTGGTCCGCATTAGCCTCGGGCTCGCAAGCAACTTCCAAGACGTCTGGCGTGTCCTCAACTTCGCGGCGATGATCGGTACCGAGAAGGATCGTCTTGCGCTCTGGGAGGCTTATTCCGACAATTTGACACCGCACAGGGCTAGTCAGCCTTTCGGTTAACGATCATCATCTAACATGAATATCTCTCCCTGACTTCTCATCCTCATATCCGTACTTCTGACCATCCGATTCACTCACTTGTACTCAACCCGTCGCTACGCTGACCCGCCTCACTTCAATTGTTACTGTACTCGTCACTGCACTGACCCACCACAGGATCTCTTGCTTTTTGTTATTTGTCATCAGATTTGCTCTCATTCATCTTGTGTTCCTGTTGTAGGACTTACGCCGATTTATGGTCCTCTTAATACTCGCCTCAGCTCTGTCCGTGCGTGTCACTGAAGCCATTACGCGATATTCTGTCATAGTTTACACATTGTGTAGCATGCTAACTGATCGCTCGCGTACGTATGTCTACAAGACTTCCATTACACACGCCTGTAGAGCGATGTTCATTGCACAGGACGGACTCCTTGTTCCATGGGTACCCATAAGACAAAACTACTCCTCGTCCTCGTCCTCATCCTCGTCACTATCGTCGTCATCGTCGTCATCGTCATCATCCTCTGCTTCGTCCTCAGATACCTCCAAACCCTTCTCTGCCATCCTTGCCTTGTCTCGCTTTCTCTTTGTCGACATCTCGTCAAGAAGCACGAGCAGATCTTCCTGTTCCTTCTCGGTATCTTTCTGCTTCTGAGTCGCTTCCACAACTTTGGCTTCGAGCTCCGTGATTTTGCTCTGTGCAGAGGCGCTCTCTGCAACTTTGACCTCGAGTTCGGCAACCTTGCCCTGCGCGGAGGATGCATCCAAGAGCTGAGCTTCAAGCGCGGCGATCTTCGATTGCATCTCAGTAACCTGAACATTTCAATGTTAGCCTATCAAGAGAGTTCGGGAGATGAACGCGGTACTTTGGCCTCCTGAGACGACGCTGCCTTCAGCTTCTCCTTGAGGTCATCAATCTCGGTTGCTTGTGATCGGATCACGTCACGAAGGGAGCTGATCAGCATCGACGACTCAGCGTCGGGGCCCACTGAGTCCTAAGTCAGCCGGATGAAGAGTCGAACAATCATACCGAACACATACCTGAGGCGGAGAGCGTCTTGGGATCCATTCCAAGGCCTCTCTGTACGGTGTCTGAATCGCCCAAAGGGGTCAACAAGAGTCATGCAATATGTGTACAGCCAACCCTCACAGTAGTTCGATTTCCAGAAGTCCACAAATGCCCAGTCAAACCACATTTCGCCCTCCGGTTCTCCGGCATTCTCGACATCATGGGGCACGGGCGTCGGGAAAACCATGCTGTCTGGCCCGACGGACTTGAACCGCTCGTCCTCGCGCAGACGCGTCATCTGCCCTGTAATCGCGTCCACACTAAGGCGGTTGATTATAGGACTGATGGTCGATCTGTCAAGGGACCGTAAGAGAGATGGCAACAGGACGCATATAACACTGGTAGGCTACCTCGTAATCTCGCCCGGCTCGCGGTTGAACTCGTAGCAGACACCGAGGAGGAATGCGCAAAGCCCAGGGACGAGGCTGTCGCCTTCCGTATTTTGGTTGATTGGCTCCACCAACTTTACCATGCATCCCTTTTAGCATCATTCTCTCGCGAAAGTATGCGCATATACTCACCGAACTGAGGCTTCCCGCGTCTAAAAAGTCCCTGACCGACTTAGGATCTTCCCATAGCCACCTCGACAACAAACACAGGTACCCCACAATTAACCGATCCCACTCCCTCGCCTGCCGTTCATCCTCCTGCGCAGCACGTGACCGCGAGAGGAAGCACAAGCTTAGATTTTCGCTCAATAGCTGCAGAACCGTCTCGGGTCCGTCATCGCCGTCATCGTCAGCCTCTGGTTGGTGGGGAGGCGTACTTCCATCGGCGGGGACGAAGAACTGATCGCCCTGTGAGGGTGTCTGGAGGACGGCTGGGCTGGGCTTGATCGAGCGTGCGAGAGACTTTGACCGGAGAGAGGAGGTAAGGAGATGCGAAAAGAGGATGGACGCAATGTACGTGGTGGTTACATCGGCGAGATTTGGCGGGGTAGAAGGGGGGAGGCAGAGGGCGTGAAGCAGGGGTGAGATGGTCGATGCCTGAACCGGCGCTGCGGACCGTGAGTTTTGGTTGGACAGAAGATATAGGGGCTTACGTTCTGGTGGGATCATGCCTTGCACGATGGCTTGCTTGATCTCGTCCTTTCGTACGAAGTTCTGAGCCCCATTGTCAGACGGTCAACCGAAATGCAATGTATGCGTATCATACCTCGAAAACCACCATAGCGACACTGCGAAGCTCGAGGGCAGAGACCGTCCGTCTCCCCCCATTTTGACCATTGTACTCACCATGCAGGGCAAGTTCCACGAGGACGTCGAGGGCGGAGGCAGGCTCTAAGCGATCCCACTCTTCGCCGTTGGTGTCCGGAACAGGGATGTATGGCGTGAGTACAACCTCTGCAAGGGGAAAATTCAAGTTGATGGGCAAGAGACGAAGTGCCTATCAGCATAATGGTGAGCAGCAGCCTGGCAGCGAGCTGCGGATGACATACTTGCGTTTTCAGTTGCGTGGGGGCGTTAGAGGCGAGGGCGAGCTCGATAAAGCACCGTATGAATGCGCCGGTTTCTGGTCCCTGAGAACAAGCTTAGCCAGAGGACGAGGCGAACTCAACTAGATAGCTCACACCACTACCCTTGGATCCTACTAACATGCCCATGATGCCGAGAACGGTGGATACATTGGCAGACTTCTGCTGATCCCAAAACTGAAGAGCAAACTCTTGCGGTGGGACCTCGTTCATTCGCAATTGCGGAGGGAAGATCAGAAGGGAACATAACAGCGCAGGAAGGGATGTCTCTCGGAAGTAACTCTGGTGCGCGCCGTCCGTTAAATGAGCACCAATAAGTCATACGAAGCACACACCTGATTGGAGGTATTGAATCGCAAGAGGCCATCTGCACACTGGAGTGCATCCGCCGAAATGACTCCGCCCTCCACCCCGTTCTCTTGGGATACAATGTTGAAAAGCTTTTCAAAGGCTCCCTCAAAAGCGAAGACCTTCTGGATGTCGGGACTTTGTACGATGAGAGCTTGAATCATGGCGATGGCCTCTGCACAAGACAATTAGGTGTACATTGATACTTGAAAGGCATACGCACCATTGCGTATGATCTCGCGCTTGTCGTCCAGGATAGCAATAATATTCGTAGCACCCGATGGAGCCTTTAAGAAGTATCCCTGAACAACCTGACGTCTGTTCTGGAGAAGTGCCGTTAAGAGTTGAAGAGTGGCGTATCGGGTGTAGAATGTCGTGTCGGCGAGCAAAGCAAAGAGCATGTTGACAGCCTGCTCGTTCGCAAGGACCGCATCCGTGTGCTTGAGGGCGAGTTCCTTGGGCCCATCCTCCACGTCGCACAGTTGCTTCAACGTCTCCAAGACTGCTTTTGCGATGTCTGCGTCGATCTCTGCGTCATTTTGAAGGACACTGAGGAGTACGGGGAGCGCCGTTTGGCCAACGTCTTGCTTCCAGTCGCGTGCTAATCCCTTCAAGGAAAGTACAGCAGCGCGTCGGTCTGCGAGGAGCGTGGATGGTTGCAGGCGATCGCTAAGCCTTGAAATGGTATCAGTTGCAGATTGAGGAGCGCCGGTAGGCCCACGAAGGGCGATGTAGGTTTGCGAGAAGAACTCCATTCACTGCGGTGCCTCTTGAGCAGCCCACAAGATAAGTCGAGATTTGACACGTACCTCCACGCCCGTCTGTCAATGATGAAAGCCCTAAGATCCCAGCTTCGCGCGTCGTCTATCGAGAGCCAATGTAGACTGATTTCAGCGGTGGTAGGGATCTAAGTCGGAGGCCTTTGACCGCCTAACAGTGTAGAACTGGCCGAACACGTTGGAACGCTGCGCGCAGACCGGAGAATCCGGAGACGTGAGCCCATCCCGACTCCCACGCGACTTGGAGGCACGCCCCTATCCAATCTTTCCCTCACCTCCAACTCCGCACTTCCGCTCATGGGCTACACGCGGAAAGCAACCCTCGACACATGACAAATCAGCAAGCGAAGTTTGGCAAGGGATTGATTGCTTCTTGATAACAATGTGTCCTTATGGCATATAAGCTACTGGAGGACCTCTAGAGCTGATTCTTGCAGTGGCAGTTGCCCTCTTGATTCTGGCCTCTGTGCATGGTGCCCATTTTTTCGATTTCGTGACCGGGTAAGGTCGAGGAAGCTCTCCGTGTATCAAGCAATCTCATGACTAATGCGGTGATTGCTTTGAATAGGTCGGCTAATTTGTGGTCACCCAAACTTACGATGTGATCAAACGGGTCCATACTGACAAGACTCTGCTAACGAAACGCCAAAACTGGATCCGACCTTTTGGCTCAGTCCGTGCGAGTATGACCCATTTTTATGGTGTGGATTAGGGGAAGGACCGACCAAATTCTCGCACAGGTAATTCTTAACTACGGAGAAGTATGAATAGTAACTTAGGTTTCTTGAAAAAGGGGCCTTGTTTTGTCATTGTGAAGAGACTCTTGCCTGCGATTATGACATCCTCGAAGACATCATCACCAGACGGCTAGCCGCAAAACCTCCGCTGACCCTGGTTATTTCACGCTTCTCTAGGCACCTTCAAAGGGTTCACGCGATCCAGGCGGTGTCTTTCTCGCTAGTATTGGCGTACAACGCTACCATGTTTAGGTCAGAGAAGGCTATCGTCAACGAGCGATTGTCATCGACCACTAATCGCATATATATGGCTGCCTGTTTCGCTGGCTAATTTCCGCAGCCATCATGGGTCTTCCCACTGCCCTCGCAGGCCTCTCCTTCCTCGTCTATGTGGTCTACCGCTACTTCACTCGACTTAGGCTTACTCCCTTGCAAGGCCCGCCTTCTTCCTCATTCCTAATGGGTGAGTGTTCTGCTGTCGACGTGCTGGAATTTTTCGCACGGCCACTCACACACGACTGGGCAGGCAACCTCCCCGAGCTTTATCGGAGTTTGGTTGGCGAAATAGACTTCAAGTGGCAGCAGCAATACGGGAACGCGGTTCGGTTCAAGAGCATTGTCGGAGTGCGTCCATTATATCACTGCTAGACGTAGTCTAGGCCGCTAAGGCCGCTAACGGGGGAAACAGAATGACGCCTTATGGATCGCGGACCCCAAGGCATTGCAATACATCTTCCAAACATCGGGCTACCATTTCCCCAAGCAGAAGGAGCGTCTGGTTGTGACGAGGTTGATGCACGGAAAAGGCCTCGTGTGGGCAGAGGGCAAGTGTTCAATCCCACCTAGGCCACTTCATGTCATTGGTCGCTCATACCTTATCTTGCGCGCTAGGTGATATTCACAAGCGGCAACGCAAGGTCATGCTTCCAGCATTTGGCGGCCCGGAGTCCAAGGCGCTTCTATCACTCTTTTCGAATAGCGTGCAGTCTGTGAGCGATATGAGACTGTGATGATGTGTCTTAGTCTGACCCTAGTTGCAGCTGACATCGAAGTGGGCCGAGAAACTTGACGGAAGTAAAGATGGATCGCTGGTTCTAGACATGCCCAGTTGGTTATCCCGCGCAACGATGGACGCACTTGGTCACGGTAATTATCGAATATCCTCCACTACTTTGGATGATGCACCTAAGCCGCCATGCAGCCGCATTTGACTACGACTTTGGTGCTCTTTCCAACGACGAAAACGAGCTCACCAAAGCATACAACGGTTTGATGTCAGTTAGCGCCCTGCGCTCCATCGATGTAAAACTGATTGGTTGCGTTCAGGGTTGACGTCTTCGGCTTTCCATCGCTCCGTCTCATTTTCACCCAAGCTGTGGCCAGATATGTGCCGAAGAGTGTGCTTCATTACCTCGCTTTCAACAGCTCTTCGCCTCGTACACAAAAGATACATTCCACTACCTCGCTCGCGGACAAGGTTTCGAAGCAGCTGGTTGAGGAAAAGGCTGAAATGATACTGGCGGGCAACTCCGGCCGCGACGTGCTAAGCATCTTAGGTACGTGTTGCACTGTTCCTCGCTTGTGTTTTTTGTATGGTATTAATCCGTTCCTTGTAGTCAAATCTAACATGGACGCATCCGCAAAGACGAAATTGGAAGAAGATGAAATGTATTCTCAGATGCGGTATGTGCACTTTGGCGTCTGCAGCTACCGTAGCTAATGATGATGCTGGTTGGCCAGGACCTTGCTGGTCGCGGGACACGAAACTACGGCCAACAGCTTGAGCTGGGTGCTTTACGAGCTCGCCAAACTCCCTCACGTTCAAGACAGGCTTCGCGCGGAGATCCGCGACATGGAGGCCAAAATCCATGCTCGGGGCGACGACACGTTCACCACGGCCGATCTTGAGGCAATGCCTTACACTGTCGCCGTTATGAAGGTATCTGTATGGTTACGTCCTTGATAAGATCTGCTAGCTCAATGATCACGCAGGAGGGACTTCGCTTCGACCCGGTTGTGTATCATATTCACCGAGTGGCCGGCAGAGACGACGTGATTCCCCTCTCGAAGCCCGTGACGACTACCAACGGCAAACTTGTGGGCGAGATCGCCATTCCGGAGGGCACTCGGGTGGTGGCTTCGATTGCTGCTTACAACAGGTGCGTCTATCTGTCGCGGATATTCAGACTAACTGTTGCTAATTTTCATGTAGGATCCCGGAGATTTGGGGAGAGGACGCTCATCTGTTCAATCCTGATCGCTGGCTGAATAAGTCACCAGTCGCCGAGAAGTTCCCCACCGTCGGCGTGTACGGTAATATGTACGACTGTTCACCTCCACCTTCAATATGCGATGCTGACTGAACATGCAGGATGACTTTCATTGGGGGCACACGTGCCTGCATTGGCTGGCGATTCGCGTAAGTTTGTTCGAGCTCGCCTGGACGTCGAAGCATTCTAATCGGGTAATCAGGGTGATCGAGATGCAAGCGTTCCTCGTCGAACTCGTCAACAAGTTTGAGTTCTCCCTCGCAGATGAGACGAAGCGCGTCAGGCGCGAGCCTTGCCTGGTGATGTCTCCGACCTTGGAGGGCGAGGCAGGGAAAGGGCCCCAGCTTCCGTTGATGGTCACTTGGGCCCCCCGTGGTGCTATATAAAGGGGGCCACTACAGAAAGGGCATTTACACATATGAATTCCGCTGCGGGCAAGAATATGCTTATCTCACCAGCTAAATGTAAGACGTACGTCTCAAGTCACGGGAAATGATATAAATGCAATATTGCAATGGAAAGTGTTCAAGTTGTGCTCGTTTCTGTTCAGCCACGGTGACGGTGCAGTGTCCATTGGGGGAATGTTGAATCAACGAGAGATAAGCTTGAAAGTAAAATTTCCGAGTGTTTTAATTTGAAC
Organism: Coniophora puteana RWD-64-598 SS2; assembly: GCF_000271625.1. Lineage (NCBI taxonomy): Eukaryota > Fungi > Basidiomycota > Agaricomycetes > Boletales > Coniophoraceae > Coniophora > Coniophora puteana. Next base: position 877,859 of record NW_006913059.1, read on the forward strand.
CAAACCAACGATGACCGACGATATGGGGTGAGGCATGCAGAACGGGAATTTGACCCCGAGAACATCGGCACCGACAGCGTGAGAATTCATCGGGCCCCCGGCCCTGCCCGGCCGCAATGTTCGCGCCCATCTCCGGAAACCGACTAATTCCTCTGAACCTGCCAGCCGTACCCAGCCAAAAGGCTTTGCACTTCATACGATACCTCAGAGTGCGACAATGTTTTAGCAACAGCTTCTCTGCAAGCCTCCTTTCAAAGTCGCTCCACCCATTTCACCCCGATATACCTCGTATATCGATAAGGCAGTCGGGCTTGCTTCCATGCGCTGATGCACGGGTCGGCTGACAGCATGCTTGGTATGTTTTCGGTGCGTTCATTCACGCTCAGCAGTTCTATAAGTAAAGCTGTAGCTCACATATCTATGTTCTGCCATCTAAATCGTTATGGACGTCTCTAACACCCAAATTGCAGTCGCCCTAGGCGCAGTCATCGTTGCCTACGGGCTGTACCGCCGTGCATCGCGCATCTCAGTCTCAGACCTCGCCGGACCAAGCCCCAGCTCTTTCTTACTCGGTAAGCGCCCTATTACGTCTCGCTCATCACGCTTATGAACTGGCGGCAACAGGTAATCTCAAGGAACTTTATCAAGGGCTGGTTGGAGACGCCGACTTGGAATGGACCAAGCTCTATGGAGGCATTGTGCGGTTTAAGGGAGCCGTTGGCGTGAGTCTCGATCACTTGGGCGGGATTTGACGATATCCTAAACGCTTATACGACGATCAGGAGGACATGCTTCTCGTGTCCGATCCCAAAGCACTACAGTATATTATCTCAAGCGCGGGCTACAACTTCCCAAAGATGAACGATGGCCGTGTCATTTCTAGAATGATTAGTGGGAGAGGCATCCTATGGGCAGAAGGTATGTATCGTACCATGGTACTGCCTACATTCTCATTGTTTGCATAGGTGACAGCCACAAGAGACAAAGGAAAGTTATGTCGCCGGGGTTCGGCGCGAAGGAGTCGAAGGCCTTCTTGCCTACTTTCCTAGACTCCGCCGAATTGGTAAGTTTTGCGCCATCCTATGCCGTTTCTCCCGCTCAACGGAGGTGAAGATGTCGTCGAAGTGGATGGAAGAGTTGGGCTCCGCCAGTACTTCCTCGGTGGAGCTCAATGTGCAGGAGTGGGTATCGAGAGCCACGCTAGATGCTATGGGCGAAGGTACGTCCTCATCTAGGATTAAGATCCTTCCGCCACTGATGCGTCGTGTAGCTGCTTTTGACTACAAGTTCAATACGCTACATGGTGACGAAAATCCCCTCGCCAAGGCTTACAGTAACTTCTTGTATGCAGCTCATTCTCTATCCTGCCATCTACTCACCCCGGGACGCTAGGAAGGAAGCTTTCGGTTTTCCATCTGACTCTCACCTCTTGTCGCAAGCCTTGTCAAGATATCTTCCTTTCGAGGCCCTTGAGTGGTTGAGCGACCACATGTCCAGCGACAAGCTTGTCCGCATGCGCCAGACCAAGGAGGTATCTGTGGGCGTCGCAAAGGGTCTAGTCAAGGACAAGGCGGAAATGATCACAAAGGGCGCTGGAAGCAAGGACGTGTTCAGTCTCCTCCGTATGTCCTAGACTGGCTTTGAGAAGGAAACTTAGCTAAGTAATCATCTCATCGACAGTGAAAGCGAATATGGATACGGAAGCAAGAGCGAAGCTGACAGAGGAAGAACTGTACTCTGCTATGCAGTGAGTATAGCTGACGAGATCACGTGTATCACGATGCTGATAGAAGTGAATGGCAGCGCACTGATGACGGCCGGTCACGAGACGACAGCAGCGACGATCTCCTGGCTTCTTTGGAGAATGGCTAAACACCCTGAGGTCCAAAAGAAGGTTCGTGCTGAAATCCGACAAGTCGAAGCCACGACCCGTGCGCGCGGAGACTCTCAATTCAGCATGGCCGACCTAGAGTCTATGACGTATACCCTGGATGTGATGAAGGTGAGCGTCAATGGGAACCCTCGAGGCGCTCGTTATCTGAACTATCGCCCAGGAATCTCTGCGCATCGACAACGTCGACTTCCACGTCCACCGATGTGCCGGCCAGGATGAAGTAATCCCTCTCTCAAAGCCACTGACAACGCGCTCTGGAAAGGTCATCACGGAGGTTCCGGTCCCGAAGGGCACTGGGATCATAGCATCTGCCATCGCTTACCACAGGTTTGGATCATGCTCGTGTATGACTACATTCTGCTGACAATAATCTGCAGGAATCCTGAGATATGGGGCGAGGACGCGAATGAGTTCAACCCGGACCGATGGGAAACCATCGGCGAACGTGCGCAGCGCGGCCCCACCGTTGGCGTCTACGCGAACCTGATGACCTTCCTCGGTGGGGTGCGGTCCTGTATCGGCTGGCGCTTCGCGTGAGTCCCCCTCGTGTTGTGTACTTGTGATTGGTTATCGTGAAGGGAGCGCTGACGTTCCTCGCATGGCCGGAAAATAGCTTGATCGAGATTCAAGCGTTCTTCGTGCATACCGTGAACAACTTCGAGCTCTCGCTCACGGACAAAGCCGATCGTATTCGGCGTTCGCCGTGCCTCATCATGGTGCCGACTGTCGAGGGCGAGGAGGAGAAGGGCGCTTACCTGCCGTTGCAAGTCAAGGTTGCTCCTCGTGAGGACAACTGATTGGTGACCGAGAAGTGTCAAATGTTGTCTCTTTCAGCAGAGATGACTGTACATCCATCCGCCTTGTTCGCACCACATATACGTTGTTGACGTCCTTCTACTATGCTTGCTGCGTTTCAAGACTGTACTACACCTCCCTATCTTAAAATTGCGACTGTCCTGAAGCACCATGTATCTCAGTTGACACGTCCTCGTCAGGTCTCTACATATGGTACCCCGAGAACCGAAGAGGTGAACTGTGCGCCGCACAGGATGTCCTGGGTTCACTCGCCTGAGCCAACGGAATTATAGAATGCCATACGCGAGACAACAGAGATATGAACGAGCTCTCGTCCGTATCTGGCTCTGTACGCTGAACTATCACAGACTGCTGTTAATGAATTCGATGCCGAGTCCCTTTTAGACCTCATAAGAATTGTATCGTGCTCCCACTTGGAGCCGACAGGCAGTGCATGAGCCTTGTCATAGACATGGAGCTAGATATCCCCGAGTAATGTCACGGACCCTAGAACGTGTGCCATGGAGGCGTCATAAGAGAACCCTACGACCCATCTATGATCCGCCCGAAATCATTCACGAAGCCTCCTCGAGGTGATGGGAACAAGCGCATGCGCTGATATCGAACCCATGAGAGAAATAAAAATAAAAATAAACTTACATGAACACCTTTAACTTCACGTCTGAATCTCGGTAGACTCACGTTAAAGTTAGTGGTGGACAGGTGTGAGAGAAGTAATAAGCGTTAGCACATACATACATATGCACCCATATCTACGGAAGCATTCTTCCGAGTCTGTGCCAGACGTGTGGCTCGTTCCTCGATGTCACGGTGATGATTGATCGATGACAATGAAGTCCAACGCACGGACTCACCTACGGCGGGGGCTGCAACATGAATGGATGTCAAAACATGATGCTATAGTACGTTACGTTGTCAAATTGGCAAGAACCCTTGAAAACAAGTTTTGGCGTCGAATCGTTATTTCAGTAAAACGCCGCTAAGTAGTAGTCACGTTCGGAAGGAAGCCCAAGGCCGAAATGACCGAGTCGGCGCCTCCGAGGTCGATGCTGTAGATTTACATTAAACCTTGTTGTTAAGATTTGTTGTTATGATCAGTAGACTCAGGAGGTGGAGGATGGCTTCCTGAGACTGATCGGCGTTCAATATAGGACTTTTTTCTTTGGTAAATATTAATTCCTTACGGTATGTTACAGCGAGGCAGGCGTAAATCGCGTTGCTTCAGATAGAAGCGGATATATAGAACATTCGAAAATCGATCGCCGAGGCGTTGGATACCTGCCGTAAATTCAAGGAGCCACTCACTGGCAACATTAATCTCGGAATCTTTATAATTGATTCTGCTGCAACCCATCTTCCGTGTCACACTTGTGTCCACCACTGCTTCCGGCAGTTTGGCCATTGTCCGCGAACACTCCGCGCGGCACTCGGGATGTTCGAGGGCTCCGGCGGAGACTCGGATGCTCGTGCATCGTAGTATTATTCTAATGTCGACGGTTGAGAGAGGCGCCCACAATGTATACGGTACTCTACCCGATCCTGTCGCAGCCGTAATCCAACCAGATCTAAGCCCGTCCAAACTCAAAAGTAGCAAATAAGGCCTAGGGATTGGCGTCTGTCCTCACGGTCCCCGACGCCCGACAGATCGTCCCTGCCCGAGTTCTCCGAGCCATAGGGCCATGTGTCCGAGCTTCAGCTTCAGCACTTCAGCGAATCACGATTCACCATGCCAAGATGCCCTGCAGTAAAGCGGCGTCCTCGCCTTCATCAGAACTCACCCTGCCATGACGGTTAGCGAAGACGAAGTCCGCCGCATACAGCCTGTAGAGAACGCAGTGGTTTGGATCTAAAAATGAGCATATGTGCGTGGCGAGCGGCTTGGCTGTGGGTCGGCCTGTGATCTATTTACTAGTTCTAGAGCTCGTTAAACCCTTTGTGAGGGGCGCCTCATGGTAAAATTCCGAGAAGGACGTCGGGAAGTTTGTGCCGTTTCGGTCCTGAACTAAGAATTGTACGTGATATGGAGACTTGTTGTTGCCACGATTGCGACGGGCAAAGCTGGGAAGCGACGTAAGGACAAGGTTACAATGAGCACTTAGGAGGTGTGAATGTAGACTACCTGGTGCCTGGAGCTATCGGCAGCCTTGCTAGTGGCGAGTTCAGAATAAAAGGGGGTGCTTGTATGAACAACCCTGCCTCGTGAATCTGGAGCTAGGAGACTTGAGTTACCGACCGTGAGTTGTTTTTGGAACGAGAATGTTCCGTCGTTCTAGACTCCATGTAGAGCTTCTGTGAATTCTAAAGGAGTGCGAATAAAAGGAAAAGAAAGAGAACACCTGGAGTATCGCTCCAATAGAATAACCGACAAATGTCTGCGAGCGTCTAACACCCAACCGTGAGCAAGCCCTCAAGCGCCCAAATTCAGTCGTGCACAGATGGTCCTGCCGATAGAGAGGTTTCGCTAGCTATACACACCGGTAAGCCTAGCTTGTACTCCGAGATGTTAGCAACCCCAAAACGTTGAGACGCGGGTAATCCAGTAGTATAGCCGCTGGTCACGGTGGTGGTGTGGCGGCGAAGTGTGGAGCCGTCATCCTTGCTGATCCGTGTGGATGATTGTATTGGGACGGGGATTTACGCACAAGCCTCCCGATACACAGCATCAAGAATGATCAGCGCGACCGGATATGCATATATGCAAAAGAACATAGGAGAGCTGCCAGGGCGGGCGACGATAGGTCTGGACACATGTCGTGAGGGCGGAGGTGTGGGAAACAGGAGGGGAGTAAGTGTTGTGGGGCCTCGGCCTTAGCCGAGCGGGGCCATAATGAGTGCCGACGGAGCGGTGACGCGCTAAGTCGAGCTTCACTGACGCCCTCGCGTACTGGTGCGTAAATATGCGACTTGTTCCTGAAGCCTGAGCAGTTAGCGCAATGGAAGGTTCTCAGATCTTGGTACTGATCTCGCTTATTCGCGTGCTGGTCTCCGCCTGCCTGCACCGTGAAAACAGCACTGTTCCGAAGTTCACCCTCAGACTTCCATTCATTTTCTCCACTTTCTGCACAAAACAAGTCCGCATCCACCATCACCGCAAGAAAATTGCAAATCCGAGACGATTGTATATATAAAGCCTTAGTATTAGCAGAGCATCCGACAAGCTACGCCCTCGTTCGCTTCTAGCCCCTATTCCTCACTCTCGCTCTTAGTCAGAGCCCACAGTTTTCGTCCCGATCCCCTCCTCTCCATCTCCCCTTCATGATGTCTGAGAATGTTGATGTGACTGCCCAAGCCACTCTCGATGCCTTGCCCACGCATATACGGAATGAACTAGCGTCCCTCCTCGAAGGAGATGTCTACTTCAAACCCAGTCCAGAGTGCGTTGCCATCACCCCATCATCCTCACTCGCACTCACATGTCGTCCAGTTTCGAGGACTTCTCGCGGATGTTCAACGGCAACGTCATCAGTCACGCAAAGGCTGTCGTCTGCCCCCTGCATGCTCAGGATATCAGCAGGTGCGCTCTTCCTCTTGTCGTATCACTATGAATCCCTTCTCACTCCTACCCTATGCAGAGTCATCAAGTTTTGCAACAAGCACAAGCTCTTTCCCTCAATCAAGGCAGGCGGCTACGGCACCGCAGGCTGGGCGATAGGCGGTGATATAATCGTCGACCTCTGCAAGATTATCGACCTCGACCTCCAGATACCTGGTGAGGGTGGCGCCTATACGAGCATACGTGATATGCCACCGCGTGGTAGCAAGGGAAAGACTCCTCTCGATGCTTCGGCGCTGTTGTATACTGGTATATCAAGCGGCAAGCGGCGTAGAGAGGAAGACAATCGATTACGCGTCTCCGACGCTGCATCCCCAGTCGTAGCCGAGTTCCTGCGAAGCCAACCGCGTTTCTCCGTAGACGGTCGGAACCTACCAGAGGATCAGCCGCCTCCCAGCAACCGTCGTAGACTCCACACTTCACCGCCGGCACTAATTACACCTCAGTTGTCGTCTAGCTCCGGCATCTCGAGCGGAAGTTCGGTCCACTACACCTCGAGCTCGCCGTCCGCAGGAAGCTCCGTGCAGACTGGATCTCCACAGCCGGATGACTCGTCGACGTCGCTTACTACCCCATCGTCCTCTTCTGGACCATCGTCTCGCGCCAAGTCGAGCGACCCGTTCAGTTACCTTGAAGACGACACATTTCCACCGGCGCACACCTCTTCACCCTCGCCATATCTTTCCTTTGGCACCAGCTCTGGCGCCCTCTTCACCAGCCCAAGCTTGCTTGAATCCCACCATAACCTCATCACTCACGCTACGCCAGTGCATCCCCACGCGTACCTTACATTCGGTGGTGGGCTACGACAAAAGGAAGTGGATCGTTATTCATCGGAGAATCCTCTCCCGGCTACCTCCCTCTCTGGTGGTCAGGCTACGATTCCCTACTATATTCCGTTGTGAGTGTTTATAGATGCCTCATGTTTCTCCTTCATCAGTGATTTTGACATCATTTTAGTGCTGCGCATCCAGCTGGGTCCGGTGTCATGCTCCACGGCGGATTTGGGTTCTTGTCACGCATGCACGGTCTCAGTATCGATAACCTCGTCGAAGCCGAGGTTGTCCTCGCTGATGGCCAGATAGTCATGGCCAGCGAGGCCGAAAATCCAGGTGAGAGCCGTTTCCATTTCTTTCTACCGCGTCAGCGCTCACGCTTTCCAGACTTATGGTGGGCTTTGCGCGGTGCGGGCTCAGCCTTTGGTATTGTCACGCGCTACAAGGCCAAAGCGTTTCCCGTTCCCGTGGTATACGCGGGAAACCTGATATAGTATGCGGCATTTCTCTACGCGTTTCATTATAGGGCCTTAACGAGCGTGTCCCCATTCGCAGCCGTTTTGATCGTGCGACTGCTCCTTCCCTCATGAAGCACTTCCGCGATTGCATCAAGGGTGCACCCAGAGAACTCTATGCCAACCTAATTCTGACGGCCGGGCCCGAGGGCCAGGACTCGCTTGTTGTCATCCAAATGAGCTACGTAGGGCCTCGTGCTAAGGGCCAAGAGTTCCTGCAGACGATATCGTCGTGGGATGGTGGACCATGCCTGCTTAACGAGGTCGACGAGAAGTCCTTCTTCCATCATCAAGATAGCGTTGCACAGGTTCTCCGTGCAAGAGGTGCGTGCTCGCCTCTCCCTCTCTCGTTCCTGTCACGCCGCCACTCCCCCTTTTGGCTTGTCGCTGATCGCCCGTTTCTGGTGTCCACAGCGGGAAACAAGTGGTTCATCCGTTCCACGCTCATCAACTCGCTTCCAGACGACATTATTGGAAACACCGTCTTACAATTTGCTGATGCGCCTGTAGGATGCAGTAAGTGCCCCTTCTTGAATTCTTCATTCTCGGGCGCTCAATTAATTTAATTCTCTTTTTTCTTTTTTTCTTTTTCGCTTCGCTAAACAGCTTGGCTGTTTGAGCTGGTTGGTGGAGCGATGGTCGACGTCCAGGACGGATGTATTCCGCTGAACCAGCGCAAGGATGCCGCATTTACCGTAGCTGCGTTGCACCAGTGGGACATTACCTTTGACGACCCGCGCTGCGTGACGTCCGCGGAGCAGGTAGGCTGATCCGTTGTCTCAAAGGAACAGGGGCACCAAAGGCTAAATTCACACCCCCAAAGTGGATAGCGCAGACCCTCAAACCTGTCAGTCTAGCCGGACCCATTCCCAGTGTGCGCATTTTCTCCCCTCTCGATATTCTCAGGATTTTTCCAACGCCTTACTTTGCAGTTCTTGGGCCGTCTGGAAAGCCCAGAACGCGTCCTCGGGTGCTACGGGGAGACCTGGAGCCGCCTCTGCGAGATCAAGCGCAAGTACGACCCAACCAACGTGTTCCGGAGCTCGTTCTGGCCACTCAATGAGAAGGGCGAGATCGTCCCGCCGCAAGTGCACGAGCCAGAGCATATCGCCCACTGAAGGTGCATCTACATTCCTTCCTGACCGAAAACGCGATCAAACACGCCCATAGATGTATGTACATAATATACTGGCATATATCCGCACCTTTTTTTTGACTTTGGCGCAAGCTTTCTCCTTTCTCATCATCCTCCGGCCCGCTCGTTTTTTGTGTCGCAATGCTGTCGATAGTCTTTTTTCTTCCTTTCGTATAGTTTTTCTTCTGGGTTATCGGTTCTCCTGGGTGTGAGGCCTTTGAGGGCCGCTTGCTAGAACGTGGTTGCCTTTCGACTACTTGGAAGGCGGTGCCGGTTGAAGTCGATACCTGAACCGGGCGGACGTGGTAGAGTGGTGTGGATTTAAGGGTGGGCCTGGATGGGGTCGACGCCGCAAATGCGTAGCATCGGATATTAGGTAGTTCCTTGTTCCGTCGCTAGGCGGTGTACTTAGTTTCTTGTTATTAATTGTGCTTCTCCCAATGTTTCTGACGAGCAGTGTATTCGTGGCATACCGGCAGCTGGTCAACGGATACGGGAACAGACAGACGCGGTGAACATGTGGTATGCGGGCGGATGGATAAGCAGTGGGTGGGTAAAATGCAAGCAAGCGAACAAACAAACGGAGATGCAAAATGGGTGGCGTTCGGAATACACTAGGTACAACAATGGACAGAACGGACTCGGCCTTTCTTGATGGTGACAAACTCAAAGCAGTGGAAAAAAAGAAATTAATACATCTAAGGCTATGTAACGAGTGAGTTTAAGAGCTGTCGCATAAAGCAGATACTATCGACGAACAGAAGAAGAAAAAACAGATGTGCGCATAAAACATAAGATGAGATAAATGGGAGGGGCAAAATGAGCGGCTAAAAATGTATATAGCAAATGAAAAACGGAACTAAGCATTGTATGGTGCTACCATAGGCATCTGACATATGGTCTAGAGAAGTGCGGCGAGGTACGTCGCGTGTCTCGCCCAGAAAGAAGGGGTGGCGGACGGCTCCACCGCGGTGGGGCGCACGCTGTTCTCGTACCCGCCAATGAACGCGCCCAAATTAATTTTGGGAGCCAGGGGCGACACACGCATGTGTCAAAGTCCACGTCCCCCCGCTCTGGGCGTGTGCACGAGAAAAAAGAGCGGATCGCTCAGCGTAGCGACACGAACTCAGTGGGATAGGAGCCGCGTGCGCGTCCGGCACACTGTTTCCCGCGTAGCTGGGTGGCCACTGTCCACCCACCTCCCTCCTTTGCGCTCCTCGAGGTCTCGTCACCGCCAGCCAGCCAGCCATACAGCCATACTCGGCCTCGCCCATCTAACGATCAATCAAAGGGTATCAAGAAACTCGCGAGCGCCCAGCCAACTTCCGTGCCGGTCACCTTGTCGCGCACGAGCAAGAGGCAGTCTTCGCCGTCGTCGACGTACAGCGGAAGATGGGGATGCGTCGAGGGATGCCCATACTCGCGCAGGACATCGAACGTCGCGTCGACATCGAGCCGGAAGAACGGGAGCCCGCGGTACGACACGCCCGGTGGCGGGACGCACGGGTGGACGACCCGGCATCCATACAATGCCCGGGCCTTACATAACTCCTGCGCTACCCGGTGAGACGACGAAGACCCAGACGCTGTGGTGGCGACAGAGGAATTTGGACGATGGGTGTACTTTGGCAGTGGTGTGTCGGTCGTGTGGTATGAGGGGGCTATGGTTGAAGGTGCGCCAAGTGATTTCACGCTCGAGGATCGCTTTCGGTTGTGCCCGGGACGTAATGAGTCGGTGATCTTCGTTTTCAGCGACGGGCGGCGTTCGTCACGTCCTCTCTGCTCTCGTTCGTCAGCCGGGACGTTAGTGGGATCGAAGTCGATAGACAGTGGGCTGGGAGGGAAAGGCGATTCGGGCCCGCCGTTCAAGTCGCCACGTGATGGTGTCCGCAAAGGGCCCAGCATTGGCGTGCTCTTCATCCGTGCAGGCTTCGACTTCATCGCTGACTTGGGCATACCCGGAGCTTGCGAAGGTACGGGAAGTGGAGGTGCGTTAGGGTCGTTAAACTCTTGTGTATTTCGAGTCTTTCCCGAATTTGATCTCGCCATCTTGCTTGACTTCCCCGAGGTGAGACTTTCGGTGGACCGGTTGCGACCAATGGCAGTACCGGAACCGCTGCCACTACGATGGCGCGAGGTTGCAGAGGAAGACGAATGCTTGGATGTTGGTGAGGTCGCGTTGACGTAAGGGTCCAGAGAGGCCAGGGTCGCGGTGATATTAGCCATGCCTGCGCCCTTCGTGTTGCCGCGGTCAATGTCGCCCGTCGACTTCCTTGTTCGCTCCTTATCCCGCTGACTCTCCTTATCCCTCTCTCGTTGCAGCTCCCGCAGAATCTCTCTTTCCCGCTCCCTTTCCCGCTCCTTCTCCCGCAGCCGCTCCCTCTCCATGTCGGCGAAGGCCTTCCACGGGCTGGTGATCATCAAGTTCCGCAGGACCTTCTCCGCGTCTCCCCACCGCTCCCACCAGACTCGCAACGTCTCCTCTGCGCCCGCGTTCCGTTCCCCTTCCACCCGGAGAGCATCCCACAAGTCTCCCCACCGCAACCACACCTCGTGCCAGAAGCGCTCCATTATCCCAGACACCCTCAGAATCGTCCGTGCCACGCCAGCATTCAGCAGGTCGACATAAGCTGGAAGCTCCATAGCCAATTGCCCGCGAAGAGCCACGTAGCTCTGTGACGCCTCGAGCATCGCAGCGCTTGGCCTCTGTTTGGCGAAATTGAGGTTGAGCAAGTACTGATGCAGCGGCGCCAAGTCATGCATCGCGTCAATGAGCTTGATCGGGTTCTGCGTGCTCTCCCGGAGCCGCCCGAGGTCGGCGAGCACGCCGGTCCGGAGCTCCTCCTCGAGCGCGGTCGCGCGGCCCAGGAACTCGTCGTACACGACGACGAGGAACGCGTCGAACGCCTCGCTCTTCATGTCCGGCGTAAGCCCAATAACGCGCCCAAACGACTGCGCCCAGTCGCGCAGGCGCAATATGACCGCGTGCAGGTGCTCGTGCACCCCCAACACCTGGCGCCCGAGCGCCGGGAGGAACTCGCCGTGCCGCTTGATCGTGTCCGCGAGACTGTCAATCAGCTCCGTCTCCTCGTGGTCCTCCCGCTCCTGCGCCGTCTCCTCGCGCTCGCCCCGGTCCTTGGGCTTATTCGTCCGGAACGTCTTCATCCGCCCGAGGTTCACGCCCGCAGGGACGGCGACGCCCGACTTTTTCTTCCCGCCTTTGCCGCTGCTGTCTGGTTTGCTGCCGCCGAGGACGTCGCGGACGACTTCCCAGCGCCGCCGGCCCTCGTTGACGCTCCGCGCGACATCCTCCATGCGTTCTTTGGCCTGGCGAAGGCGTGGGAGATCTGGGTGACCCGCTGGCGTGGCATCGAGGATGGCTTGGATTAATAGGGGGTATTTGAGCAGACGTTGCACGGGCTTGATGAGGAGAGATGGGAGGTCCCAGGCGTGTGTGAGGCTGGAGGCTAGTTCACGGGTGCGAGCTAGATACTCGGCGAGAGCGGGAGTAGGGTTGGTGGAGAGAGAGGTGAGGTGGGCGAGTGCGGTAGGGTGCTTCGTGATGTATTGTTTGTACGGAGGCTCGAGAGAAGGGATCTGTATTCGCGACATGGGATGGATGCGCGCATATAGCCATGGTGTAGGGGGTGGGGGCGAATGTGAGCTCGACCAGACGCATATAAGCAGAAAGACACGCACGATTTCCAAGAACAGCTCCCCAACGGTATCGTCCGTACCCTCCCACATCCCCCCACTCGACCTGCTGCTCCCCACTCCCGAGTCTTCTCCACTCGATCTACCTCCGTTCATGCTGACTCCAGCGCTAGAAGGTGGGTTCGCGTAAAGCGCCCCGCCAAGCGCACGCTCTAGGCGCTCGCAGAAATGATCCGCAAACACCGCAAGCTCCGCGACATTGCCAAACACGATTCGCGTGTCGTCTCGGCTCATTGGTGGACCGAGCTCTGAGGACGCGGCGGACGTTGAGGATGCGGTGCTCACTGTTCGCGAGGACGATGCGGACTGCTGGGAGCCCCGCAACATGGCGGTCTGTGCTTGAGCTGTGGCGAACGCAAATTGTGAGTTTGAGGTAGACGAAGGAAAGGATGAAGGCGAGAGGGCAGGGGGTGATGTCGGGTTGGGAGGTGCGAAAGGAGTCGGTTGACCTGTTAGACCAGGAACATGTTTGGAATTGTGTATTGTATAAGATCCAGTCAGAACGCACCTAGAGCCAGTGGTATATGCACATCTCTTATCAATGCGAGATCACTCGCATATGCTCTCTCCGATGTCAGGAGTTCCAAAAGTGCGTGCGTGCGCTTCTTGACGAAAGTATTTGCGGATGGTGGTGGGTTGTTCGTTGCTTCGGTTTGCGTGAGCTCGCTGGCGGCATCTCCATTCTCGCCAAAGGCTGCAGTGAGGTTCGACAAGACGGATTCGCGTGCGGAGCGCAGTCTTTCTCTGTGGCCGGCATTCGTCGGGTACAGACTGGCGCTATCTCGGTCCTTCTCCAGTTCTATCGTGACGTCCGGTTCGAAGTCACAGTAGTCGAAGCCGAGCTCGATAGAGCTACCGCTCATGACGGAGTCTTCGGCGTGCATCCCGTTGACCTCTGCTTCAAGGGTGTCCAGCAGGACGGAAAGGGAGGTATACGACGACCCATTGGTGAACCGCGAGGGAAGAAGTGGTACGGGCATGGATAGGTCGGAGCTGACTGACGGTGATGAGGATAAGATGGAGTCGGAGTAGGAGTCTACCCTGCGGCGGGCGTAGTTGTGGATAGGTGGAGGCGCAGAAGGAGCGGAGTACGCTGCGAGTGGGAAATGGTTTGTCGGTGTATCTTCGCTAAGTATGGTTATGGGTGACGGGGGCAGCGCACGGGCAGCGGGCCGAAGTGGGGATCGAACCGGGAGCGGCGGAGAATTGATGGAGGCCTGTCGCTGAGAGAGACCGGGTGCTGAGGCAGGGGTAGTGGGTGTAAGTGTAGGAGGGGCGTTCTGCTCCTGTTTCCGAGTGCTATTAGCCGTTCTCTCCGATTGGTCCGTCGGAGTGCTAGTACTTGCGGAGACTGGACCAGTGGTGGTGTGAGGGCTTGCTGTGGGTTCGAGACCGAAGTGGGGGTCGATGTAGTCACTGAGTGGACGAGTGGTGTGGATGTGCTGGAGAGAGGGTGGGCGCTTGAATTCGTGTGGAACCCCTGTGATGCCCACGCGGCGTGAGCGAGGCGGGGAAGACGGGAAGAGGAGGTTGTTGTCGTCTGACGAAGAGGCGATAGAGGGACCCGCGTTCTTCTCTTCTTCCGTGTCTTCCTGGAGGTGGGCCTGCTCGAACCGGTTCGCTGAGATCGTACGATTCAGCCCTAATGGATGAGCAGTCATTCGACAGCAGCCTTACCTCGGTCGAGCTCGGACAAAATGGAGGTTGCTGGGAGTGGATCGTCGTGGGCGCGTTCGAGGATATGTTCAGGTGTAGTCGGAGATGCACCAGGTAGGATAATGACGGGGTTGGATGACGAGGCACAGTTTTGGTCAGTTGTCGCCTCGAGGCCGGCGGACATGGAGTCACCATGCTCGAGATCTCCGTCGCCCTGGTCTGCATTTAGCCCACCACACGCTCCCGGTGCATTGCCATCCCTAATAATCCCACCAACATCCTCTTCCTCGAGCTTGGTAGCACGTCCACTCCCCTCGCAACTCTCGCCAATTGTTACCCCAGACTTCTCCGCGTCAAGCATCCCGTCCATAAGCAGTGCCTCCCGGAGCCTGTCTTGACTGACGGTCCGCAACGTTTCACCAATGGACCACAGCTGCTCCACACAGCCTATCTATGCCTGTTTGATTGAGCCAATAGCTGAAAGAAAGCGAGACCTGGCAGGCTACATACACGTTGTCGCAACGAGGGTGAACCCTCTTCCTTTCCCTCCTTCTCCCTTGAGGTTGATGTCTCGAATGTACGATTCAATGGGTATCGATGTCGGGGAAACTTGTGGGCAGAGCAAAGAGGCAGAATGGATCGAATGATGTTGGGAAAATACTGAAGGGAACGAAGCGATATTATGCTCAACTGATGGACGGTCGGGTGTGTTACCCGATGCGTGGGCGGCTCGCTTATTACGCGCTTACTGAGCGCTTACCCTCCCGCCTTCGTCATTCGTCCTCGCTCGCATGTCTGAAGATGTCTGACAGGCCCTGACAGGTCCTGACCTGACCTGACCCACCGACAGGCACCAAGTACTGGCGCCCAGTTCGCGCCCCCAGGCCCGAGCTCAGACCTGAGCAGACCCAGCCCGCGGAATATTACGGTCACAGTAGGCCATTTCGGTCTCGTGTCTAAATCGCTCTACCTTGAGACCGCGTGTTTCAATGATCCTCAACTGGCCGTGTCATGCGCAAGGCCAGGGACTCTGGTCACATGCACATTCGAGCTCAAGTTCGCATGCCCATTCATAGGCCAATGCGCGGGGGAATCGCCTCCGCAAGCGCGATATGGTAGCCGTTCGAAGTGGACATGCTACGCGCGCCCGGATCTACCTCGCATAACCACGGTAAATATTTGAGGACAAGCCACGTCCGTTCGGACGCTAATGTTCTTGATTGTTATTGGCGACACGCATCACAGGTGGGGCCGAAGCGCGAAGTCTGAGGTGAAGCGAGATGGAGCAGGCAAGATGCGGCTGCAAAACAGAAGCAGGTATGCTCGAGAAGAGATAAGATATGGACTAGTCCGTCGAATTCTGTGCAAGACAGAGGCATACAGATATCTAGCAAGAGGAAAATCAATGCTCAGCTGGTGCTTTGCGGGGAAAATTGAGGAGAGCCTTTAGAAGGTCCGTGCTCGTCCGTACCAACGAACAAGCGGAAGCGGATCGGCATCTCCTGTCCATGTCATTAGGGTCACTCCGCGTCGATCTGCGTCCGGCTTAATCGATATCCCGAAAGCCGGAAGTACATAGTACAGACGTTCGAATTCACGATTTATGGAGGATCGGGTTTAAGCTTCAAGTTCACATAAAGTGACTGGATCGCCCTGAAGGCAACGATCACTTTAAATAAGCCCCAAAGTACTACGATTGTCTCTGTGTGCATACATGCAAATAATAAAGCTACACCGTCGGTGCTCACATCCCGTCGAACGGGTGGTGAGAACCTTTTAACTGTTAGCGTGTACCTCTGCAGGCCGTCAAGGCCAATTGCGCGGATGACAGCCACGAGAGCGCTGAAAACGCCCTTGGGAAGGGGCGGACTGTCGGGGAATCTGCTCCTCGGCAGCCCAGAAGCGGGAACGTGTAAAGGTGGAGGCTTACATGGACCTAGTCAAGTTACATTTACGTAGTATTGTCCGACATGGGGCGTCACGGTGCTGCCTCGCCGGACAGAAAAATGAGTCCAAAAGAGAGAGAGAGAAAACTACTAAATATGACACCTTCCAATCTAAATCTCACAAGATATTCTCGTCAACACCTCTCACATCACCTTTCATATCGCATGTACGAGTCCATATGGTTTGTTTGCTTCGATTGAAGCTTGCCCTGGATACCTCCACGTCGCCCGTCCAAAGAATCCAACTCCATCTGCCTTCCTGGTAGACCGTATGCATTTCCACCCATGTCCTCCCAGCGTCCGTGCTGACTTCAATGTGAGATGAGGGCGCACGGGAAACAGTATACCCTTTGATACGCAGCCAGGCGTTGCCTCTGTCATTTGTTATGCTGTCAACGGTAACGATGACCGACGCCATTGATATCTCCTGTAAAATCTTTGTTCGACGTTAGTAACCAGAACCAGTATGGTAGAACGAGCAGTAAGCTTGAGGGTACTCACTGGCGTCTTTACATGCGAAACCGTGATAGTGTCAAGCCACTTGACCCAGCCGTCTGAATAGTGACCAGGGATGACAACACGCAGAGGAAACCCATGCTCGGGTTTTAGTGGTTCATCATTCATCTGCCGTCGGTCATCACGAGTAAGAACCAAGCGCACCAGAACAGGCGCAGAGGACCCGCTCACCCCGTAAGCCACGAGGACATCCCCGTACAAATCCATCGCTTTCTTCAAGGGAATAGACACGGTGATCGGATCGCTGTACTTGGTATTCGGATGACGGGAAGAGAAATTTACTTTCCAGTCGCCGCCCACCGACTCCGGCACGCCAGTGGCGAGCAGCAGTTTACGCAGGGGAACTCCCTCCCACGATACGTTGGCGACTACGCCCTCTCTCCGTCGGAGGCCGACGTCGAGGTCTCTACCACCTTCTTCCCTCACCTTTGAGCCGGCACTGGGCGACTCCTGCCGATAAATGAGCATGCTCCGAACCGAAACCCCACAAGGAGCAACTGGATCTAGCACTCACGCACATGGCCGTCACTATCCTCCTCGGTGCAAAGTTGTTGATGATATCCCGAACAGTGAACGGCTTCTGGTGCATGCCTGGATAGTCCCCTGTAATTGCGATCCGATACCGTACGACGTTGACGGCAGGGGTATTGGTGTAGTTTCTGACAAGTTCTATGATGGAGGGCATAGTATTGTTAACGCAACACAGGTCACGGACTACTCATCCGAACACGCTTACCATGGTCCCCAAGGTGATCATGAATGAACCTTGTCGGCGTAACCGTATACTCGATGAGCTCTTCGAGCGTCTGCGGATCGACCGGGACCGGTGCTTCGAGAAGGGATTGAAAATCTTCAACGCAGTGATCCATGCGATACCGATGATGAACGTATGTACGCAAGATTGAGGTTCCATACAGTAGAATAGGATAGGGGTATAAATGGAGGTCAGCCTCAATGGCTTGGAGGTGGGACGGATTCGCTAAACGCAGCATGCGTCGGGATCGGCGGGGAGTCTGACGCCATAGGTAGTGTCATTATGATATACGTGGGGACGATAATGGTCGATGCCGATCGTTTTGATCGCTTGTTTGAGACGTCCGTCGGGCAGCTGAGAAGGGTCACATAGCGGTCTCCCGCTTTCGCATGATTAGCATACCACAGTGGAGTCGCTGGTCGTGCACCAACAGAGCGAGCTTTAGATGATAATGGTAGTATCTTGAAGCAGTTCTGGCAGGCGACTTCCGTCGCAGATGGCTCTGGTCAACCACCGAAGCTTGCGCCGATCCAAGTATATGCTGAGGTGGTGTGACAAGAGTATGGCGGCGCAGCATTAATTGACAAGTTGGTTAGATTCTCGACTCGAGCAACTAGAATCTAGTATATACTATGCCCTCCGCATCACGTCGGCGTTATAGTGTAGTGGTTATCACTCGGGATTTTGAAACAGGCTTTCCCGTAACCCAGGTTCGAACCCTGGTAACGCCTTACACAGTCTTTTTGTCCATAGCCTATGGATTGCTGTACTAAGGCTCAATACAAATCAGTATTCTTCATGTCTGCAGTACCTTCAATCATACCTTCTAGCTTCAGACATCAGATCTTCAGAACGCGATCAATCTTGTGTAATAAGTAGGTGATATACGGTACACAATCGGGGGTACTGTCTTAGCCGCTACCAGTGGACAATTCCGCCATAGATGGCCTTGACTTGACATGCATCAGATCAATAAGCTATATTTTCACCCTGCACATGCTCATGTGTGCAAGAACACTGCGCGAATTGAATCAGATACGAATATTGACCATTGCTACAACCTACAACCAGAGTTCTCAAAATATTAAGAGGTTCGCGAGTGGTTTGCATCTTCACAGGCCAGAGAAACGCCTCGCTTCGAGATGTTTCCGGTCAATATAAGACGCACGTTTACTTGGCAGAATTGTATTGTAAAGATCCGATGTTAACGATCGTATGAATGACGATCTCCAAATTCCTGTTACGCATGAAACATCAGTGTTTCAATGCCGCCGGAATGAACTCACACAAACAGATAAACAACGAGGTTTCAAAGTAGGGTGAGGATATCGATGGCTGATTGCTGCACACCGGAGGGCATCGCGACTCCTGCCGTCCACGACACTTGATGTGCCAGCTGATGCCGCTTCAGACGGTGGTGAACGAGAACTTGAAGTGTTACCGCCGATATTCCAACTGTCATGACGCACTCACCACTGTGATCATCGTCATAATCATTCTGCACTTCCTAACTGCAGCTGGGGTGAACATATCTGATGAAATTTGGCTATTCGAAGTCAGTATTCATGAACCTGATTACGGGGATTTGGACGCACCAAGAATGTCAACCTTAAAAGGATTGTTCCTCCCCTGGTGACGATCCTATCCGAGTCCTGCTTCCTGAGAGATAACTCCTAGACAGCAAGGACAAGTATAGGATGGCCGAAATGTAGATGTGTAAAATCTGATGCTGGTTTTTATCGTGCTCGACCAGTCATGGCAGGGAGAGCAAAGATGCCATAGGACTAAGTGGTGAGGGTGGATAAGCTCAAAAGGCGACCTATGAGGAGGGACGGCTGGAAATATATGTTGGTTCTCGGTACTCATTGCATGCAATTTTGTTGCAAAGTTGCGCGAAATGGCGTTTGAAGGTATATGCCCAGTGCAAGGTACAGGGGCTGCAAGTTGTTCATAGATCAATTATCAGCTCGCACGAATAAAGGAGACCTGAAATCCCCTGGCGAGTAAGGGCATGTCTTCAGCCTATGTCAAGTCTAGAGCAAGTTATGATGCATGAATGACCTGCTATGATGCGAGGCGAAGGCAAGTGTTGCTATTCGCACAGACTCGGATTGGATGGATTTGATCGGAGAAAGTTCGCTCGGCAGTCTCGGCTAAAATCAATAGGCGCTGACCTCCGCCGCCGCCGCCGTCCTCTAACTTTCTCCAGAGCATCCAAACAGCATCGTCCGTCGACTGGCATTGCCAAGTCCATTACAAGATATGCATATTTTTGAGTCCCATGGCACCGGATGTTGCAGCAAGCTCAGCTAGATCACGCACTCGCTCGTCGGGCATCGGCACTCGGGGCGGACCACAACGTGCACCTACAACTGGAGAGAAGAAGAAGAGAGGGCGTCCCCGGAAGATACGACCGGGTACTGAAGCGAGGAGTGGGGTTGATGGAGATGACGATTTGACGGCTGACGCTGGTGGGTCGACTGCGGATGCGCCTGCCGACGCTTCAGGCAATGTTGGGCAACTACATGGCATGGACGTCGATGGAAATACAGAAGAGGCATCATTTCCAGAGAATCAAATACAGTTACATGCTAATGAAGAGGACATGGTCCAACCAGGAGCACGCAATATCACTCAAACGCAAGCGTATCTCTCCATCTTCGCGGACCATCTAGCCTCAACCAAAGCCCACCTCTCGGGCTCGTCTCAGGCTCATGAACAGCCTCCCTTCAACGATTTTGACGAGATCTCGGACGTTGCGTGGACTTCGAGCACGCACCCCTGGTCCCGCACCGAGCTCGACGCTTTCTTTCACGCGCTCTCCATCCACTCCCGCTGGCGGCCCGACCTCGTTGCCGAGGACGTCAGCCATGCCGCGCGCTCCGAACTCGCTCAAGGCCTCAGCGTCGCTGGTACGAACGTGGGCGGGAAGAGCATCGCACAGGTTATCGAGCTGCTCGATGTCATGGAACAGGCTTCCGCCGAGCTCGCCGCCCGCGAGGCTTTCAGCAGCAGCAGCAGCAGCAGCACATCAGTTTCCGGCGGACGCGGCACGCGATACACGCACGAACCCGCGATGGAGGTCTCGGATGACTGGATCGTGGCGGAGGAGCGTATGGCGCTGGAGATCATCCGGACGGAGGAAGAACGTGATGCTGATGCGGCCGCTGCATTTTTGCAGGAGGCGAATCCGGATCGGAGGCGGAGGAGGTACGAGTGGGAGGATGCGAGGGCGGGGAAGCGGCGGAAGTCTGAGGTGGCTGGTGGGCTGGATGCGCTGCCGTCGTTGGGGAGTGGGCATTTGCAGGTGTTGGACTCGATTTTGAGGGCTACAGAGGGGCAGAGGAGTGAAGGTGAGGAGGAGGAGCAGATGGAGGACCCGAAGGATGCTTCCCAGCCTCCAGAAGCTGGGCACGCGGAGGATGAAGTGGACGAGGAGGATGCAGCGCCTTCGAGGCGAGGCTTGGGCTCTTCTGGGGACGATGCCGGGGTACAGGAGGCTGAACCTTCCGTGCATGCGCAGGCTGTCATTACCGACGATATGATTGACCCTGCTTTGCTGGGCGAAGAGCATTATCAAGGTGAGTTATCAATACAAATCGCTATGCTATAAAGCAATGCTGAACCATTGATATGACTAGCTCCGTCTCGGCGTGGATCATCACCTCCAACTCCTGCATTACCACCTCTAGCTGCTCCTTCAGCGCCATCCCGTGCACAAACACCACCTACCCCTGTTTCCCCAGCTACACAATCCCCTCTACCTACCGCCGCGGCTGTTTCGGCCGTTGACGATCCCGATCAAGATGACGGCGTCGATCCTGCCAGACTCTCACCAGCATCTCGCAGACGGTACCAGAAACGTCTGTATATGCGTCGCAAACGCGCTAGTGGAAGCCGGAGTGTGAATACTTCGCTGAGCGTATTGAAGCCTGGCCGGAAGAAATCGTCTCTTAGCGTTGCCCAAGACGCGTCTCGGCGCGGAGGCAGGCCAAAGACGAAGGAAAAGCGCAGGGAAAGGACAAGAACGCCGGCGGCATCTGTTTCTCGCCCAGGGACGCCTGTGGCTGGTGAGGAGGGAGCGGACGGAGGGGAAGGCGAGCAGTCGGCGAGGTTGAAGTTCAAGGGTCGCGGGTTGAAAACACGTTATAAGCTTCGTGCTGCGTTCGCTAATGCTGGGGTTGATGCTACCTGGTTGCAGGAGAATGGGATGGACTTGTTTAACCTCGGCTCCCTTGGGCGTCTTTCTGGGTAAGCGGTTGTCAGTTGCTTTGGCTCGCCATTTCGCTCACCTTGAATGCACGACAGGTTAGCGAGCTCTCCGTTCAATGAAGAAGAAACCGCGACGCATGCGATCTCACCTGCGCTCGTACGGTTCCTTCAGGCTGCGATCACTGCGTATGTTGGTGATGTGGCGCGTGAGGCGATCGTTCTCAGGGAGCAGGAGCGGAAGATCAAGGAGCGTTCCAGATTTTGGAAGTTTCAAGAGCACTCTGTAAGTGTCCTGGCTAGATTGTATTATTGTCAGCCTAATCTATCATGCGGTCAGATCCCTACAAGTACCGTTGAAGAAGCGATCCAGATTACAAGCATCCGCCACATGAACGGCAAAGTAGCAAGTGAAGACGTGGGGCAACGAGGCGTGTCTATCCATGGCGACGAACACGAGGACGGCGGCGATGCCGAGGACGAAGAAGAGGTTCAATATGAAAATAGCCATGACAAAGACGACGTTTGTGGACGCGATCCTCGCATGGCCGTCTTCTATCCCCCTCCATCTTTTGGACTGAGCAGCTTCGCCTGTCTGACGCCATCCCTTTACGAGGATCGCCGACGCAAGTTTATCAAGCGCCAATTACCGTCGTCTAGGTCTTCTTCCCCGTCGCCGATGCAGGGTGTTCTGCACCTGTCACCGGCCTATGTTGTCCCTCCCTCTCGGGCGCTAGGATGGGAGGATGACGTCATGCCCTCGGATACAGACGAAGAAGCTCTACAAGGAGAATTAAACTCGGAGGAAGCAGTGAACGCGGTGGACGAAGACGCGGCGCGGGAGCATGAGAGGCGCTTGCGAGAAGCTGTGGGTCTGATCGGACATGCGGAGGATTCAGAAGGCTCGTGTTGATGTGATGATAGCAAAAGTACTTGTACATATCTGCTCGTATTTACCGTATACCATCATAGTTATTTACATGCTTATATAGTTCGATCGACACTCACAATAACATGCGCAGGTTGCCGTCCCTGAGACTCGAGAACCAGATAGTATTTGCTCGAGAGATCCGATCTGCGAGACGCCCACTGGGGGAAGGTTGCTCCAATCGCATGTACCCCCCGGTGCACGCGAGCAGAGAATCTCCGGTGGAGGCGGGACGCGAGGGATGCTTGAGCGCGCCGACATCGTCCCTGGCGTTGTCCCAAGCTCGAGCCTCGACCATAATCGACTTTTAATTGTTCGTCGACATCGCCGCTATGGGAGCCGAGCATGAGTCGACCGACGTTGTTCGGCTGCGGGAGGGAATTTCAATGGCGGGGTCCGTGCGCATTCATGGGTGGGAACCTTGGTAGGGAGGGAACGCGGGTGCAGATCGGATTCGCTCTCGTCTTGTTTCGACGCTTCCTCTTTTCCGTCTGTCGCGCCTGACCCCGTCTCTTTTCCTCCCACCGCCGCCGCCCTTCTCGTCGTCGTCGTCGTTCCCCTCCAGTCCTTTTCGTTCGCCTCTTTTCATCTTTATTTGTTTGGCGAGCTTCTTGGGTCAGACGACAGCGATAAGAATCGTCCCCGGTTTTTTATTTGCTGTTCCAGGTCGTCGTTACAGTTTAGAGGACACCCTCCACTTCGTCCTTCCTTGACTTGACACCTATATAACATCGCACTTTAACTTGTTATCCCGTTTTTTGTGCGTGTTCTTTCTTTCCCAACTCCACCACACTCGTTACCACCCACCAAAGGGCCTTTCCCCACCACGGTCGCTACACATCGCGTTTTCTAACCTTCACTTGTTTCCTTCTCTCCTCCTTTCCGCCGTTGGCTTCACATCATACCTATCCCACATTCACATCCACGTAACATTCTCTCCTCCCCTATGGACGAATCTCAGGCTACCTTCAACAACCAGTACACTGCTTACGGTTCCTTCGAACTGGATATGATGAAGGTCAGCCCCTTTGACATTTCTCTTCACGTCCCAACTTCTTACGTGTTTTCTTTTCCTCTTACGCGTCTTCAGAGATCCATGGATACCGCTGGTGGTCCTGACGCTAAAAAGGCTCGCTGGTCTCCCCCCAACGGAAACCTTTCCGCTTCCAACTCGGGCAACCGCGACGCTTTCGCCAACTACGGCTACGGACCCCAGGCCAACATCAACCAGGCCTACGCCAATTCGTCCCCGCAATATTCTTCGTCCGCTCTTTACTCGACCCCCTCCCTGACGATCAACACCGGAGTCAACGGCAACATGAGCCAGATGAGCCCTTCGACACCCTACATGCAGAGCGCCTCTTTGCAGACCCCCCAGACGCAGCACCCCAATGGCCAGATGAACGGCGGTGCCTATGGTGCTGCTTTCGGCTACAACATGTTGGGCATGGGTATTCCGAACATGAGCATGCTCAGCGCGTTCCCTTACAACGGACAGATGGCCAACTTCGGGCAGGTGCGTATTATTCACTATACTATCCTTTCTTGACGCTTCATCTGATGGTCAGAACGCGAATCAACAACAGCGCGTTCCTTCGCTCAATGTCAATATCCCCTCCGCGCCCCAGCCTTACTCTCCCGCTGCTCTTAGCGCTGCGCTTTCCATCAACACCAATGCAACTGGGCGTACTGTTTACGTTGGCAATCTCCCTGCCACTGCTTCCGTCGACGAACTTCTCAATCTCGTTCATTTCGGTCCCCTGGAGTCTGTCCGTGTTCTCCCCGAGAAGTCATGCGTCTTCCTCTCCTTCCTGGATGGCAACACCGCATCCGCTTTCCACGCCGACGCTACCATCAAGAAGCTCTCCCTGCACGGACAGGAGCTCAAGATAGGCTGGGGAAAGCCTTCGCCCGTCCCTGCCCAGGTTGCTCTTGCCATTACGCAGAGCAATGCAAGCCGCAACGTGTATCTCGGTGGCCTCGACGAGGGCACCACAGAAGAGCAGCTTCGCGATGATCTGAGCCGCTTCGGCCTGATTGACCAGGTGAAGATTGTCCGTGACAAGAACATAGGCTTCGTCCACTTCTTGAGTATCGCCGTTGCCACCAAGGTACGCTGCCACCCACAAAAATGATATCTTATTTTTAACTTATCTTTTCTCAGGTCGTTAACACACTTCCCACTGAGCCAGCTTGGGCAGGCAAGCGCGTTAATTATGGCAAGGACCGCTGCGCATACATTCCGAAGTCGCAACAGGCTGCCGCTCAAGCTGCTCAGGCAGCGGCTGCGCAGTCGCTCGTCGCTCAGTCGGCCACGATGTCCCCGGGTGCCGGCCCGTCGCCATTTAACCCTTTCACTGGTTACGCGCCATTTGGCGCCGAGGCCATGCAGGGTATGGCTGGTCAGAGCCTCAACCGCACAGTTTACCTTGGCAACATTCACCCCGAGACGAACACCGAGGACCTTTGCAACGCTATCCGTGGCGGTGTTCTCCAGAGCATACGGTACATGCAAGATAAGCACATTGCTGTAAGATACCTTTATATTCCTTTTTGATCGGCACATCTGACGCGCATATAGTTTGTTACCTTCGTTGATCCCGCCGCCGCGTTCACTTTCTTCCAAGTTGCCTCCTACCAGGGCTTGACCCTCAACAACCGCCGTCTCAAGGTCGGTTGGGGCAAGAACTCTGGCCCTCTCGCTCCGAGTCTCGCGCTCTCCGTTCACTCCGGTGCTACGCGCAACGTTTACGTTGGCAACATTGAAGACTTTGAGACGTTCAATGAGGAGAAGCTCAAGAAGGATTTCGGGGAGTTCGGAGACGTTGAGCTAGTCAACTTCCTCAAGGAGAAGAACTGTGCATTCGTGAACTTCACGAACATCTCGAACGCGATCAAGGCCATCGACGGGATCAAGAACAAGCCCGACTACGCCAACCTGCGTGTTGCGCACGGTAAGGACCGCTGTGCTAACCCACCGCGGTCCGGTCCTCAGGGCGGCGCCTCGCGTCGTGTTGCAAGCGGCAATGGCCCCAGCAACGCTGGTGACAGCGATGGCAAGAACGAGGACGTCTCGGACGCCATCCTTTTGGGCGACGACTCTGTTGCTGCTACAAACCCTGGACTGGAGGCCGACATCATGATGGAGGGCGGAGTCGAGAACGGTGTCGATGGGTCCAGTTAATTCTGGATACGCTGCGCACCGTCTCCTCTTCGGCATTAGTTTCTCAAGGGAAAAAATCGCCTGCGCCAGTCACTGTTGCTTTCGTGCATGCCTGTCCTTGTGCTTGTGATGTACAAACTCGATGATACCCAACGCTCTCTGCGTCCTCTGTCTCTGCACCTCGTTTTTGCTCAGCTGTGAATACTCCGCTCTCTCTCTCTATCGTCATAGACCGACCGAACGAAAATTGTGAATGCGCAAGAGGAGTCTTTTGTCCAGGTGGATGGATGGATAGGATTGATGATCGATTTCCTTCGGCGTGTCGTGCCCCTCTTGCTTTCCTTTTCTTTGTCGCCTTGCGCGGTCCCGAGAGATGCAAGTACGGGCTTGGCACCTTGGGCTATTGGTTGTCTTTCGATGGTTATAATGTTTTTAAGCGAACACTTCGTTTCGTTTCGTTCGCTGATCACGCTATATTCACCTTCATCTCTACTAA
The DNA here is from genome assembly GCF_000271625.1 of Coniophora puteana RWD-64-598 SS2. Classification (NCBI taxonomy): domain Eukaryota; kingdom Fungi; phylum Basidiomycota; class Agaricomycetes; order Boletales; family Coniophoraceae; genus Coniophora; species Coniophora puteana. Next base: position 903,930 of record NW_006913059.1, read on the forward strand.
AGATGTCTTCCTTCATCGCCTTTTTCTCTCTCCTTTTATTATGAAATTTCAAATTACCTTTTACCATTCTTTGCCCTTTCTTCTCTTATCGTACCCATATGCGTCTTCTTTTGCCTTTACCCTGCAGTCCCCACCACACCTTAGTAGCACGGCGCTGCTGCCGCTTACCCGCTCTCGCATCACCCTCCGTACTCTCGACCTGCCTCGCGATGACTGTATACAATTACCGACGCCTGATGTGCTTTAATCTCTCAATCTCTTTTTTCTGCCTCGTCTGTCATCATACAATCACCTGTCACCCCCGCGCTCGAAGTACAACTAGCCTCTATTCCCCGAGTGCACTTAGTATTCCCCCCCACCAATTAAATCAATACCATTATACTCTCGTTCTGTGTGCCTATACCTTTTGGTGATTGCGACTTGTGAGAGCTATTGTGAGTGTGGCGGCGGTGAATAATGACCATCGTGTAATGGGCATCTCCGAGTCGGCACTGCACTGGTGCTGTCTCTTGAGTGGTTGTACATCTGGTTAGTACCAGTGTTCCTCGAAGGTGATTTCATTGTTTTCATGCGCCGATTTCTGTGGTTTACTGAGCTCGTTTCCAAATATGCAAGATGATGTACTCAGCACAGGCCTAGGAGCAGAGGCGACCATCTGTACTATCGCTTAGCTCTGCGGGCAATGCTATTATTTTTTCGAGTTCGAGTTCGTGTCGGTGTCCGTGGATAACGCCGGGCATGCTCATGTGCGCGATGCTTACTATGTGCATAGTATACTTCGGACTTCACGCTCATTCTTTCCCGGTACGTGCTCCCTGAGCGCATCAAACTGGCATTGCATTGAACGATTAACATCAGACCACGACCCCATCAGAAGGTACTGTACTTTTTCCTACCAAATACAGCGTGTCCCGCTTTTTAGTTTGTTGGTGGTGGTGGTGCGGGACATAAGTTCGTTTCGAGTTTGTTTTATAGGAAAATAAGTGCGTGGTGGGTATCATCGCCTCATTCCGTACGCTGTGGTATAATTAATGAGCTGCTGGGATGACCGTATTGGTTGTGCACAAGTGAAAGATTGACACCCATTTTAGCCCCTATTTACGACGTGTCCCGCATTTCAGTTCGCAGGCTCTACTAAAGCGGGACAAACCGACTTGTCCACGAACCAGGTGCATGAAAGTGCGCTAAGGACGTAGACGGCGTTTCGTCCATTCAAGGGATATCCATGCCAGCATGAGGTGTGCAGTGTCACCTCATACCCTCCCAAAAGTTAGGTAGTCTTACAATACTCCCTTGACCCCGGTTCTATCTCGAACACTTTACTTAATCGCCGTTCTTAAAAGGTCATCTAGAAGTTGGTAGAAAGAGAACCGTGATGGCCGACTCGACATATGCTTGCCATTGTGATGGTGCACAGTTGTTTCTTCCACAATCATCAAAGAATATCAATGTCGCTCACAAGCTTGGCAAAAACAACTTGAAGGGCAGAACTAAGACAGAACACCGCTCGATTCACTGGCAAGTTCCTAGTTAAAGTCTACGGTACTCAGTCTCGTTAGACTCGCGAAAGTGAGATTATTTTACTGAGACTGTCTAGTCTTCCTCTGATCCTATCATGTCGCGCTGATGACGCAGTTGAAGCTGAATGCACGACCATTTTCTCTGCGAAACACGGAAACAAACTTCCCAGCCGGCGGCTTGCTCCCTCGGGATATATTGAATCCCACGATCACATGTAGCGGACCTGGGCTCAGAGCTGCTCCCACGCGCTCCCACACTGCACAGGCAAGCCCGGCGCTGGTGGGCGACGTTGTACTCCACCCCCCACTATGATGAAAGGCCTTTTGACTTTGCTTTCCTTCATCGCTGCCTTCTCGTCCGTCGTCTTGGGACAGACAGATTCGGAGCCCATCCAGTACACACCAACACACAACATCACCACCATCGTCGGCACATGGTCGTCGGGAAGCCAGGCCGTAGTAACTGGTCCAGTGCGTCTCCAATAATCCCGCATGCGCCACCTTTGGAGGACGCTAATGCATGACCGCCTCTCAGGGCTTCGCATCTCCCAACAATCTGTCGTTCTTCCTCCCTGAGAATACGGGTGTCTCATACTCATTGTGAGTCTTCTTTTGCTCCACTTGCCGTCTTTTTGCCTATCATCCGAACCTTGTAGCACCGACGATGGTTTCTACGAAGTCGCCCAGTTCCGGCTGAATGGCAATGGTGAGTCGATCTCACCCTCGGTGTCCCAGCCCGCCAATACCCAAGCTCTTCACGAATCGTAGGGTCCGCTCCCAACTGCGCCACCGCTGTCCTACTCTGGGCGCACGGCCAGTACACTCTGCAGCCCAACGGCTCCATCACCGGCGTCCTGTTTGGAGATGGCTATCAGCAAATCCAAGATCCCTGCACGGCCGTGTCGAGTTTCGTACAGGCCTACAATACAACGGAGCTGTATCAGTCGTGGGGGATCTCGCAGGACCCGACGCTCGGGTATACACTGCAGCTTTACCAGTACAACGGCGAGCCCCTGCCGCCGCAGTATCAGATCACGACAAGTCCCATTATGCTGCCCACGCAGCCGCTTCGCAATGTCACTCCTGCGAGCACTCCGGCTCCGGCGGATAACATCGTGATCAGAAAGAGGAGTGATGCGAGTACGAGATGGGGATGGAACTTGGGTCTGTGGTGATTGGTGCTATAACGTTCATCTGCTTTTGACGTCGTTCTGGATGCGATTGCTTTTCCCTCTTTCATTCTTTCGGACAGATCAGCAATGTTGCTGTATGATACTCGTATATCTTCATTCGTGATATATCTAGTAATGAGGACACTTTGCTAGCTAACTACCCCAATAACGATCCTGTTTCGCCCACAGTGTCATCCTCCTCTGTGTCTCTATTGTGAGCCTGGAATGCCCTTGCTATGGACATCGCCAAAGCTGAAACCACGGTGGCTATCTTCCTCACAATCCAGTTTCGGGCTCGCCAAAGCACGTACTCGTGGTCGTGGATTCTATCAATGCGAATACGATGGTCACTGTCGACGACGACACATAGCGCGACTACGGTCGCAGCAATAGAGGAAAGTGCCGTCGCAGCGGAGATCATGAACATGATGATCATCTGCAGCTTCGCAGCCTGCTCTACAGACGAGCCGCCCAGGATGGCACCCGTCATTGTGCCGGGTATCGAGATCATTCCGATGATGCTGGTGAGATCATCAGTAACGAGAAGACGGTGGCAAAGAGAGGAAACGTACCTCATCTGGCTGATGGTCGGCATGAGTGCGAGACGCAGAGCGTCCCGCGCAATCGGGGTGCATGCTTCGAATCGCGAGGCTCCGAAGGCAAGATACGTCTCGACCTTGTCTCTATCGGTGCTAGTATCCAGTTAGCCGAGTCGGAGGGAATAGGCGCGGCCAGTCGACCGTTGACTCACTATAGTTGTTGGAGGACGGATGAGACCGCTATCACGACGCCGGATATAGCGTTGCCAGCGAGCATGCCAACGATGAGGACTGTGGCAGTTATGCGAAGGAAGATGAAGGCAAAGACTAGCTGAACGCACTATATTGATCGGGCTTCCAGAAAGGTTGTGTCGACATGGCCCAACGAGAGCCGACGATTGAGATGGGTATCGTTGAGCATAGCATGCTCATTAGCACCGAGATGAACTAGGGTAGAGTTTGGTACGCGTTCATTCGCACGTAGACGAGGAGAAGAAGGGTCTCAGACCATGAATGTATGTCGGATCTTCGACTTGTTTGCAACTGGCGTTTGTAAAGGTCAGTCACATCGCATTCCTCTGCAGAAGAGGACATTTGGAACACACCCGCTTCAAACGTCCCCAACAAGTTAAGCAACACTTGCAGCACGTCAGTCCTCTGAAGCCTGTTGACGACATAGCACTATACAAGGCTCACCAGCGATACCCGCAACTGCCCACGGGCTGTCCGTCTCAATGATCCTCTGCAGAACGAGGCCCATGACCGAGAGCTGTACCACACATCTTATCGCAGCCGTGAGGAACGCCGAGCCCTCGCCGAGGCGGAGTGTGGCAGACACGAGCACGTTGAAGACGATGAACGCGAAGCCGACGCCAACGTTTGCCCATGTCAGCGTCGGCGGGCCTGAAACTCGTTCAAGAGTGTTCATGATGAGCTAGTCTGGGGCTGGTCAGTTCCTGGGGAGCGCCGGCATAAAGGTGTGAGAAGGGCGAATGCATGTATAACTGGTTCGAGGTCGTGCCAGTGCCAAATAGACAAGGCGGCATTGGACCCCGTACTATTTGGGTGCCGAAAGTCTCCGAACGCAAACAGGGGCTTTCCTGAGTTTTTGGTGTTGCAATACACCGTCAAGTCGTACATGGAGGCCTTTGCAAGCATACGGTACGTACTAAAAGCTATGCTTATTGGGTACCACTGGCAACCTCAGGCTCTCGTGGAGTGCTCAGCGTTGTATAGGAACTATCATCTAGTGGTGTCCCCTTATTTACCTGTTCAAGCTCTCTTATTCTGAATCCTCTGATACTACTTCAACACATGTAGTTGAATACAGCGGTCACCAAATCTGGGAGTAGGCATGAACATGAATGAAAGTAATGGGAGCAGGGGGAAACTAACTCATTTACTGGCACTCTTCTGAGAGGTATCCAGCTTCTCCAAATATCCTCGTTGATCTGGTCGAGCAAGCGCGCATACGACATCATCTTTCGGTTCAACGGCACCGCATCTTGTTATCCTGCAATCCCCTGACGGCTGCGGCGTGCTCTATCTGCGGCAGCACGGGCGATATATTGGGCGGGCTGCCCTTCAACATGGCGCTAGCGGCATAGGACGAGGGAGATGAGTCATGTCCAAGTCGGTGAGCTCCGATATGACCTCGAGCAGCTGCAACGATGCGTCGCGCTGAACAAGCGAACGAGCGAGTCAGGCGCACTGTGGGGGTTCCGTTTTCACGACGACATATGTCATGGCGAGCCGTAGACCGTTTGCCCATGGATGGTTCAACGATGTGCCTTGAGCGTGATGATAAGACAGCTTTGGGCAAAGTCTAGCCAGATGAGGGCGGACTGTGCGGGTCCAGTTCTACCTTGTTTAACTTGTTTAAGTTCAACGCAAAGAACGGCATCAACATCGAGATGAATCAGCTGCTTACAGATGTACACGTTTCTCCAATCCACTCGGAAGCCTGCATCTTCGACAGCCGAAGGCGATAGGACGAGGGGGTACGGACCAGGTCATTAGAAGTGACGCTCGATGGTAACACAATGGGTTTGAAGTCGTCTTTCGTATCTGCTAAAGCCTTGAGGGTCAGTCTGCGAAGCCAACCGGAGCGTGGAGATCCAAAGCACATACATGCGGACGGAGGGCGGCCGAGGGCGACCAGAACGTCGAGCCCTACAGGAGCAGTCTCTTTCGGGCGTTTAAACAATGCCGCTACGTCTGGCAATCCTAAATTACGGTGCCGGACTTTGGGCCACGTATTTCCTTTCGTCGACGATTCATTTTCCGTATCCAAGTGGTCAGCGGACGTCCGACAATAGCTGACAGTCACAATGGATCCAAGAAGATTGACTGATCATGATTGTGATCCCATGCGCGCATTGGAGCGAGTGGTCGGTCTATTGAATCGTGAAGTTACAAGGGGTCATGCATCATGAAGGCTGCCGACATGATTGACGAACTTTGTCAGCGTGGGTGGCTGTGGGCTCCGATGTTTCATTGTTATGTTCGGTGGACGGTCAGCTGCTTGAGGACTTGGCCAGTCTCTGCCGGGATGCTGTGCAAAATAAAATTATTTTGAGTTACCCCAGCGGAACTAGAGGAAAAGCCTGGTAGCCCTTACTTGAACTTCGCGCTGTGGCCTGTGCTGGGTATGCGTTGCTCCACCCATATGGGGCCATGCGACGACAGATTTCGAAGGCCCGAGCAAATCGCTTCCCATATCAGAGTTGGATGGAATGCCCGATCATCTCCATTGTCCTCTTACCCCGGCATTGTGTGCTTTTGTGCCTCAGTGGCCCAGGGTCGGCGAGAGTCAAATTGTTAGATGGCTGTGACTGGTGATATGTCCGCACCACCCCGCATGATAAGCCAACCTTCGGTGCAATTGGGTGCATAGAAGTGCCACGAATGGAACGCACTGGGACGCGCCGCTACTCTCACGTCGCGGGAGGAGTTGGGGATCGCCGGTTTTTCTGGGCTCCCACAGAGCCAGGATTCTTTTGGACGACATGACTTCCTATGGCTTCTTGCTTGAGCTTGTGGACGTCAAAGGAAGAAATTAGCCTCCGTTCAGTACGTTCAGTGCTGGCGTTGGCATTTAGGAACGCTTCGATGTCAGACGAATGTCCCAAGAAGTAACTGGAAGCTGTCAGCTGGCTGTCAGGAAGCCGAAAGGGACGCGATTTTGGGAGGAGCAATATGACGATGGCCCGATCAGAGAAGGCCAAAGCGCGGATGGAAAAGGGAATTAGGCTGGTTACCGTGGCATTTGCAAACATGTCTTGATGGCGTATTGTCTCGTCCATCAGAATATGAATGCCGTCAGCCTCTGTCCTTTCTTGTCGCCCCTGCAGACATGCGATCGAGTCAGCCTCGGGATCGTGGCCGCCCGATGCAGAAGTGCTTCCAAATCGCCCGAGGGGGGACCCACGTTCTGTTCCCAACTGGAACACACCAAACCTTCATTGTACGCGTCTTACCCGACGATCTTTGCCCTCCATAAATACACTCCCATGCCTCTTCCGCTTCCTCTACCTTTTCCATTCTTTCTCCAACCCCCTCCGTGGCACGGCGTTGCCCTCCCTCACCGAGCTGGAGCGATCCCTACAACGCTATCTTGTTGCTCCATACCTGTCGATCCTCCAATACCTCGTGAATATCTCGTGTGGAGTCGGCGCCGTGAGGCTTTTGTCAATCCTCTCCTTATTATAAACTCGGCCCAGGCGCCCAAACATGAACGCCGTTCCATCAGTGTTAGTACTTGCTCGCGATAAGGACTTTCGCAGCCACATTTCTCTCCCCGCCTCTGTCTACTCCACCATGGACGACCTGCCCGTATGTCGTGATCCCCTCCCGTATCCTACGGAGCGACGCTAATCATCCCTCTTTTGTCTTTCCTAGAATTACCCTTCCCGGTCAGCCCGCCGCGTTCCACGTCCGCCAAATCCCTTCGTTAGCTTGGAAGACGATGAAGATGTGGCATTCGACACTGCACCAGAGTACTCCTCCACCGTCGAGTCCACCAAGGCTCCTTTCCCAGATCACGACTTCATGAACTCCTCGTCTCCTTCCTACTCGACTGCTCCCCTTCGTGGCCCTTCTCCTGAAACTGACAGACGACTCCATATCCCTGATAACCAATCTTCGCCCGAGCCTTCACCCGATACCGACGATGAGCCCAGGACACCGGCTGATGATGCGCAAATCCACCTCCAGCTCGCTCGTGAGCTTCGCAAGACCCTCGGTTGCCCGTTCGACCCAAGCACGGGTACCGGTGCATTCGACGCCGCTCGGCTGGGTGACCTGGACGAGCAGCTGCTTCGCTTTCCCAAAGACTCCTTTTCGGACCTTTGTTGGGCCGAAGCCGTGCGGGACGACGACGTCGAGGTGCAGCACCGAGCTGAGGTTACTGTCCCGAAGCTACAACCTGCTCCGAAGAGGCGAATTAAGAGGAAGCCTGTGGCATCTGAGCTAGATATTGAAGTGGGTACTACCCAGTATTCCAACTCGCCTCCGTCGACCAGAATCGGGAGTCCGCTGGTGTTCAGCGACCTTACCACTCCACGGAGCGCGAGCATATCTCTCCGGAGCCCTGGAGGTGAGAGCGTCGGCCCACCGGCAAAGCACGCCAAAAGCATGAATCTCCCATACACCCGGCCCCTGTATGCCGAATCGTCGCCCGCGATGGTTGTTCGTTCTTCCGCGCGCAAGTCCGTGAGTTTGTTTTCATGTTCTAAACTTAATGTTCCTTGTGATCGGCACTAATGTTTTTCCTTTTTCTTTTTCGCTAGAGCCGAATCAGCAAGCCTCTCCCGGACGTCCCGCCGCTCCCCCGCGTGTCGTCTCCGCTTTCTCACTCTCGCTTGCCGTACGCGCACAACCATGCAGCACAGTCGACGGCGACGCTTGCGTCGCCATGGTACGGGACCGGCTTGAGCAACCCTCGCGACTCAGTGCACTTCTTTCCGGCGGTGCCGAGGCAGCGCTCATCTTCGACGGCCTCACGCTTCAAGCGAAAGAAGGCCAAGCCCATCGGCTCGCCCACGGAACCGGTCCCTCCCATGCCGCATACGGCTACGGGCACGACTTTTGCAAGCGTCGGATATGGCGTCGGATCCGGTGTGGGATACACGCCACCGCCGCCTCAGCCTGACCCGTCGAGCCCGACCGTGGCAACTTTCAAGAGCAAGAGAAGCACGCCGCTGCGGATCATCTCCAATGCGGTTGGCTCGCTCGGTCTCGCTGCTCGGCGGCGGACGAAGTCGACCCCTTCTCAGCGATAAACGCAACAGCGGATTTTTATTCCGCCCTTTTATGACTAATGTTTGAACGAGCGACTTCTGGACTTTGGACTGTGTCTGCTTGGGTCTCCGATAGTGCCTTTCTTTTAGCATTTCTACTTCACGCCTGCTGCTCATCAATCTCTGTTTTCTTTCCCCTGACATTTAGTCACTCCGCATTTGTTTGTTTGTGCTCGTCTTCACAGTTGATCATCTGTCCTTTCCCGTCTCGTTTCCCCTAGTAACCTCGTACAACTCCCTTGCTCACTCATTCACAGTGCTCATACCATCCACTCAACCTCCGCATACCCCTCATCGATCATCATCCGTCCTCGTCACCGTTATGACTGTATCCTATCCATCCGGCTTCCTGACCTTACACTCATTGCCACCCTTTCATACTGCTCTTTTCTTGACAGCACTTTTAGCTGGTATATATTAAACTACGGCAATATCCCCTCGTATTTAATCGCGCTTCATCTCTATGATTCGCTGCGTACGTACGCCATACGTAAAACGCTCTGTTGTACACCTACACCCTCACTTAATTATAATGTGTCGTACTACGCGCCGAGGCGCGATTGTTGCCTCCATCTTTACAACAATGTGGTGTGATGTGATACGGAACATTCTGGCGGCCGACGCAGGCGCTGGATCATGGTGGTTTGACAGATTTATGATGCCGTACTGAGGCTCTCATGATCAGAGTTGCACTCCTCTGCACTGAGCAATATTCAGGACGGACGCCGAGACCGAGTCGGAGCGGCGACGGTGGAATCGGGCGTCGATCGTTAGTGGGCATGTCAAAATATTTGCATGTGTCACGGTGATCAGATGTCCGCGTCAGGTGCCTTTGGGGGCGCATGGAGGCGCACAGGAACGGAGGCAAAGTTCACGCCGCCAAGTAACCGAAAAAGCGAGTTTGTAGAGGTCGCGATCGGTCTCGGCCAGTACCTTAGACTGGCATATATAGCAATAACAGCCGGGTGGATTATACTAAGTGTCCTGGTCACGGTCAAGTACTATGTCTGCGTCCGTATGTTCTTCGCATCTAACCATCCGTTCGCTGCGACTGGGCAACACCGTGACGCCACACTATAGCTGAGTTAATGTATACACGTGCACAAACCTATGGTATGTGCATTCCAAGTGAGCTCAGGTTGGGTTTAACCTCGCACACTCTAACTGCTTCTGGTGCTTCTGGCTTCGCTATCCTAGTGTTCGATTGCGAGTCTGCAGGCTTCTCTAGATCTCCTCGGAGCTTCAAGCTTCTTCAAGTTGGGCTTTAAGTTCTGCAGGCTTCTGAACGCAAATCACGGCCACATCACGATTTGCGAATCTGGGTCTTTGCTCGAGCTCGCCTTCGCGTTAGAACGCCGTCGAGCTTCGGGGGGCTACCGCTATGCGCTTCTCTCTCACTTGATGTCAACCTCCTCCTTGTATATCCGAAAAGTATCGTCAGCGATCGATGATCCGAGCTGTGGCTGAGAATTTTTCTCGACGCGCAACGGCGCAGATCCCCCAGTACAGGAACGCAAGCAAGAACGAAGTCACCACTGTTTCAAGTTCATATCACCGAGGAGCTCAGTTACAGGCTCTCCGAAGCATGGTAGTACTCAGTGGGCGCTTGAGTGCTTCGCGCAAGATTGATCGAGAGATAGCGCTTCTCTGCCTCCCCACCCGAGTCAGGCTTTATGCGAGAGCACATCGTATAGTACCATGATCTCCAGATCGGGCTTTGGCATTCCCCGAAGCGAGGGCGCGTGCGCCAGCATCGCGCCTTTGTCCACGCCGACCACAGTACGGGGGCCGCAGAAACGTCGGAAGCGAGCAGCGCTCGCGAGGAATGGCGGTGTTGCGCTGAGGATCCTAGATCGTCGATCATCCAGGCAAGGCTTTTCTGTGAGGAAGATCACCTGCTTGCGTTGATGAGAAGAAGGCTGAGTACAGTGCTCGGATTTATGCCGCTCGGAGACAATGACAATGACAATTTTGCGGGAGCTTGACGCAGCCACACCCGGAGTATGTACATCCTCGTGCTTCTGATTCATGTTCGGGGAGGAAGAATATTAAGTAGAAGTTCGCCAGGCTATCGCGTTTCAGGATGCCGCTGGGACTCAGCGCTCACCATGAGGGTAGTGGTTGGGTCGGATGACCACGTGGATTAATCTTTGCGCTTCGCGTCTCATATCCACAATATTGCGTTCCAATGAGGGATTAAAACACATTTAGACCTATTAATCAACAAATTATATCATAGCTGTGGATGAGTCCAATAGTGTGGTCAAGGCTGTTAAAGAACGATCGGTCCATGTCTCACGACAAGAAAGGCAGCCACTCGAGTTCCAACTTCAACCCTCTCAGCCCGAGAGCTCTTGCCCAGTCTCCTTCTCCAGCCCCGAAGCTGCAGTTTGATCCTCTGACGACCATGCTGATACAGCACCCGCGCTTGCGGCGTGCAGATATACACTTGCCCAGTCCCGAGAGACCGGCATGCGGAGCATCAGAGCTACCCACGGCGCCATCGTCAGGCGCGCCCGCGTCGACGATGACGATTCGCTTCAGCTGGGGTACATGTAGATTCCCCGCAGTCGAGCCCTTCAAAGCGGATAGAAGGTGCTCGCCTTGCGAAGCCCAGAGGCCTCTGAGCTCGAGCGAGAGAGCGCGTGGTACCATTGCGAGGAGGTCGCTCATTGCCTTCATAGATGGCCCGCCGTGGATGCACGCGGTGGAGGCGAACTGTACGGGGAGTTTGTTGGCAAAATAGAAAAGGAGGTTCTTGTCTAAGCTCTGGTGCGTACACCAGGTGAGCGAGTATGAGGCTGGAGTCGCAGGCCCCGAAAATGACGGACCCGAAGGATCCAGGAGATGGTCGTGCCAGGTAGAGAAGTTTACCCAGGTTGTGAAATATAGCTTTTGGCGCTTACCGAGGCTGAGCTGGGAGAAATGCGAAGACGCATTTGTAGGACTTGCAATGGGGAGACATGCGATTATACCCTCAAAGAGGTCCCATCTCGGTGGCTCTTCCTCGTAATCAAACGAGTCGTATGCCACCACCTCCACCCGCACCCTCTGTCGATCATAATGGAACATAGAAAGCAGGTGAAAACACGTCGCCGCCGAGCACTCCATCCTCAACCGCCTAAGCTCCGCGAGGTGGACATGTCGTTCTGGCCAGGAGACACCTAGGAGCTCCTCCTTGAAGTTGAGGATGCTCAGCTCCTGTAGCGCGCTCATGTGCGTCAGAGCGTCTAGCATATTGGCGGCAGAGGGTTCTAAGAGGTGTTCCACGATGCTGTGTAGCTCTAAGCGCGTCAATTGCCCCAAGAATGGCTTAAGATCCTTCCAGGACACTGGTGGGGATCGCAAAAGCCGTAAATGGCGGAGTCGTGGTGCACCCTTAGGGCCCTGGAGTAGCGGGCCCGCCAAGAGGCACAGTGGCTGATCAACTACGGTGAGAGATTCGAGCAAGGGTGCTGGGCCGAGGCCTAGGCCTCGGAGGACGGGAAGGAGCTCGCCGGCGGCTGGGTGGTCGTATGCGTCTGCAGCAGATGTGTATACGAGTTCCACTGCGCGGTGAAGGTTCGCGCAAAGCGCGTCATATGCGGCGTTGTCACGTGTGCTTTGGAGATCGATATGAAGCCGCAGAGGGTGCGCACTTCCCATCGACGTGTGCAGCCCGACAGGCCACCTTTCCCAGTGCCCCAAGCAGCAGGCGCTCAGGGGGAGGTGGCTCCAGAGCGTGGGAGTGGACAGAGCAGTGGCGCGCCAACTTTGGCAGACCTGAGCCACGTGGACCCATCGCGGGCAGCAAACGCTTTGGCATGCCTCGCATTTCTCCGCCTCCGAGTTCCTTCCCTGCTGTACGCTGTGCGGATGGAGAGCGCGGAAGCGACTGACGACACCCGACGTTCCAGGGGCAGACGACCAATCGCGGCCATCGTGAGATTCGACACATGCTTGGAAGACGAGGACTAGGACGTCGTATGGAAGTTTAGGGAGTGCGTGTGATGGTGGTACGAAGATAGAATGAGTAACAGGTGAGTCTAATTCGTCTTTGGGAGTCGTCAGGTTTGAGAGTGTCGCGGAACCAGGATGAGAGTGAAGAAACAGGCATGCTGAGAATAGCGGCACCCAACAAAGGCCTACTAGGGCTATGAGGATTGCACAATTTGGCTTCCTAAGTAAAGGTGAGTGTCAGCAAATGCGGAGGACCGAACCATGCGGACCGCAGAGACGCCCGGCTGTCAATGGGAACGAGTTGGAAGCATCCGAAGCTGAAGCTAAGTTTGCTATCGTACAACAATGGGGCTACTCGACAAGCGCGCGTCTACCCGCAGCAGTCATATGATAAGGTATATTGGGCTGGACTTGACTTACTTACTTGGTGGTAATTCAAGATGACCTTTCTACGCCTTTGAGTATGAGATGGTCTTCCAAGTACTTGGCCCGGGCGTACTGTACGACTAAGAGTCTACGGATGTAGTCACTCGACGCGTTGGTGGCAAGCGCTTGCTGGCGCGTGAGAACGGACGCCATGGGATTGCGTCCGACACTGTCTGACACACGCCAAATGTTTCGTCCGCGCACCATCACTGTTATGGAGTCAGGTGAATAGGTTAAGAATAGCCTACGAGCCCGACTTGAAACAATGAACGCAGGTACTAGTGCTAGTCAAGGGCTCGGCGCTTGCTCGTGGGCTCCGTTTGTCATTGGAGAAGAGAAGCGCTGAGGATTTCCCGTCGTTGATATAAGTGTCTCGATTGATTCGAAACTTCCACAGGACACCCCGCGCGCATTTCTTCGTCTTCTTAGCCCAAATGTCTGAAACCCAAGTCGACACCAACGTAGGGACTGAGGGACAGATTCATGACCGGGACAAGATCAAGAATCATCTGAGTATGTATCCCATGGAGCTATGCCTCACTTTCGTGGTGTAATATTGGAATTCGGAACTCCAGATGCCACAATTCCGGTCGCTCAGAAGGCTCTGCAAACAGCCAGGGACTATGTAAACAGGATTGGTGCGTATCTCACGGTTAAAACACTATTTCTCCTTTGATAATGATCCTATATAGCCAAAACTCCGCCGAACCAGTGTAATACCACTGCCATGAAGATCGTGAATGCTGGAAATCCCGTTATAACGGTCGTTCATGACATTACAGACATGTATGAAGTTGTTTCGGTCAGTAGCATCTTCTGTTGTACTCGCTGAATCATTGGTTAACATGATCGACCATATTAGAGTGCATCGATGTCATACGCCGTGCGTGTGACTGCTTATAGCTGCAGTTGGATTAGGCTCTAAAATAACCACTCTTATTCTAGTCAATCATGAAGGTCGAGATAGAGAGAAGTGATCCGTCAAACCTGCAAATCGCCACCATATGCTATAAGATGGTATGTAGATACGAGTTGCCTGAGTGTGGGTGAGATAATCTCAGGGTTTCGCTCAGTCTTCCGTTGTGTTCTTTTTGCGCCATCTAAGCCAGGACAAGGCAGCTCGCCAGCTCGGTGACAACATGAATGAGCGCCTTGAGGCGTTGTTACAAGGTTTGAAGAAGACAATGAAAGAGTTTGGTGTGTGTAGTTGATGCTGGGTAACGAGCTGACTAGCTGACCATCCTGACCAAATGTAGGCCAATATGCAGAGTAAGCCTGTCCATTGAACGAGCCGAAGTATCATTTACCAGCAGCTTGAAATTCAAGGCTATGCTATAGCAAGAAGTCCATCTGTGAGGGGATTGATCTCAAAGCGCTCACCACTTCTGACTAATATGAGATAGTGGCTACTCTCCGGGGCGATGAACTATCTAAAGAGCTCAGGAAACTCTGGGAGCGTTTCGAGGCTCATGAAACAGAGTTTATCGAATTCTTCTCCATCGAACTCCCTAACAGCGACGATCGCATTGATATAGATGGAATTTTGCAATTGATGGGCCAGTCTACTGCTCGAGAGAGGAAAGTTACGGATTTTATCCATAAGAACGGTGGCGTCGAGGCTATCGCACGCGTCAGCCAAATTTATGCTTATGCAGCATCGTGTTTCTGAATTTCTCTCCACAGGACCCCAAGAAATACAACGAGTTGTCAACTATTGTTGGAGAAAAGATCGACAGAAGTCTGTTGCAACTAGAGCTGACCCGTTTACTTGACGATAACAAGTGAGACAAACCAACCATAAAACGTATAATGACACTTATATGATATTTCGAAAGGAAATACTTCAATTTCAAGATTGATGACGCAAAGGAGCAGATCAAAACAGAGTTGCAGGACTCTCGAGACGTTATAATAAAACATGTGAGTGCGAAGTTCCGCATAGCTACTGTTCTTACTTCTGTGGATAGCTTGATGCTGGACCGCATGAGCTGATCAAGGATCCCGATCTGCGGAATATATGGGCAGGTACATATCTAATGCACTTCGTTGACGGAACATACATAAAAGTTGATGCCTCATCGCGCGAAATCTCTTCTGTAGAAAATGTATTTTTCTTCATTCCAACTCAGTTTTAGGATCATGGTTTGACGATAGTTTAGCATTGGCGTTCATCTGTTGAGACTAGGGCGTTCATGGACGGTATGAACGCTCCGAATCGCTTTGCTTTAAGCTAACCCATTATTTTGAAGGTGTTCACGACCATTTTGAACCGCTTATGAAAGAAAAACTTCGCACGGATGCGTCCCATCCGGATCACTGGACGCTGCCGTTCTTATCCAAGTCAATGTGTGCGTCTGTGATTGTCAGCTTCAACCTAAAGGGATCTTAATCACTAAAAAAACACTAGATTATCCCGCCATAGCAGACGCCATTGACGATGATGGAAGCGGATATATCTCCGTCAGTGAATGTAACGATTTCATGAAACGTCGGCCTGAGGGATGGAGGTTTGTTCTTTCACCGTCTGACTTGTCGCAAGTGGAACGCTGACGGAATCATAGTACACCCAAGTGGCTTTCTTTGTGAGTCGCTCAATGAAGCTGCTGCGGTCTCAATTGATCACGATTTGTAGTTGGGCCATGGTGTGGCTTATGAACAATGAAACGTACGGTGATGAAAGGTCTCTCCTTAGCTCTCAGCAGCTGAAGTTATGGACAGATACGTTTACAAGGTGGAAGATCTCATAAATGGCATCAATAAAGCAGCGCGACGGGCAAAGGAAGAAAACAAGGAAGCAATGTCGGACTATCTAAAGAACTTAAACTGCATCAAGCCAATGATTCTTGAATCAATCAACTGGGGTATCACGGAGAACTTGGCTAACTTCATAGACTACAACGAGCTTAGTTCTATTCAAGATGAGTACATGGATCTTGAGGAGTCCCGAATCAGAGACCAGCTCGCCAAAGTAGACTACGAATTGGATAGCATAGACTTGCTCCCGAGTATCACGGGACAAGATCGAATTGAATTAGTGAGTAACTGATCCGATCCATGACAGTATGCACTCTCATCGCCTTGCAGACCATCATGCCACTTCTGTATTTGTTGTTGAAGTGCCAGCTTGATGAAGTTAGAAGAGCTTCGGAGAACATCTTGGACGACCCACGGGACACCTTCGACAGCTTTTCTGAAAGCATTACTACAATTTTTTTTGCCTTCGACTGTCGGCTGGATGAACTGGTCCGCGGCTGGAAGCAGGCTCGAATGGATGTGTCCGTTCACGTCACGGCCTTTGCTGGTGGGATGTTCGATCAATGGAGCCAAGCGGTGTGTTCAACAACATAACTGTAATCGTCTATATATGATCTTACTCCATCTTCCAGCGTAGAAACCCTCCTACAAAACAGTTGAAGCACCTGCGCAGCATATGGGCTGGCCGTGATGATGATGATGACGATGATGACGATGACGATTTTGTTCCTGACGAAGATCCTGAAGAAGATCCTGACGAGTCCACGGTAAGCGACATAAAGAACGATGATCGTTATCTGTCTCTTGATACTCTTATACAGTCTAATAGCCGCCTTATCCTCATGGAGCGGAAATTGACAAAGCTGGATGCACTACTGACGCTGGTGGCTCAGAAACTTAATATTGACGTCACGGAGGTTGCCGAAAACAACGGCCAGGATATCCAAGATAATTCAGATACAGAGATAGCTCGGGGTGCGAACGGCGACGGAAAACAAAGCGAGGAACTTGAAGTTAAGATGAGAGAACGGCTAAATTCAAACACTGATAATCAAGACAATGACCACACAATGTAAGCGATAGCCCAGAAGTGGAATCAAAGCTCACAGTGCTAACCTGTTATGTCCGAGCAGGGAAGCTAACGGCGACGCCGGGTCAGATATTGGCGATAACTTGAATGACGATAGCGTGAGAAGAGAGGATAATGGATACGAGTCAGACATGAACGGTGGTCAGCAAGGCGTAGAGGAGCCTAACGAGATGCAAGCCGATCAGGGCGACGAAGATCCAGACTCTGAAGGAGGCAGGGATCGCGATGAGGATAGGGAGTTTGATGACTGAAGTTTGATGCCAGGTCCGGAGTAAAGCAAGGGTGCAGCTCAAGCTTTTTGGCGTAGGACAAAGGATGGCCAGGAATCCATAGTAAAACCAAGGCGAAATAGACTAGGAGACGTAAGCGTGTTGTCCGAGTCGCCCCAAACCTAAACAGACAATGAATATGAACTTAACGAGGTCCGTAAAACGCTGCATCCCGTAAAATTTGGGTTACTCCAACTGCGGGAACTCCAACCCGAGGAGCCTAACGAGAACTCGAATACAGCGAACGTTCTAAAGACACGATGTTTTGCATACTGGAGAATATTAAGAGTAACCGGGATCAGCTGCCGAGAGTTCTGCAACGTCCATATGAGCATAGTAGGGCTGTTCAAGTGGTGGAACGGAAACTTGGTGACAACTAAATTACCAACCGGGAATGGTGGACTAGAGCAGTTCCATAAGGAGCTCACCAAGAAGCTGCGGTATAAGGTCAGAAAGGTTCGACAAGGGCTTACAAATGCAAGCGACTTGGGGTTCGCGTCACTGTGCAGAGAGATAGAACAGCCACTATGGACTGAAACCAATGTTTTAGCTCGTGATCTGTAGATACAGTACTCGAGTACAAGTCGACATTCTTATGTGATTTGTGCCGTCAGTGTCAAGTTCTAACAGCTAATCATAGTTGTACAACTATACTTTTCTCAACGATGTCTTTTTCCTTGACTTGTGTCCACCGGTGTGGTACTTGACGTCAGGGGACGTGATATGACGGAGGAGATACCTCAGCAATCCGCTCTGATACGCATTTTCGCGCGGGAAATACTTCTCCTCCGCCTTCGTGTACGTGCTGAGGGCAACCTCCGAGTTGAACCGCTGAACAGACTTGCCAGTTCTCTGAATATCGACGAGGTCGACGAGGTTCACAAATGTGAGGCGAATGCTCTTTCCCACATGTCTAATTAGGATTGCTACCGACTGGATGTGGAATAGTGTGCTCACTTCGCGGCATTTCTCCACAGTATCCGGGATAGGGTCTAGCTCCAAAGCCGCGCAAAGTGACTGCCATGCTGCAAGTTCATTCTCGTCCTCTCCATACATGACATTAAACTGCTGCGTGAGCGCGTCCTGAAACAGCTTTCGCGCTTCCCTTCGCTTTTCCCTTCGCTTGGGATTATCCTTGTCATCCCATTTCATGAAGCTGCAGAGACGCTCGAATTCGCGGGGTGCAGAGCTGCTAGGTTTGTAGTCGAAACCCTTATGGGTGTATTTGCAAAAGAAGTCGTCCAGAGGGGAGCCCTTGAAGCGGCTCTTTACGACCTTCTTTCGCTTGGAGCCGGAGCCAGTCCCCTGCACATTAATAGTGTGAGTCGGCCCGCGTTGGGCGCAGACAAGCGCACACTCACAGAATTGGCATTGGTACTCGCCCTATTCGTACTCATCTTGCATTCACCTCCAAGTCGAAGATTGCCAGTCTCAGCAAGCGGGTTACAGATGGAGAGTTTCAAGGATGACATTGATAGCAGACGCAAGCTCCTCTGCCTGTGAGGGGGCTGGATACAACGAGTAGAGCTGGGCTGTTCCAAGCTGTAAGTGCTTCGCACAGAAGAGATGCTGAAACGACGTAGATGAGATGTCGCCAAGTCCAGGACACTGCAGACTGGTGACCGAACGAACGTGGGCGTGATTGCGGATGGATAGATCATTGATTGAGAAAACTGAGTGAAATGTGGCTTAGGCAAGGGGTACTTGGGCTTAGGCTTCGCTGGGAACGCCGCGGCGGCATGCTTGTGGCATGCTGACCTTTTTCCGCATGTTTGCGGGTGGCGTGTGAACGTCCTCTTTGGTTATCTGCTATGTTCAAGTACGCCACTGAGCGTCTTAGTAAACTGACCTTCGTCAAGCCCTTGTAGCACTCGGGTACGTCTTCTCAGCCCTTTAAAATGAAACCAGGCCTTCGATTCGCATGCCAAATGTTGAAGGATTGGGACAGAAACGCTGCTCGGTGACTGTCGTCAAAACTAGGATACCCGTGACACTTTTGCCGCGGAGGATGTTGCATAACCGCATTTATAGAAAGACATACTGGGCAATTTGCATGGCTGGGCTTGACTTGACTCGTTAGTGAATTGTTGAATTGGAACAAGGACCACGAAGGCAATAGTAAATGCCAACTAAGAAGAAAGGACTAAGTCGACGACGGGGTAACTAACAGCCATCGCATCGCACGAATTTGCTCTGAGCTTACATTGTTGTTGTAAGGCTCGCACATGCACGTATATTGGCCAACATATTGTGTAAGGTGAGAATGTGTGATACCGTCAATTACCACCTCTATGCGAGGGTATGTACAGTTCCTAATTACCACTGAAGTGTATATAAATATGTCCAAAAACCCAAGAAACACTACAATGCGGTATCCAAACAAACGAGCGCGCAAAGTGACCATCAGAAACTTGGAGAGACCCTTACTTAACTCTAAGTTTCCTCAGGGAGAATGTCTCCACCCTACGAGTATTCCCTCGTATAGCTTAGGCTAGTCAGCGTGATTCGTCAAGCGTGCGATTAGGTCTGGAAGCCCGAGCTCGCCTTCGATCTGAGAAGAGCCGAAGGTCAGCATATATTCAGCTTCTCAGCAAAGCAGAGCAGAAGTCTTAAAGGAAATACGACGAGACTAATGCGAAAGGGGCAGCGAAGAAAGATCAAGTTTCTGCTCCCGCTCGCAGGTCATCGAGGTCTCTTAGGGAAGACACCAAAAACATCATGACAAAGAAGCCTGCGGAGCTCGCGGAAGACAACAAGTCAACGATCAACCACAAATGACGGAGCCAGATCGTTCCTCCGGATGCTAGGCACGGGCGGGCGCTTTCCCCAGAAAAGGTATAGCGCAATTCATCCGCTCGGGTTGATGGCGACTTGATAACCGCCGCCCGCAGTCTCCAATCCCGCACTGCAGTGCCCTACGACTGCTCGCACATACGACGCACCCTCAGGGCGGGACATGCGCGGGTACATTGCCGATGTGCAACGCTAGGTCCACCCGGGCAGGCGGACCTTCCGGTCGATTGCTCACCGCATGACCGTGGAGCAAAGAAAAAAAGTGGACAGGAAACAGAACGGACGGATGAATGCGTACCTGTGCACGGAGACTTCCCTCTTCGTGGGCAGCGGCGGAGGCGAATAGAGCATCAATCTCTTCGAGAGATACGTTTGCGGTCTCTGGAACAGCATTCGTCACCCAAAGATAAGCGCCGAAGCAAGCGACAGAGAATACGCCAAACGTTCCCCTGAAAATGCCGTATGATGTCAGCGACCATGAAAGCGACCTCGTGGGCAAGTTTGCATATCGCGAACTCACGCAGGTGATATGGCCATCATGGCGGGAGTAACAAGACCAATGAGGACTGTGTGGCATTATTCTCGTTAGAATCGGGTATAGCCAGAATGAAAATAGGTGATACTTCATAGTGCGGCGCACGGAAATGAACGAGAATAGGTCACTCACAGTTGTTGAGCCAGTTCGAGGCCGTCGCAAGTGCGACGCCTCTGCTCCGCACCGAAGACGGTAATACCTCGCTCGGCAGCACCCAGCCAATCGGGCCAAAGCTCACGCCATACGCTGCGGTGAAGACATATACGGCCCTGGAGGGATACTATCAAGAGACCGACATATACAGAGAGAGTTGACTCACAATACGGCTATCCACGCAGTGCTGGGATAGAGTCCCCATTGTCCTTCAAACTCGTGCACCTGGTCACCAAGTCAGCCGAACGAACGTCAAAGAATGTGTGACAGTCCAAACGCACCAAGAGAGCGATAAGGAGATGAGCCATGCCCATGACTAAAGCACCACCTACACGTTCCATTAACAAACGTCCTCAAGAGATGATGTGATGCATGTGTGCGTACCTCGTAACAGTGGTTTCCGTCCTTGCGAAGACGAATGGAGTCAGCTTATCAAAGATAACAGCGCATATATACGCATATAATGAGTCCTTACCCCAATGATCAAGCCCAAGGATGACGGGTAGCACCGCCAAAAACTGGACGATTCCGATCCCACCCGCTACAACCAGCGTCGGGGTATCTATCCCCACTTCTGGCTCGAGACCTGCGATAGAGCGAGAGATTTGGTTGATAGCGCCTTGCCCGCCGAGTCCGATTTCTCGAAGAAGGGATGGTCCGTAGTACAGGAACGCGTTGATACCGCTCCATTCTGCCAAAGCTCGAGTGAGTTTAACGATGAGGCCAAGTCGTTGAGTGGGTGCTTACGCTGGAAGAACATGACAGCGACACCGATAAGCGTGCGATCGCGGTACTTCGGCCCTAAAAGCGCAGCCCACGCTCCCCAACTGCCGCCCTTCTGGGTCGCAGGCATAGGCCCATGTATCGCCTCGGCGCTGCTGACGTCAAGAGCCTCCTGGCGAGCAGCGAGCGTGGTCCCAATGCGCATTTCCATCAACTCGAGCTAGCGGATATCAGAGGTCTTGGGCGCATATACTCTAGGGAGGGTACTCACTTCGATTAGATTCTCAAGGAGCTCAACACTTTCATCATCATCACCCCTCTGGGTCCCTGTTCCTCTGATGCGGTGCAGCACTGCACGAGCTTCGTCAATTCGGCCTCGAAGGACGAGAAGGCGGGGTGATTGTGGAAGGATTCCTGATCCCAGACCGAGTACGAGTCCTGGTACGAGCTGGAGGGCGAGTGGTATGCGCCAGGATAGTGAAGAAGGTACTAGTAGACAGCATTAGATGGACGTAGCGAATGGGCTGTTTGGATGGCTCACCCGCTCGGGTCAAAAACCCTATCCAAAAGCCAAGTACGACGCCAAGTACGATTGCGAACTGCTCCAGTGCGACAAGGGAACCTCTCAATTCCGGAGGCGCCAGCTCTGAGATGTAAAGGGGAGAAAGCATGCTGAGAATCATGATGATTCCAAGCAACTGGGTGAGAACTTGAGAAAACGTAAAGCGAGAGCTGGCAAGATTACCTCAGCGCGCCGACGCCAAATCCACCGATTGCACGTCCAAGAATGAGGAAGGATGTTGACGATGCAGCGCACTGGAAAGCCGAGCCGAGGCTGAAAATCACTGAGAGGCGCATATATCCAGGTCAATGTGTATTCAAGCTGCTGAAATATGGATGAGCGTACTCGAAGAGAACATCATGGCCCGGGTTCTCGAGGTACGGTCGGCAATCACTCCAGCAGCCAACGCGCCGAACAAAGCGCCCAGCTCGAGTACAGCGGCTGTACGTCGTGTCATATTAGCCATCACATCGGGGCCAGAATATACATGTCTACTCACTCATGATGCCCACCCAGATTGGATTGAGTGGGAACTGCTTCTGAAACGTCGGCATGACAAGGACATTTGCAATGACGCCTTGGTCATAGCCGAATGCCACACCACCGATACTGGCAAGTATCGCGCACGACGCGGTGTATCTGTTTGCGAGGATGCCTTTGAGCCCTTGTGGACCGTATGAGTAGGAATAGCCGGGGGAACGACCCGGATGGAGGACGAGAGCGCGTGTGGTGGGTGTGTTTGAGGGTATTGGAGCATAGCCATCCCGAGCCTACGCGTACGAGTCAGACATTTCTTTTTCGTTTTACTGGATTATAAAGATCGACCTACCATGAAGACGCGAGTAGAACAGAAGACTATGGGTGGTTACAAGCAAGTAAGTAGCGGCCGGGAGACGGTTGTAGCTCAGAGTCAAACGTCTGAGATAGTAACTATACGGTCCGAGGCCGTGACAAAGGCCAGGCTCTGGGCTTATGAGGCTGCCGCCGTGGACGTCGGCAAGCACGGGCCGGCGGAGGTTCGGACGTTAAGGCACGTTCGCAATCAATTCGCACCCCTCAACCGGGACGCGATCGAGGACGCGGAAGCACGCGTGGCAGACAACCTTTGCAGCAACTCCATTCCTTGGACCCAAGGCATAGTCCGCAAATAGTCAAATTCTAGCTCGAAAAGCCGCGATGAGCCTTCTACTTACTCGGAGAATAATCCCATCGGTATGTTGCATGCGGAGGGGGTGTACTGTGAGCAGATCAGCCTGAAAGTAAGTCGTAAACTTTCTGAAATAACGAAGGGGGGTGATAAACAACCAACAGATCCAAGCGGCCCGTATTGGAGTTCGAGGGGTTGAGGTCTTTACTGTTTGCGTGGTATATACTGTGGAGTGTACGCCAGTATAAAGATGCGTGGACACCCTTCAGCATCCTCTTCATCTACCTCTCCCCTCACACCAACCATCCCCCGAAAATGGATCACAACTCGGATATCACAGACTGGGAATTCGCCCTAGAGTCAATTCAGCAACCCATTGATATGGAGCTCGACTCGGGGCAGTATTCCTCTCTTGCAGCACCATCTCCCGTACATGATCGCGCTGATGTCCTGGAGCCATTCCAGCTTCCGACACCCCCGCAGAGCACCAGCCCACCTGCTAGGGCGTTTCTCCATCAGATAGCCTGTTTACGGGACTACCCAGCGTCTCCGTCCTCGACAACTGTGGATGAGCTCAACGAAAACCTTATCTCCGTCTCGTCAGCGTTCTTCCCCAATGCCCAGATCCATATCCTCCCGCCCGATCTCCTCCTCCTCTCTTCTGATGCCGTCTACTTCTACCTCGGCCGAAACGTTCTATCTGATTCATCCGCCAACGCTTTCAATGGTCTCCTCTCTAAACCACAGAGCAAGTCCGCACATAATATGAACGTAGTTTTCGTCCCGGAGCATTCTGCCGTCCTCAACATCGTCTTGCATACGGTATATGGTGTATCGTGCGCTCATTATGCACCCGCATTTGAGTCTCTATCGTCTGCAGTGACAGCGCTCGCCAAGTACGGCTTCTTACCGAGTCGCTTCATCGCTCCCGCCACCCCATTGTACATCCTCCTTTTATCACAGGCACCCCTATACCCGATCGACCTCTATACCTTGGCTGCTACACATGACATGTACGACCTCGCCGTGCCAACATCGTCGCATCTCCTTTCCTTCTCTGTCGATTCGGTCAGCGATGACTTGGCGGAGCGCTTAGGGGCCAAGTATCTCAGGCGTTTGTTCTTCTTACATCTGGGTCGCGTGGATGCGCTGAAGCGCATCTTGTTGCCGCCTCCCCGTCCGCACGCCCCGACCTCAGCTTGCAGTTTCGACGACCAGAAAAGTCTTACGCGGGCATGGGCGCTTGCAGCAGCATATCTCGTCTGGAACGCTAAGCCAGGTAAGACACTGCACCGTTTGAACCCGCTCGCCGCTCACAACCTACTGTAGATATGTCGGTGAGTACAATGGTGTCGACACTGTCGCCGCTTGGAAAACTGCTGTCGTGTGACATCTGCCAGGAAGGTTTACGATCACATATAAGAAATGCGATCGTCCAGTGGTCCGTCACTAAAGTGAGCTTCCTCTGTTATGCAATGAATCTTGGGCTAACAGCTATTGCAGAGGACGATTTGATAGTCACTCCGATTATGTGTACCTCGTCTCCGCTTCCCTTGGCCCAATACCCTGCATATGTGATACACGTTACACATTTACTTACCATTACCTATGTACACTCGCATAAAACACGCATCGATTGATTATTTGCAGCATATGAGGCTCGGAAGCGTTACGACGTGAAACCACTGGTGAACCTTGCAATCTTTACATCATCCCTTTTCATTTTATCGTGCATAGGACTTTCTGTAAGCTCATTGGTCTGACTTCACTTACCCCAAAAGAACTGATGGACGAACATCGGGAACATGTTGCTCGCTTCGTGGCGCTTCTCACAGACGCGCCCGCAACGTTTCTCAGCTCACTTTAATTCTGTACATCACACTCCTTGCTCTATCATATATGTTAGCAGGCGTTCGCAGTCACGCTCTGTTCATAATCGAAGGCTATGCCCCCCGGTGCCGGGTATTATCGTACGGGACAATCTGTTGGAGTGGATGCCTCTGGGCCCTTCTGTGGCAGCCTGACAGCGTGGGTGGACTCAGTTGAGGACGAGAGAGCGTGGTGGCGCGTGTATTTGAGGGTATTGGAGCACAGCCTTCCCGGCCGCTACCGGCGAGTAACGGGACATCGCGTCAGGGGCGGTAACTTAAACATTCGGCACGCAAGACTGCCACTGACATGATTGAGGCTGATGCAGAGCACCAGCGAGTAGACTCATGACCAATATGCGCTTCTGCGTGCCCTAATGCCCCACCACGAACGAGCGAGCAGTTTAGAAGCTGCGAAGAACTCTACGTAGTTATCCGCAAGCCAGCGAGCGTCTGGGCTTGTCTGGGGCAGTAGCTGGAAGATCCGGGGCGGCGACAGTCCCCGACCCCAGCGACTGTTACGATCTCCGTTGGGTCGTAATACAATAACCTGAGCAGGCGCACGTACCTAATATCAAGAACGACTACCTTCTGATATAGGGTCTGGAGACTACAGACTGCCGAGAGCGCCCCGAGCAGTCCAGTGGGGCCACGAGGGCCCGTGGAACTGAAGAAATCGCAGGGACCAGGGGTGTCTCTGGGTTGGGTCGTGTTGACCTCTATTTTAAACCACCACTTTGAGACGAGGCAGATCATTCCACTACGGCGCACCACCTGCGATTCTCCGGGGCTCATCCAATGTTCAGCCCACACCTCGAGGATCTGCAAAGTCCGCTTTCAGCGAAACCAGCGAATGGAGTCGCTCCAAGACATGATGTTGTCCCTCTCACTCGATTTCTTGCGTAGTCTCCGTGGGGTATAAAGACATTGTATCATTGACATGTACGCCCTCCAATTCATCCTCGCTCTCCCACATTACCATGGATTACAACTCGGGCACTACAGACTGGGATTTTTATATGCAGTTCGTCCAGGAGCCCCCGGAGCTGTCGGAGGAGTTTGCACCTTCCGCGAGAACGTGCCCTGAGTACACCAAGGCCTTCGTCCCCTCACAAATACCGACGCCTCCGCCGAGCGACACAGAGACATCTCCCGACCCTACAACCCCTTTCCAGGACTCTTTCACAGCGGCACAGACATCGACACCAGAATCAGATCCACCCGATGAAACTTCACTCACCACCGTCTCGAGAACATTCCGACCAGATTCTCGCATCCATACCTACTATCCTGATCTCGTCCTCCTCTCCTCTGACTCAATCCACTTCTACATCAGCTACAACGTTTTATACAGCTTATCCTCCAATGCCTTCAACGGTCTCCTCCCTATGTCCCAAAACCAGCCAATCCGCGATGCAGCCGTAATCAACGTCCCCGAGCACTCCGATGTCCTCAATGTCGTCTTGCATACGGTATACGGCGTATCGTGCTCCCAGTATGCCCCCGCATTTGAGTCTTTGTCGGCTGCGGTGGGCGCGTTGGACAAGTACGGTTACTCGTTGAGTCAGCTTGTCGCTCCCTCTACTCCGTTGTACACCCTCCTGTTATCGCATGCGCCCCTATACCCGATCGAGGTCTATACCTTGGCCTCACGGCACGACATCTTCGATCTCGCCGTACCCACATCCGCCCATCTCCTCTCCTTCTCTCTCCCATCCCTCAGCGAGGACGCGGCCACACGCATGGGGCCGAAGTACCTCAAGCGTCTCTTCTTCCTTCACCTAGGCCGCACGGACGCGCTGAAGCGTGTCTTGCTCTCGCCTCCCCATCCGCATCCCCCGACGTCGAATTGCAGCTTTGACAACCAAAAGGGGTTAACGCGGGCGTGGGCGCTCGCATCCGCGTATCTCGTCTGGGACGCGAGGCCAGGTAAGAAACCATACCCTCGTTCACCCGATTGTTGCTCACGGTCCGCTACATAGATATGTCGGTGAGCATGATAGAGTCGACACTGTCTTCGCTCGGAAAGAATCTGCAATGCGACACCTGCGAGGATGGTTTACAAGCTCGGATAAAAAACGTGGTCGGCCAATGGTGCGTTGTTAAAGTAAGTCTTATCTTACATGCGATTTTCCATACCTGATTGCTCTCGCAGAGGACCATTTGATAATCACCCAGTCCCTCTATATCTTATTTTTATTTCCTTGCATGGCATCCCCGAAAGCACGAAACGGGGGTCTCAGCTATTCCGCATCGCTCACACAGTCGCAAGACGCTCATGAGTTTATCATACGTTTCGCTTCATGCCACTACCTCACTCAATCTCGCGCATTTCTTCTTCTTTTTCTTTCATATGCACTTCTAGGACTCTCAATTATTCCATACATCTACCAAGTTGTTAAGCATAATACATCTTACCACACAGGCGAAAGTCCCGATACCCTGACTATCCATCGACATACGACTCTAAAAACTGAATATTAACAAAAACAACTCAATATTATAAATCTAAAATAAATATAACTAAACTCGGAATTGAGACGTTATGAGTATTCACAGCGGGAATAATCCGATAAGTTCTCGGAACTTATGGTGGAAATATTGAAGACGTATTTTAATTTTGTTCTGCAGGAAAAGAAAGACTTATTTGGTACTTAGCGAGGAGATATATTGAATGAATCATTTTTTATAACTAAATTGCCCGTGTCAATTGTAAAGCGCCAAAACTTATTCAAAATGTGTCCCTGGTAAGTCCCAAAATAAGTCTCGCCGTCCTGGCAAAACTTAATTAAAATGCATCCGCAATATTTCCACAATAAGTTCTGAGAACTTATTGGGCTACTCCCCCTGTGTATTGAAATCTAAGAGACGGATGATACATGGGCCATAGCTTGATTTGGGAGCAATGAGCATCCTGACACAGTTGAAGCCAAAGGATAGTGTATAATTCCATGCCATTGTCGAGGTACATGCAAAAATGTACCCAGCTGATGAGAGATAAGCTTGCAGTCCCATCGCTGAGGCGGCAACTCACCGCAAGTGGTATTATTAAAGCTCACAGCTACAGACAGCCTCTCTCACGAACGTGTCGCACTGTTTCCACCTGCGTCTCTCGAATGAAGATTGTTCCCGGTGGCATGACAGCGCACCGTGGCTTGAAATTGGCTGGTTTCTTTTCTTTTCTTTTTCTTTTTCTCACTCTTACGCTCTGAGCGTAAGTGGCAACTTGCTGGAACTCCGCGCGTCGCTCTGCATTAATATTCATGGAGCCTGGAACGTTGAAGTGCTACAATAAGGCCTGCATAGTGACTGGGAGAGCGACCTCAGACGCTCGTGCTTCTCCTTCTCCGACCAGTGGCTAAGAAACGCGCGTGGATATGCACCTTTAGTGTGCAGACGACTCCTCCACGCAAACTTGACGCAAACTTTGCAATTTATTGCAGACCCCTTTGTGGAAAACACGGCCCGCCATGGCCGGTCAAGATCCGGAGTAGTCCGTGAGTCCATCATGCATCAATGCATCACGTTCAGCACCCATCCTTTCTCACTATCATTGGGTTCTCTCGTTCACGTACATACAGTCGTCCTAAGGCGTAGCATCTGAAGGTCTCGTCAAGTTCTCGTCGATGAAGTGAAGACCGCGGGTATAAGCATGGGCCCCAGTTATCGTCCCTGTAAGCAGACGAATGCTCGCAGATGTTGACACCAGTACTTTATCTTTCTCTCAAATTTTACGTGTTTTTCAGGAGTCGCGACTGATGACCCTGACTATGCAGCAGCGACGGACCTGCCCGAAGAAAGCAGTACTGTACTTGAAGCACAGGTCAAGCTGCTGTCGTGGGATGCGGTCCTTTCGTCGGTGCTGGAGCATGGGCGCGACCTCAGTTCGTGTGCAGCGTTGTCGCTGACACGACTGCAACCATCAATCAGATCGGGATTAACTTGGTGTGCTATTTTTAACAGCACTGTTTTGTGCCAGGCTCGTGAGGGTATTTAGTTGTATGTCGGTTGACATCGAAAGGACACCACGCCAGCCAGCGCCTCGTCCTCGTCTAACTGTGTAGTATCAGTTCCAAGGTAAGTTCGCAGGTATCAGTTCCGAGTCCCTTCACCTTTTCATTTTTCTTCTAGCCTATCAGTGAAATGACGTCATCGCCGTTTTCTGAGCTACCAACGGAGCTTGTGCTCAGGATCCTTCACTTTGCAGCCAGGCCCGACTTTACCTCTCTCAACCTCGACGGCTCGCCATCCCCATACGCTACGGGCGCTATGCTGTGCCTGATTTCGAAAACCTTTCGGAGAGTCGTTGTGCCTGTTCTCTGGCATACACTCGTGATCTCCTCTTACGCCCGCATGAGCGGACTTAATGAAGCTATGAAGATCCAACGCGCCTTCGCAGTGCAGGGCTCTCCCTTCTATGTTAACCTTCCTGCACACGCCAAGCATATATGTGTTTCTTTACCTGATTGGAAGGGCAAAACCACCCCTCCAAAGCTCGACTACGCCGTGATTGCTCCCCTCATCTTCTCCGCTCGGTCACTCGCGCTCAACATCAATGCTCTCAGCTATTTTCATGGCTGCTTTGCCGTCCCTAACGTCAACTTCCGAACGACGGCTTTGACTCTCATAGCACCTCCCGAGCACTCCATCTTCCACATGCAGCTTCTTTCACAGTTTGTCGCGCCCGCATTCCTCAACTCGCTGAGGTCTTT
Source organism: Coniophora puteana RWD-64-598 SS2 (assembly GCF_000271625.1). NCBI lineage: Eukaryota > Fungi > Basidiomycota > Agaricomycetes > Boletales > Coniophoraceae > Coniophora > Coniophora puteana. The sequence continues at coordinate 933,432 of NW_006913059.1, forward strand.
CAATCTGTGCATTGACCATGCCTCTGATTGCGCATCGGCGACCTCTTCCACCTACACGCCAGCTTCCGAGGGGGCGAAGGATTCTGTGGAGAAAAAAATACCTTCTTCCGAGGCTGAATGGTCCAGCCTAGTGAACGAGCTCTTTGAAAATCCGATCCTTGCGTTCCCGTCATTGCTCGATGCACTGACAAAGATACAAGTTGTGCGCATAGCGTCACGCTTCTGCGCCTCGGAGAGTGCAGATGAGGCAAGCGGGCTGTTGTGGCAGTTGGATTCGGACGGGTTGGGTCGGGATATTGTCACCATCGGCAAACGGGTTTTCTCCCGGACATTCGCGTCCACCCGTGTTTCTCTCGCCTCGTCGACGGGCCGATATATTGATTGGACGGCTGTATGGGCAGATTTGTAGTTTATCTCTTCTTCACTGTGAACTCGGTACAGAAAACACCAAGTTGATCGCGTTGACCTCGTATTCTCCCATTGTTGCCACGGGAAACGCTAGATCCAAGAGCTTCATACGTTCATAAGGCATATCGTCTATCTCAAAAGGTATATTCTATGTATGGGACCGATCAGCCTCATCATCGGCATCACCTCCCCTGCCATCTTCGTCTTCGTTACTGTCTTGACCCTCTGTCCAATACTTCTCTCCGTAAGAGAGGAAGAGTTCCTCGCCGGCTTTGATATCTCTCTCTGCGATGTTGGGTTTTGAGCAGTGACGACAGAGCTAAGCCCACGAAGCAATCAAATCTAAAGGATATGAAACTCACGTGCAAAAAGGGCAATGCGAGGGTCCCCGTTTACCACCATGGCTAAAGCCAAAGTGAGCCTACATGGTTCGCAAGCATGCACGAACATATACTTACGCCTCACATCCACGTTCTGGCCATCATCGTCGGCGTGATTTAGGAATCTCGTGAAGTTCCCGACGCGATGTGCATCTATGGATTCCCCATCCTCGGCGGTAGTACCATTGACGTCAAACTCAAATAGATAGTTGAGGCCCGTATGATTGCGGACAGCCCTACAAAGTTAGTTCACAAGGTGAAAAGGTTTAGTACAACGGGACGGAGCAACGACGCACTCGTCTCGGTCGGCCTCAGATGTGAACATGCGAACACCGGTGTAATCTGGCGAGAACCAAATTTATAACATTGGTCAGATGCGAACTGGCCAGCGACAAACACATTTCGCACCTCCGAGGTACTCGTGTCTGCGGATACGCTGTCTGGCGAAGGCACCCAGGCCCCACGTGCCACGTTTTATTTCGATATCCTATGATTCGCTTTCCTTTGTCGAAATCGCATTCGAGGGCGATGCAAGTTCGTACCTTTCCTTCTCCCCTCTGCACTACCGTGTTGCGACAAGGCCGACTCGTCGCACCTCTGTTCGCGGGCAAAACGACAAGTCCTAGTTAGACACGGAGACGGCATTGAAGCTTTGGCCAGATTCTACTTGCTTTGCATCGCATCGCCCGCATATCCCGGGCATGCACTCTCTCGATGCTTTGAAGCATGCGCATTTGCTAGTTCGGCAAGAGTTCTTTCCCCGCGGACATTTACATCCCTTGCGTTGGCGCCAGCCTGAGCGAGCTTTGATTCAGCAAAAAGATATATGTCTGCAACGCGTTATCTTACACTGTACCCCGCATGAGCAGCTCAGCTGGCAGTGCAGCTTGGCCTTTGCGCAGCTGCAGGTTTCCTCTGTGCATGGTCCGCTATGCGCACACGGCTGGGATCTGTCAAAACATCATCAGTGGCTGTGAAGATAGCTGGGAAACAGGGATATGTCGCACGGTTTGTACTCAAATCGGTCTTTGAACTCTCCCTTTTGATGCTTGCGCTTCCTTGTGTTGATCATGTCATCCTCGTTTTCGATGCCGTCGTCTCTGAATACGTCCAGCCGTTGTGCATAGATCTGTATGCAGTAAAATCAATCGTCTCCCCGTCTTTCAATATAAGAAAGGCTCACCTCCCGGCACGGCAGGTCTGTCAGAAGAACGAGATCGCAGGGCAAGCTGTCGGGGAACTGCTTAAGTATCGCTTCACAGTGGGCCTGCAGGTCGTCGGGTTGATCTGGATTGATTGTTTCGTACGCGATCTGAGTCCTCGTCAGCTCAGTGTCAGGCAACATCCGCCAGACATACTATGTCCTCGACTAGTCGGAAACACTGGTCTCCGCACGGTCTTCCGGGTAGCTGAAGCAGTTGCTGGCTGGTGAGCTTCGGCCGTCTGATAGGTATTATACCCGGGTACGGATAGTCTGGATTATTGCAGTCAGAAAAGGGCGGGACAATTTCCTAGGGTTTGATGTGCTCACAGTGTTCATGGCACAACAGGCCAGCACAATTTGGATTAGGGCATTGTACACTCAACACGGACTTGTGCCGTGCCACTTCGTCTTCTTCACCGGGCGCGAACGATTCTGGGAGGACGTGTTCGTGCGGCTGCTCACGGAAAGAACCTGGCCAATATAATTGGTCTCTGTCGACATGTCATCGTTTGAGTAGTAGCTATTACGGAAGCAATCAGTCAGGAAAACATACCGCTGAGAGATGTCATGCAGCAAACCGGTGTTGTTGAACAAAGGGTTCCGTAGCTCCTTATCAAAGACCTTCAAGTTATCGATCTCGTTGATTGTGAGCCCGTACTGAGATACCAGTCTCCTGGCAGCCTCGATCTGAATCATTTCATCTGTGAGGTGGCGCGTGTGATAGATAACCGGTGAGAACACACAAGTTGGGTGGAAAAAAAGTGGCGTACGATCGGGATCAAAATCCCCCTCCCAAGCCCAGGTCTCCCAGTTTTTGTCATTGAGTACCTTACGGATGGGAAAGTCCTTTTGGTCCGCATAGGGAATAAAGCGCAAAGTCGTCTTGTCAGCTTCTAACATGCGAATGCTTCTTGAGGACGGTGTACATGATTCGTAGGGCGGGTGCGGCTCTATCGCAGTGACATTGATAACCTCGCATCTAACAGTTCGCGAGCGTTCCTGCCCCGAGGACGAAATACGTGTGACTCGCACTTTCGGAGAATCGTCGTCCGCGTCGTCGTCCATGTCTGAACCAGAGTCCAAGTGTGCCCACGTTGGCCCGCGCTCCAGAGCGGCGAGGAGATCACTCATCTCTTCAGCCTCGCCTTCGGTGAGCGGTCTGGGCTCCGACGGTACGAGGGAGCGCAAAGTCGCGCGCGACGCGACTGGTTCCCAGGCGTAAAACTCGTCGCGGACCTGCTTGAGTACGTTCCTGGCCTTCATCTCCATGGTCTCTTCCACTGCGTCGTCCTCGTCGTCTTCATCGACATCGTACTGGCTGGCGGTCGTGTCAGAGGCATAGCCTGAGTGAGCTGGGTTCGCGACGCGAGGAATATGCCCTGAACGCGAGAAGACGCGTGATTCGGTGCGGTCGATGAATGTGAGCGTTGGCGGTGGGGTGGCAGTTCCGGGAGAGCCTGGAGTGGCGCTAGTGGACGGAGGAACGGCGCTCGAGAACGATCTTGAGCCTTCGGAGAAGTCGTCGATATCCATCGCCGATGGTGATACGATGAATGATGTACAAAGAGGCAGAGAGGAAACCTATTTGTCCGAGTGCTCAGCGATTGTGTGTTGCCTCGAGGCGCTGTTCGAAGGCACGCGACAGAACATGTGGCAGAGCCAGCCCAGGTGGAGATGTGCAGCTTCCTTCGTGGGGCTAGCACGATCATTTGTGAGCTTCTGGATGTATCGCGTGTCCACGGCGTTTGGAGGGTATTGGCCTGCAAATTTAGATCATCGAGCGGGTGGCTTGAACGTTAACTTTCTTGCCAAACGGCGAATAGAGCGCTCGAAACATCATCGTATTTGGATAGGGATACTTTGGACAATTGGCGGGAGTAGACTACGGATGATGCGGAGGGTGGAGTTGAGACAGATCACCCAGCGCTGAGTGGACTCGCTGAACGTCCGTGGTGATGAACACAGATATTGTCGCCTGTATCCCGAGAATCTGAGCATACCCACACTGAATTTACAAGCCTTTATACTCACCTGCTGCCCCTCTCAAAATGGTGTAGGTAGTACTTCGAAAGTTGAGCTGGGTCCAGTTGAACGACTCAAATGGATGTATGCGCGGAAAAGAGCAAGGGTAAGCACTTCGGGAGCGGGAGCCGGCGCTATAGCCACGCTATTGGATCCGAGGCTGGGGAACCATATCCTCACCCTCATCTCATTCGAACTCTCGACGCGTCTATACTCACTCAAGCTTGTTCTCTCCTCTTCTGAGCTCCCCTTCAATCGCCATAAAGCCATCTTAGTCTCCGGGAAGCTGTAAACTACACCCAAGGACAGGTTAGGCATCGATCAACCCATTCCTTGACGCGCACTCTACGCCCCAGATCCCCTACATTCTCGCACAAGCCCCTCAGCCGTACCTATCTACGCCGCCGTATGCTCCTTCAACACTCTCTATTGCTCTTGATGATTCGCTAACTCATCGCCTAGGCACCTCGTTACCACGGCGTGATGTCATTCTCGTTCTCCTTCAACCCCCCCTTTGGCAGCTCTGCCGCCTCTGCATCCACACCCAACTTGACCTCCCCTGCCGCCCCCGCGAACACTCCAGCACCATCATCAACGCCAGCAGTGCCTCCTGGAACGGAGCTGTTCATGAGCGTAGTTGCTCAGGCGGGATTTGTTGTCAATGGAACGAGCGCCAGTTTCGAGGTGCGTGCTTGCTCTCATGACTTTTTTGTTCATCATCATCTTACCTATTTCCCGTCACCTTTGCCTCATAAACGGCACTAATCCAACGGATGTTCGCACCATAGGAGCTTCGGGTAGCAGACTATCTCAAAGCTTATGGCGCTATCGGCCGGCCTCCGCAGCCCGTTCCTCAGGAACCCGCTGCTGCCACTGCCCGCTCAGCCCTCGGCCTTCCTCCTCTCTTCACCCCTGTTCCTGTACCATTATCTGCATCTGTAACGCCATCCAATTCTGGAGGGCTCGGTCAAGCTGCACCGACCTCACCCAGCGCAGAAGCGCAGATACAAAACCTGGCCCAACTGCCCGTAGCGCAAGCGTTCGCCCCTGTCCCTGTATCGACGACGGGCACGCTAGGAGAGTCGTTTCAACATATTTCGGCACAGGGGCAATATTCCTTCTTCTCTCCCGAGGTGCGTCTATGGTACATCCCGCCCTCTGATCAGGCTCGACTGACCTCTACTCCTCAAAGGAACTCCGCTGCCACGCGTACGCGACTGGAAACAAGTCGGCGCCTCCAGGGCTGGCTATATCAACGACCGCCACTACATCGCTGCTTTCGCCGCTCCCAGTCAGCGCTTCCCCTGGGCCCGGTATCCTGCCAACGGCAGCTTCGTCTGAGCCCGCGTTCAAGTTCGCGAATGACGCCCCACGAACTGCGTTCGCAACGAGCAGTACGGCGTCTGGCACCCCGGATTATATGATGAGTATATGCGCGGGGCAGAATTATGACAAGCATAGCTTCGAGGTAAGCTTCCTGCCCTGCCCCCTCCCTACCCTCCCTTGCTCGAATTCTCGAAAACCGGCTAATGCGGGGCGCATATAATCCAGGAACTCCGAGTCGCGTACCTCCTCGCTGGGCGCGAGCTCAGCTCTTTGGAGCTCGGCAGCACGATTGTCGCTCCGGGGATGCCGATCCCGCCCATGCAGCCCGTGGCGCCAACACCTACGCAGGGTTCGTCGATCTTTGGCGGCGGGTCCGGTGGGACGGGCGGCGCTGCGGCCACATTTGGAGGAACGACCACGGGAGGGGGCCTCTTTGGACGTCCAAGAGGGGACACGTTCTCGCTGACCGGGGCCTAAATGCCCGGGCTGTGGTGGTAATGGGTCGCCCCATATGCTCGCCAGCGGATATGAAGGAGTAGGGGGGAAGGCAGGTGGTGCCATCAAGATATCGACGACTAACTTGACAGGATGAACTTCGGGGAATTCTCAGGGGTGTGGATTTAGTGGGCGATATGCGTCCGCGGGCGAGGGCGTTGAAGGTGATGGTTGTGCGACGGCGTCCCGACGATGGTGATCAGCCTGTCAAGGCAGCTGATCAACAGCTTTCAACGTCTCGGAGCCCTTGTCTCATAGCGACATGAGGACTTGCATTTATCTTTGATGAGATGATAGGGTCTTGGGTGGCCTTGTTGGTGTCAAAGTCAAGAAACAGGGGGTTGGTTGTTTCCATTGGTTCGTGACGTTGATATATTTTGTTCATAGCTTTAGCCAATATGTCGTTATATCCGTTGTTGTCTATCCCTACTCTTTTGTATCTTTGGATAATAACTATGTGTCTTGTGGAAATGACCAGGCCGCGCAATCGAGGTTGGTCAATATTGCCGCAGATTTACGTTTTGGCTACACACTGGATCCGAAGCGAACCGGGGTGCTCGCGGGAGGTATTTATAACCGTGGGAACTGCTCCTGTGTGCCGGATTTATGTCCGCTCAAGCCACAGCACGACAACACCACGGTCGTCGGCCACCACTTCGTTCAATCGACATCTTTTTCAAACATAAATTCGTGTGCTTTGATCAAGAACTCGATCATTTCCCATGCGAATACTTCGACGGCTAACAAGACTCCTCGCGGTTCCGCCGCTTGCCGGCGGTCATAACGATAGGCTGATTCTTTGCTGAGTCGCTCGTTCTCGTCTGATAGTTCTCTACCGTTTTTACTATGACCCTGCTTCTCTTGGAAGGTGTTTATCCAATAATACGGACCCGCCGCTACAGAAACATGGGTGCGTTCTAGCGTATCTTCCCACCAGGAAGCTTCGCCTACCTGCAACTTTTGCCTTCCGCAGTCTTTGAGGGCACAAAACATCCCTTGTTCAGGGTCGTGGACGAGTGTTGGAAAGCGCAGGGAGAGCCGTTCTCGACCAGTGGTTGTGTGAATTTTAAGCATCTCGACCAGTTCCCAAGTCTTGCAGGTGAGGCCTGAGGCCTGATCATCGCACTACCGATCAAACCACAACCAGTGTGGATCCTCCCGCAGGCTCGAAACGGCTCGCGGGCTTCTGACAGGATCTGATGTGAGCCACGGTGCGAGCGCTCGGACAGTGAAGGCTTCTATGTGAGTCCTGATGAGCTTCTCTTGGCGAAGATAACCTTTCAGACATTGTTTACATTATTGACTACTCTAATTATCCGACCCACGCGACACTCTTGTTTCATGCTTTCATTACCGTCTGGCTCCATTCTACCGCGAAGGACTGGTATAAGCTCATACACAGCCTTTCAGGAGAACGTATAGAGGCACACATTAATTGAACGTTCGATTTGGGAGCCCACAATAGCGGCCTTCGAGTTCATTGACGAGGAATGGCAACCAAACCGCTTTTGATGTCTACGTGATGGCGCCAATAAAACTCAAGCTTGCGGTCGCTGAAGGATTGAAGATGCGTGCCGCCCTTATTTTTGCCGGCCAACGCACACCCGTCGAGAAGGCCCGGACAAGTGGATGACACGAAAGGAGACTGATAGACGCACGTAACCGACGGTTATGATACGCGACGGTCCTGACTACGGACCATAATTCATTCGAATAAGATTGGTCGATGGCCCCTGGCGGTGAGATGCGAGTGAGATTCAGGAAGAAGCCGCTAGACATAAAAGAACGGGGACAAAACCTGGCCTGAGCATATTCTCCTGCACAATTCCCGGCGCCTCCACTATCACCACCCCTTCCGTCCGTTCCAGCTCGCTTTGGATATCCTCTTCCTCTTCTCCCAGCCCGTTATATGATGAAGAACCAGCAGTCAGCGCCTTCACGGTTGTCGGGCATCCTGAAGCATCTCCGGGGATCGGATACTCCCTCACCTACGCTGACAAATGGGCAGACTCGTGCAGACAAGATGCGTATCATGGCGGAGCGTTTCAGCCCCCGTTTGCCCACCCATCCATACCCACCTCCCTATGCGTTCCCATCAACATCTTCTTCACGGCTAGACGCCGCCCAGAGTCCGCTGGGGCCAGGAGCGGTCGTGCTTCTCACCGGTTCTACGGGCGCCCTGGGCTCCTACCTTCTTTCTTCGCTCGCAGAGAACCCGGACGTGTCGCGCGTCTACGCGCTGAACAGGGGCAGTGACCGATCAAGCCTACTGGAGCGACAGCGTTCGACTCTAGATTGCCGTGGCTTGGACTGCAGCATCCTCGGCGAGGGAAAGGTTGTCCTGCTCGAGGCAGATGTCAGCGTGGAAGGTTTCTGTCTGGATGAGGGAGTTTACAAGGAAATGCACGAGACGGTGACCCACATCATCCACAACGGTGCGTTCCTTTGCCTTTTGCGCGTTTGAGTCCTTTGGCGTTTTCGGCAACGCGACATTTGAGCATATCAGCGCGTAGTATTGATTGAGATGTCTGATTGCTTGGCTTGCAGCCTGGCCTGTCAACTTCAACTACACCCTTGACGGCTTCGAGAGCAGCATCCGTGGCCATCAGCATCTGATCGAGTTCGCGCTGTCATCGCCGCTTCCTCTGCCACCTCGCTTCGTGTTCACGAGTGCCATCGGAGTTCTGCAGAGTAAGCGCTTATTTTGCGCCACAATCCGCTTTAGAACACACCGTTGACGTTTCCTGTTCTTCAGATGTTCGCTCGAAGTCGCCGATACTCGAACGCCGCGTCGAAGCGGAGACGGCAGTCGGAGCCGGATACGTGGAGTCCAAGTGGGTCGCGGAAGAGATGCTGCATGACGCCGCGTCAAGATGCGACGCGTTTGACGCGCTGGTCGTACGCATCGGCCAGCTGTGCGGATCGCGCCGGGCAATACGAGGCGTATGGAACGAGCGGGAATGGATCCCGGCGATGGTGCAGAGCGCACCGGCTGTCGGCTGCCTGCCTACGGACGATAAGGTCGGTCGTGAAACTGCCATTGTATGCCAAGAAGCTTACATCTGTGAACAGACTGTTGCATGGATCCCAATCGACGACGGCAGCGAAATTCTGGCTGACCTCACCCTCTCAGCCCCTGTACCACACACCACCGAGACGCCGGTCCGGACAGTACATCTCATTCACGCCGATCCGGCACCGTGGTCCTCCATTGCACCCGCACTGTCAGATGAACTCGCTCTTCCTCTCGTCCCGTACGAGCAGTGGCTCGCTGCCCTCGAATCACTATCCGCACGCTGCAAAGCAACATCGTCAGAAGCCACCTCTTTCGGGAGCCTCGAGATGGCAACCTTGCCGGGCGCCGAGAAACACGCTCGGTTGCGCGCTCTCCGCCTGCTTCCCTTCTACCAGGGCCTGGCTGGATGGGGTGGAGGCGACGCGATGGGTTTCCCGACGCTGGACTGCTCGGAGCTGCGGAGGTTGTCACCGCGCGTGGGGGGAGATGGTAAAGGGATACCGAGGCTTCAGGACGCTGACGCCAGGGGGTGGATGGGATATTGGCGCAGCATTGGACTGTTTGACTGAGTCTAGGCGAGATAGATGGTCTTGAGGATACCGGGCTTGGGATGGATTACATTGGATATATACCCCCCTTATTTACAATTTAGACCTTACCATTATACGTCAATTATTGGGAATATAGACGACTGGGACAGTTACGGAGTGTACAACAATTGGGACGAGTCATTGGTGAAAGCATAGGCGGCGACCGAATGTTCGGCATACCCCGGGCCTTTCGCCAGAGCCTCCAACCCCAAGCGCTCTCGCGTGGACTCTTGCGTTCATCCATCATGCCAGTTATGGCCATTAGGCATCCTTATTGTTTTTCCCCAGGTGACCGACACGATGGGTTGCTGGTCCAATGTTCTTGTACGTCTTTTTGACGAAGCTTATCGGCCAAATTTACTAGAACTAAACCAGATTAGATCTGCATGGGGAGCAATCACAGCGATCGTGGCATCTATAGCAAGAAAGGAACCAGGAGGTATGACACGGACATCACTTCCGGTATATGACAATCTTAACGTGCCAAATAGCAAATGCGTGCACCGAGTGCATAGAGATGGGTGTGTCACATGAGAGTCTTCGACGGAAGGACTTGATAGTGGATACGGCCAAATATCCGAGCCAGGGAATATCCTCGCGTTTGTCCTCCGAAATTGGGTTCACTTCAGCAGATTATCGGTCGTCTTTACTAAGTTATCTCCGTGGCAAGCATCCTCTTCGATTGGACGATCTTCGCTTGTTGTCGAGCGCGAGCCGACATGGTCACCTTGCGAATCACTGCAGCTAATACCTCTAAAAGCACAGTCTTATTGATCTCTGTTTCGTCCTATGTAATTGGAGTATGGTTAGATACCTTGGCACTATCACCCATCCGACCCTTCTCTGAAAGTCGTCGGTACCCTCGACTCATGGCTCAATCTTATATAAGGCTTCTTGATTGTTGATAGCATGAACAAAATGCTACAGAATTTGTCATTGTACATATAGGAGAAATTACGACATGCCAAACAGAAACTACTTTTTTTATGTATGACCAAGTAAAACTACCACGCAAAGATCTCGGAAGCGAGATGGACTTCCTCGCACTTGGCAACACCACTAAGAATGTCCAACTGCGCCGCAGCGGCAGCATTCGAGCAGTCAGTAACCAGTTCGAGCGGCCCGCAGGCTATGAAAAGATGGTGAATTAGCTTGCGTGCATAATGCAAATGAGCGTAAAAAGACTTACTGCCAAGAGCGACACGTCCTGTCCACTCCTCAGTGCGCTTCTGGATGAGTGCACGCACTTGCGGGCGACCCTGGCCGATCTCGATGCGCGACGGGGCTTTCTCGTCTTTTGTGCTGGATTTCTCATCATCGCTACCGTCAGCCTTTGATATGTCCGCGGGCTCAGCAGTCACGAATACGCGAACAGAAACTGCGTCCTCAGAGACGCCGGCGATTGCAGCGAGAATGTCACTCTCGAACCACTTGAGCGCATCTGACCAATATTTATATCAGGTTTGGTCACGACACTACCGAATTAAAGAGAAGGACATACCAAGAGTACGAACGGCCCAAACGAGCTCAACGCGCGCGCATCGCGAGCGACGTCCCCCCTCGCCACGCAAGCACGAGACCAAGTCGAGGAAAACAGGAAGAACATGCGAGATGCCGCTGCCGCCCGCGAACAGCATCGCGCTATCATATGCCCGCAGATCCTCGCAATCGCCAAGCGGACCGTCAACGAACACGTTCAGCGTAAGCGACCCGCCGGCCGCCTTGTTCGCGAGCGCCTTGGTGAGACCGTCGCGCGGCTGGACGATAAACTTCATCTCGTGCTCGTCTCCTGCCCCCGGGAGCGACGCCACGGAGAACGGATGGGACTCGAGAGGGTGCACGGTGAAGAAGCGGAGGAAGACGTGCTGGCCTGCGCCCCAGCGCATGCGCGTGCGGATGGACATGAGCACGGCGCCGGTCGAGGACAGGCTGACTTCGGCTTTGTGTAGAGTGAGGTTGCGGTAGATGAGCCAGCCCACGCGGAGGAGGAAGCCCCACGCGAAGATGGCGAATGTTGCGTACATGTAATTTCTATGGCGATGTTTAGTGGGGATTGCGAGGGAGCAATATGACGGATCATGCTTACGGTGAGTTCAATTCGGGGTAGACGTGCCACCAGAGTGTGCCCAAGTACGCTGAAAACCATGTTAGACCATGACCTGGTGTAGCACGCTCCCCCTAAAACGTACCGATGACCGCAGACATATGTAGAACCCAAAACCCTTCGTAAGCCTTCGTGCGGAAGACAGGCAGGCTCGCGACGCAAAGCCAGATGAGTGGCACCAACGCTGCAAACCCGGATATGTAGATATGGCTGTTCAACCCCAGCTCCCTAAAGGTTATGTTAACATCGGCGCGCAACAGCGGGGATGAACCTCACCTCTGGCCACGGATAGACATGGATATGGTGTGCACGAGGCTCATGTAAAAGTGGAGGCCAGAAACGCCTTGGTGGAGGACTTGAAGCTTCTGATACGGCGTTCCTGCAAAGGGTTGAACAACCACATCTTCTTCAGGTAACACTAGCGATGACTTACCCGTCAGGGTTCCAATGAGATTGCGCTTCTGGGCAAGCATGAACAGGAAGGGAAGCATCGCCATCGCAAGGTACTCGCTCCGCAGGCCAAGAGGTGCACTACCGTCTGATCCGATACATCAGCACCATTCGCAGAAACCGACTCTGACGGAGAAAGGAGACATACAGAAAGGAGGCCGGTAGTAGTACGTGATGCCGAAACAGTATGCCGTGCAATAAAGGAAGCCAACGCCCAGCAACAGCGTCTGGGCGAAGGTCCCGCTAGTCCAGACGGGTGCGACGAAACGTTGAAGCGACCAAGGAAGGCGAACATAGTTGGCCCAACGAACGATCGCGTACATCTTCGCTTGCAGTGAACCCGTCTTTCCCGGGGATGTGGTCGAGAGCCTGTGCTCGATGCTTAGTCGACCTTTTTGCTATACGAGCGTTGTACTGCGCTCACCGATGATACTGAACGAGTTTTTGGAAGACGTTCATGGCAATTGCGAGACCGAGGGCGGCAACGAGGAAGTAAAATCCATAGTACCCATACTTGATATTCGATGCCCATGGATCGGGGTGAGAGTTCTGATATGCTGTCACCTCTGCATCTGTCGGGACGTAGGTACCATGATAATAGCATCCTCCAACGTCGACGTCGCAGGAGCCGTCGCCTCCTGGACCCATATCCATGTCGACTATCCCTGCAGCTGACATATTTTCGAAGGTAGAAGCGACACTGTTCGACTCCTATGACAGAGGAGAGACTGGATAGGGAGGAGGCAGAGGAGGATGGAACTATATTTCCCGCGTAGCGCTTTCTATGCGTGCCGACTAGCGGCCCGATACTGACAAAATGTATGTAAGCTGTCTAAACTGGGCCAAAGGAGATCACGATTCTCTGGTGGGTTTCGGAGGGTCTTCGCCACATCTCGTTCAGCAGGACAAAGACGGATGTTGAGACCAGGAACGAGGGAGCACGCACTCCAGGTCCACGCCACGTCGCTATGTGCCAAGATCCGTCTGGCGCCACGGTATCCCAAGAAAGAACTGAAGCAAAGTAAGCGAGACACCGTGCCGTGGCGATGGTCCGAAGAGAAACAACGACGCTCAGGAATCACACCCCCAAGCCACATGCAAGAGCACACTGTAACAAGGATGCCCCGTAAGATGAGAAGCCCAAGTGCCCTGGTGTCTGATCTCGAAACCTCGAAGAGGAGAAATGCCAACTGACCCAAACCTCCAACTCAGCCGAAGGTAAGGTTTGTGTATCACATGTCGCCGTAATATATCATGCGTTACAAGCCGCCCTGATCGCACACTGACGAACGAAATGGTTGCAGGGGAAGGACCAGAACAGTGGAACGAGTTCACATGTCACGAATGAGATCAGCAAATCGGCAAAACCGGAACGGTGGATTGGCACGCCAGGAGTAAACGCAAAGAGAAACAAAAGCATCCGCAGTTGCATACCCTATACTGCCCAGGACTTCTAGGGTACGCTTATCCAGCAGATGTAGAACGAGACAAGAGCGCGAAGATGAAGGATAGGAGTGCAAGAGAAAGACTCGTGGAGAACGTCGCCAAGACCACGCAACGCCAAGATGGCGCGCGAAAAGAGGGCTGCATGCGAACTTGACGGATTTGGCAACGATGAGACTGCGGCGACGTGGCGAGGGGCGTTGCGCAATCTCGTCAACGATGGCGTACTGTAAATACCGAGCATACCGGGCTTAGCAAGGAGACAGGTGTTGAGGGTACCGGAAGCGACATCGCCATCGACAACGAGGAATGGTCCTGCCCAGAAAGCCTGAAGACGAGAAACGGTGACAGTGTGACACTCAACGACGGACCGGAGCTTTGTTGAGGCGTGGGAACTAGCCAGAGGCAAGGGCGAGAACCTAATGGTGGTACCGAGGTACTCGCCGTCGACGAGTAGCTGGTGCTGAATGGGAGCAGCGACGGACCTGCGTAGTAGTAGAAGCAAGTCGACATAGTTGGGGTAAGGTGTCCGCCATGGCGCAACGGCAAGGGTGGTACAGGGCGCCCACAAGCCATGATGGTTGCTGACTGACTTCGTGTTCCAAGGACTGTTCGAGGGTGACGGAAATTACTCCAGGCATGACCATGTCGAACTGAAGAGGTAGCCGTTGATGACCAGCGGTATCGCCTTTGATATGAAGAGGATGACGGTCGTGCGTCGTTGAGGGAAGGATAAGCCACCGTTGAGTATATCACGATGAAGCAACAAGGGGCTCGAGGCAGATTGAGACGGTGCAAGAAGCCGTAGCAGATGCGAAGAAGAGCGTTAGGAGGGTTGTTGGGGGGAAGAAAGGAAAGCGATGATTGATGGAGGGAGTCTTATATCGCAGGAGAGAAATAGCGTGCGCAAATTTGCCTCACTGCGCTGTAATTGCCTCACTTAGTCACATAAGTCACATAAGTCACACAATTCACAGTGAGTCGTCACACCAGTGACAATCTTGTCTTTGTCCTACTCTTGCCCGAGAAATTCGGAGAGACGAGAAAGAGCCGACGACATTCTTTACATGTATGTTCTCGAGTTCCCGATCCACACACCTTTAATTGATGATTATGAAGGTGGTTCACACACGTCAATGGCGAACATGTTAACAGATGGACCCACGCTGTGACCTTTTTACGTCGTGTTTCGGACATTTGGTCATCCATGGTGGTAAAGACCGTGACCACCGCGGCCTTCAAGAGCCAATTCGAGAAAGACTTGGTCTGACCTCGCTGACGTCTGATCAAGATCTCGCTCTGTCAGCATCAAGTTGAAACACTCAATCAAGTATGTCCGACGAGTAATACAATGCTCCCGACTAGTAGGCCTGCCTCAGCCGAGTTGCATGATGCGAGGAAAAAATGAGTACTAGTGCTTGGGTGGATGAAAGGAGGTGTTTCCAAGGTACACGGCTTGTAATCCTCGCCGAGCATCCGCGTGGCCCTCACTCTTGCGAGAATGCTCCGCTTCCTCGGAAAGTCCTTGATGAGTCCTGCACCGGTTGTGATAAATAATCAAGGGTATCTTTCCCTACTCACTTGTTACCTCTCGACGTCTGAAACGTGTAGATGGATCACCAGGGCAAGGAAAACTCGTCTGCGACTGTGTGTGCCAGTGCATTGGACACGGAGCGTGCTCCTTCCCTTGCTACCGACAAGGACGGTCAAGCATCGGCCAAGAAGCTTGAAGCAACACGAAATGCCTTCACCCACCGCTCTCGTTGGTCCCTATTTATCGGGTACGCTCATTGCCTTTGACGCCAAGTCGTCGCATCTGACCGCAACTCCAGGCTTGGCCTCGTGGCTTACGCCAACTCACTGGATATATCGACAACGGATACATTTCTCACATTCGCGACGTCTAGTCTAGGAGCCCATAGCCTGCTCAGCGCAGTTACGGTCGCTCAGCTCATTGTAGGTAAGAATGACTGCATCTTCTGAGCTATGGAATGCTAGGATACTGAACTGGTCCTAGTTGCGGTTGGCCAGCCCGTCATCGCCAAGGTTGCCGATGTATCCTCTCGAGGCATCGCACTGTTTGCGGCATGTATGTTGTTAGACGACTCAAACACGATTCCAACCCAAGTGATTAATTCACCGCAGTGTTTTTTTATGTTATAGGTGCTGTCTTATATTCAGTTTTCGGCGCCCATATTCTGATCAGTCACTCTAGGTTATGTTATTATAGCTACTGCCCCAAATATCGGCGCTCTGGCAGGAGGGACTTTGATCAATGCCATGTACGTTTTCTATCCATTCTACTCCTCGGTCAAAGCTTACCATCGCTACCAACAGAGGGCTTGCGTGAGCTAATTACAACCGCGTGTCGCTTGACCATTGCGTTCTTACCTGTGTTCGTTAGAAACTTTGCCGTGCTCCTACAGATTATTATCGCCGACATCACGTCGCTCAAGTGGCGTGGTTTTGTGAGCTCGCTCACGGCCGCGCCAACTATTATCAACTCATTCGTTGGCTCCAACGTAACGACGGCTGTTATCGAACATTCGAGTTGGAGATGGGGCTGTACGATGCTCGTGTTTCTCTGAGAAGGCTAAAACTCACTGTATATCTCGCAGACGGCATGTTCGCCATCATCACTCCCGCCGCTACCATTCCCCTCCTTTTGACTCTGTTTTGGGCAGAGCGGCGGGCGAAGAAGCTCGTCCGTCAAAACGAGGACGTTATCCCGCAAGCACATAGTAGCACTTCATCGCCAAAGACGTCGTGGTTGGAAAGGTGGAAGGACGTGGTACACGTCGGCCAGCAGATCGACGTTATTGGACTCGTTTTGTTCGGCGCTGCTATTTCCCTGATCCTGTTGCCGCTCACTTTGAACCAGACGTCAGCTGAGAGATGGAGAAGCGGTGTGCACGTTCTCCTCCGTTGCATAAATATCTATTGATCAACGTTGAACCTCTATAGGCGATATCATCACGATGTTGGTGTTGGGTGTCGTGTGTCTGATTGCATTCGCCTGGTGGGACATCCGCAAGGCGTCATGGCCCTTGATCCCCAAGCGGTGCATAACGAACAGGAGCGTGGTCTGTGCAGCACTCATCGGCTTCTTTGATTTCGTGGGTTCATCAAGTCTTCGGACATGAGACACAATCTGACTCTTGTCTAAGCTAACACTCTCGCTGACGTCGACCTATCTATACTCGTTCATCCTCATCGCCAAACCATGGTAAGTTTATTTCAGAGCAAGGGTACCTCCTCTTCACACGTGTCACAGGTCTCTTATAGATGCCACTTACTTCATGAAAACACGTCTACTATCCCTGTCCGTGTTCCTGGTCCTCGCTGGATTGTTCATGAGGGTTGTGCGCCGCTATAAGGTATCCCTCCACTGCGCGCGAACACCCATCCCGTGGTCTGACGATCGATTTCCAACGTAGCTCATGATGATCGCCGGAGTAGTCATTCGTCTCGTGTGAGCACCTAAGTTACTTCCTCAATAACTCTCCAACTGACCGTAACATCGGTGCAACCAGCGGCCTCGGAATGATGATCCGCTTCGGAAAGTCTAATGGCTCCGACGTCGGGCTCGTTTGGACACAGATCCTCCAGGGCATGGGCCCAGGACTATTCGCCACCTCATCTCAAGTCGCAGCACAGGCCTCCGTTTCCCACAAAAACGTCGCAATGGTCACCGCGGTCGTGCTGCTCCTGGGCAATGTAGGAGGTGCCGTTGGGTCTGCAATGGGTACGTCGACACCACAATTCGTGTGGCTGTCATTAGCTAATTTTGGGGGCAGCCGGAGCGATATGGAGCAACACTATTCCCGCGAATCTCGAGAAATACCTCCCCAATCTCAGCGACGCGGAGCGGGAGAGGCTGTATGCGAGCATCACGAGCGTCATGAAGTACCCGCGAGGAAACCCTATCCGCGAGGGCGTCATTCTCGGTATGCTCATCAGTTGATCTACATTTACCGATTTTTATACTTACTAGTACACTCCTAGCGTACGACGATACCATGAAACAGTTAATCATCATCGCAACAGTATTGAGCGCCGTACCGCTGTTCCTGGCTATCGTCATGCCAGAATGGGAGCTCGACGATCAGCAGAACGCCGTGGAGAATGTACAGGCGGAGGTCACAGACCACGAGGGGGAACTGGAAAAGAGCAGCGTCGTAGATTCGAAGGCATAGATTCGCAAACGGACACCGCCCATGATACATCTTAAACAGCGACACATTTACTCAGCTCCCCCTCCCACAACGTAGTACGCGTTTGCCGGGATCTGTGTGTTATGATTCTTTCCAGCTCTCACTCTTTCTCGCACACTTGTGAAACGTTACCAGGGTAATCCACTGAAACCCGGTTGATATTCATCCAAATTTCTTGCATCCTGGATGATCGATATCAACCTCTCCCAACGACCTTGAATCACACATCATGTAATGACTTGGCATAGCACGCAAGCAACGACGTCCAATACAATGTCCTGCAACGTTACAATAATCAGGTCTTAGTCGCAGCTTTCCCCATCCACTCTCGCACACACACTCTGACGCTCCAATAATCGCTGAATAACACCACAAAGTACCACAAAGTACACACATGCAACTACACCCAGAAATAAAGAACAAGAAAAAACAACAAGAAAAACAACACGGTCCTTTCCATCCATCCCAAGATCCCCAAAGTCACCCACGTACACCGTACTGATCCAGGGACACACAGCCCGAGCTCACTCATACCGCATAATAAAAATCTTGCCGTCCCGCACAGACACAATCACCGCCCCCTGGCTCTGGTCGATATTGATCGTCTCCACCGCGTCCAGATCGAGCTCCGCCGGCGTCGCGAGCGTCCGCACCTCCGCAGGCCCGCGCCCGCCCGCGTCGACCGCCGGGAAGGTGACGAACCGCAGCACCTTGGGCACATGCTGTCTCCGCACGTCGTGGATCCGGTCCAGCGGCCAACCGTCGTCCCCGTCCCCATCCTCGTCGTCCCCGTCCCCATCCTCGTCGTCGTCGTCGACATCATCGACGTCATCATCGTGCACGTCAGCCACGTCCAGATGATTCACCCCCTCGTCCCCATCATGGTTCAGCGGAGGTATAATCGGCGGATGCGGCAGCGGCGGGGGCAGCACCGCCTCGGGGAAATGCGGAATATCCGCGAGCCGCGCAGCGTCCACGCCAAACAGGCCGCCCGGCTCACCCGCATACTCGACCCACACCGCGTGTCCAAAGTCGACAGCGACGAGCGGGCGCGGACGCAGATCGTCGTCGTCCCCGTCGTCCCCATCGCCGCCCACGCCGTCTTCGCCGACGCGGTCGAGCACGCAGACGACCTCGAACGGCGTGGAGACGTACCACAGCCGGAGCATATCGTCGTCCTCATCTCCTTCTTCTTCCTCGCCGTACTCATCGCCATCCAGCCCGTCTTCCCGGGCCCCGTTCACCCCAGCCACCCTGCCCTGCACAAGCATCTCGCCACTCCCAACATCCATCGCGCGCTCTTTCCCCTTCCGCCGCCTCCGCCGCGCGCGCTCGTCAACATCAAGCGGGTCCGGCAAATCCGGCACAAGCGGCACCCGGAAATAATGCTGCGCGAGCACAAATCTCGTCCGGTGGTTCTCGGGATTATGCGCCGCGAGGAGCACCACCGTGCAGCTCAGACGCGGGACGCCCGGCAGCGTCGGCCACCACTGGCGCACAAAGTGTGCCGACTCGGGGTACCACGGCGGGAACGGGTAGGGGTTCACCTGCAGCGGCGGCAGATCTTGTCCGGGTGCAGCGGCGTCGCCGTTTCCGTTTAGATGGTGTGGATTGTGGCTGAACAGGTCTGCGGTGGCACCGGGGGTGGGCATCTGGTGGAGGATGAGTGTGGACGGCGGCGGGTAGGGGCTCTCGGCGACGATGAGCTGGCTGTTTGGCGTCTCCGACGTGGGCGTGAGTGTGCCCGAGATGATGCTAGGCCCCGCAAACGGCGTCGACAGCTCCGATGCCTGGCTGTCGCCAGAGTGCGGAGGTGGAACGGGGGACGAGCGAGGCGGGTCGGGACGCTCGTCACTGATCTCGAGCTCCCCCTTGGACGAGCCAGCGACGGCGTCTGCCCTCTCTTTTCCCTTCCGGCTGAGACCTGCTGTACTTGCGAACGCTCCCGCTTCATCCATCAACGTGCTGTGACATATCTTCCCATCCCTGAGCTCGGGCTCTTCCTCACTCATCGAATCCTCCCGCGTCACCCCATCAACCTCGCGCTCCTCTGCCTCGTCGTCCGTGTCCATACCCACATCCGTCGGGGTCTGCGGGACAACAGGAATAGGCGAGTGCACTCGCGGCGGCGTCCTAGGCCCCACTCCCGATGTCGAAGTCGAAGTCGATGCCGCATTCGCCATCCCACCACTCCCACTCTCACCATCCACCCCACCCTGCAACGCACCCTCGCCAGCCACCGACATCGCCACCGTCCCAGGCACATCCACATCCACATCCACACTCACAACCGGCACCCCCTCCGGCCCCTCCACCACCCCCCATATCCTCACACTCGCCACCAACCCCTGCCCCAGCTGCACCTCCTCATTCAACACCTCCCCGCCCATCCCCTCCGGCCCGCCCGCCGCAACGACGCGCGCCCTAATCGCCGCCTGCAGCCGCCCGAGCATCGCAGACGTCAGCTGCGTCGTGATGCCCGTGCCCGCCGGCCCGGGGAGCGACACGACGCCCGAGTGCGGGTCCGCGGCGTCCGGTCCGATGGGCACGAGCGTCGAGCCGGGCGGGACGAGGTTCATCACGGACGCCGGGGGCGGGGTTAACATGTCGTTTGATGGTAACGTCGATAATGACAACGAGGATGGCTGTATCTGGGGGTGAGCGGGGGTGTTGCCCTCCTCGGAGACAGATCGGTATGGGGGAGGAGGAGAGGGCGAGGGAGACGGAGGGCGCGGAGTGGGGAACGTGAAGTTGCGCTTGAGCGAGCGCGCGGGCGGGACGCGCGCGCAGACGATGGGGAAGATGTCACCCTCGATCGTGCGTTCGCTTGGAGGCTCTGCGTGAGCCGTTGTCTGAGCCTCTGCCGAGGCATCTATAGGATCTTCTGGGTCGATAGCCGACATAGGCACGGCGCTCGTCGGCTTCATGGTCACGCGTGACGCGCCGCGGGGGCGGGTGAAACCTGTAAGAAGAGAGATCGGGTAGAAGTGCTGGTGCGCAGAGTTGGCTTCTTCTGCGTGGATGACGATTTGTTCGTCGTACAGGATGCAGGACCAGTTTGAGGAGACGTCCTGTTGAGTGCAGTAAATGTCCGCAATGACGAAGAGAACGTTAGACATGAAAGCAAGCATATATCGGGCCAAGCAAGCTCAATACGTATTCAGGGTGCACTCACGCATTCGATGCCAGTATCGATGAAAACGTATTCCTCCTTTGCCCAATCTGGCAAAACGTAGAGTCCTGTAGAAGGATGTATTAGAGAAATCGTGCTGAACCAGGCGCTTGAGAACAAACCTATGGTAGGAGGAGTGCTCGCAAACCATACAAATGCACTAAGCAATCTACGAGGAGGATCGAGCAAGAAGACATTCATCACGACGCCCGCCGTATGGAATGCAGTGAGTGCCCGGAACACGGGCCGGGGCAAGTCGTGAGGGTGCACGGGTACGGTTTTCGCAGGTTCAGCTTCCGGTGTAGGAAGTGCAGTAAAGCGCGGTGAGGTGACAGTTGTAGGGGACATGCTTTGTGATATGGGTGGCCCAGGGACGTTGTGTTGGGAGGCGGCGGTGGGGAGGTGGAGTTCGCCCGACTCTTGGTCGGTGAACGCATACTCGGGTGGGAAGCAGAGCTTCATGAGGACAAACTGCATCGTCCGATCGTCTTCCCATCTGCATAAGGATGTGAAAAGGTCTAAGTGGGTGAATGCGACAGCGAACAAGAGCGGATAACGCACGAAACTTTGAGGAGCCGCGCCATGGTAAAGTACACGGCACGCTCCTCGAACTCGACTCTGCACTTCCACAGCTCCCACCTCTCCCGCCCTGAGCCGTGTTCTGGAGGCATGCCGGGGGCCGATCTGATGGTGCGGGGGTCCCAGTCTGCGAGCGGGATATCACGCGCGACATCCCAGCAGACAACCCTACCACTCCTGGTCGCACAGAGGGTGTAGCTGCTTGTAATGGGGCTGAGCCAGTCGATCTCTTCGTCGGGCGGGGACGAGATGATGGTGTACCACGGGCGGACGCCCTTGCCGTCGAGCGTGGGCTCCGAGGTGGCGGGGCGGGGTGCACGGACGCGCCATGCTGCGTCAAATGCCTGTGCCTTGTGAACGGCCTGGATAAGGGCGGGTGTGCTGATGGTGTTGAATGAGTTGAAGCCCTTGAGTGGGAGTGGGCGTGCACGGTTGAGGAGGTCCTGTGCCTGTGCGCGATAGACAGGGCGGGTGAGGGTGTGCTGCCGGAGAGACTTGCATGTCTGCGCAGCAACACGTCAATGATGCTGGCTGCAGCGTGGAATTATTGAGTACACACCGCCTGGAGGGCAAGGACATCATATAAAGAAAGATAGCAAGAAACATGGAGGATGAGGTCGTAGGGCAGTTCGTCGAGGCCCATCGTAGTCATCGCGGCAGGACAAAAGACTGCTTCACTGAGCCGCGCACTCGAACCCGCCCGACTCGCACGTGCACAGATCAGATAATCCCACTCGCCAACTTCATCCTTCTTCCATCATACAGGGCGTCATATTTACCCTGCAGCTCACTCATCTTCCTGATATGAAAAATACAGGCGAACCCTGAGGCCTGAAGTTCTAGTTCCACCGCAAATTCACTTCAGATCTGCGCCTCTCAATTGAAATCAATTTTATTAGATCATACTGCTCTAATGTCCATCGATGAATATTATACGCCCTTCCAATGCTACGCTCTCAACACCAAGATCACGACTCCCCGCAGGCCCACAGCGTCGGCCAGTCCACGACAGGCACTAGATTGCTCGAATAGTCCGATCCCAGCTCCATCCGCACCCTTGCGCTGAACCCGCTCTCATGCCTCGCCCATTTCTTGCTTCCCATCTGCTCAACCCCACCTGCCGTCTCTTCAAAACACCATTCGTACGCTTCAGCAGAACCAGCATCGGCGACGCCATCATCTCCACATCGGTACCTGGGCTGGTCGTACGTGCTCCCATCCACGCTCGCGACGCTCAGCCGTCTCAGCAGCGGCAGCGCGTCCCACGGAACACTGCCCAGACCGCCCACGAGCTCATGCTGCACCATCATCTTCGTAAACCTGGGCCCAAGCCCCTCGTCAGCCTCGATCCTGACCGAGCCGCGCAGCGCAAGCCGCTCGAGCCCGCCGAGGAACGCACACCCCTCCGCGGTGCTCGTCAACGGGCGCCACCGCGTGAAGCTCCCCGCGAGCGTAAGTGCCCTAGTGCGGTTGACGCCCGACCACGCATGAAGCGTAGCCTCGGAGAGAGAATGGTACAATACGTGAATAGCGCCCCACGAGAGCGCGAGATCGCTCACGCCGAGAACGACAGGCCCGAGCAGCTCGTAGTCGAGCGTCGGCTCTTCCAGAAGCGACTCTACGTCCACCTGCGCCGGAGGCGGCGGTATCGAGAACGACTGCCTGCCAAAATCACCCCCGCCGCTGCTGCTGCCAGTATGCATGGGCGGAGCAGCCTCTGGGGCAGCTGGTGGTGCCTCCCACGCCTCCGCGACATACAGCCTGCGCACGAGTGCTGCATATTCTACGTGCAAGTGTGGCGCGCGGGCAGCGAAGACGAAGCGCTGCATGCGCAAGGCGCGCATGAACGCGTGCAGGGCGCGCGAGGTGCGCAGGATGACGGTGTGCAGCAGCACGGGGAGCACCTCGTGCCGCAGTGCGCGGGAGACGCGGCAGAGCACGAGCGCGTCGGCGTACGGGCTGCGTCGGGTGGTAAGAGCAAAGTCTGGTGTTGCGGCTGTGCGGAAGATTTCGAGCGCGAGCTCGGTGGTGAGCTTGGTGAATGGGAATGATGGGGGCATGGACATGGCGTGGCGAGTAGACGCGGTGACGGTGACAGCAGATAAGGTCTTCAGGTGAGGCATTTATTACGGCTGTTGACAACGCTAAGGACGGTGACGTTATATCTTAGCGCTGAAGTGAACTTTGTCAAGCGACTAAGGGAACACGGCCTTCTGAGAGAAGAATTGTGGGCGTAGACCTCCGCGTCGCGTACTTTAAAGCTTCTGCACGGAGGCACTGCACCCGATATGAACGGGCTCATGGGCCGAGATGTTCTCGGCAGCTGCAGTCGCAATTGTTCAGAGACAACAGTCGGAGTTGGAGGCTGCACGAAGCGATGACCGCACAACGCCATTCGAGGGAACGAGGTCTCTTAGTTGAGCAAGTAAAAGAAGTTTGCGAATAGCTGGCCGAACGAGAGGCGTTGACCTAGTAAATGGGGGAATAGCGAGACAAAAAGGACGGGAGCTTTGGATCCCCGGCTGCCTTCAGGCTTTCATTCCTCTCCACGCATGCCCCAGGGGCATCAGATCGGCCTTGGGAACATTGGAAGTTTATCAACTGAGTTTTCGGCGAGCGAGCGACTGACTGATATGCTTGAGGCTTGATCGGGGCAACGGAACACGGACAGCTTACCACGATGCGGGGGTGGAATGGAACATTGTCGCAATGGTTTTGTTCACAGACGGAGCTGCTGATTGAGCGCTTGCTATATTCGATGCTCTTTTTGTCTTTGTTCCTGACGATCCCACGCCTTGATTTGACAGACAATGAGCTGGGGACGTGGTGCGCACGAGACAGCTGGCCGCTATGCAAACCCAGTCACTACCACGTCGCAGCGAATGGGCTGGTTAGCGGTACATAGATAGTACAGCCTTGAACGAGAACGTGCCCCCAGTATTTGGCTCCGAGAGTAGCGGAGTTTGAGGTCTAGGCAGCTGGAACGTGTCGGGTTAGCCACGAACGTGAAGTTGAGGAGATTAAGTATACGGCACTTGAAGGCAAGTTACTTACATGTCTGTGCCTGTTATGCATATATGGTACTCGCAAATGCTAACCGAGACTAGGGTCCAGCATCCGAACATCACTACCATGGTTCAAAAGGAAGATTAATGAATCCTGGTTAAGCGGAAAACGATGATATACGTACCAATCTGGGCGCAGCTTCAAGGGGAACATCGCCCGTTCACTTCGTCTCGCCTGTCTTGACTCAGCCTTTTGATTTGGTGTTCTTGGGCGGTGCCAAGGGGGTTTCTGGGTAGGGTTCCCTGTGCGCTGTACCTTTGACTGAAAGGCTGGCTCGTTCATGTGCCCGCATGTGAGAGAGTAACGTTAACGTGCTCGCCTCCTTCGAGGAACGATAGGCCATATATAGTACCAGTGAAGGTCTGCAAGAGACGAAGAGCTAAAGAAACGCGAGAGGGGCGCGCGGGCCGCACACGTCACGTAACGTGGGAAACTTTCGAGTTCGCCGACGCGTCCATGGAGCTCAACCCCGAGCGCTACGTTGGGCCACGTTCCATCGCCACTCGTTGATACGTCGTGCGCATATAACTGCCTCACGACGCAAAAAGGACTATGTTTCAACATCCCAAGTCAACCACGTCCACGCTATAAGCGCTGAAAGACCCGAGGAAGACCAACTTGAAGCACATGGCCTCCATT
Source organism: Coniophora puteana RWD-64-598 SS2 (assembly GCF_000271625.1). Taxonomy (NCBI): domain Eukaryota; kingdom Fungi; phylum Basidiomycota; class Agaricomycetes; order Boletales; family Coniophoraceae; genus Coniophora; species Coniophora puteana. The sequence continues at coordinate 958,540 of NW_006913059.1, forward strand.
CAAGATAACACCGTCCCGAAATAATATTCAGCATCCCCGCATGGATCATCCACGCCGTACTAAATATACGCACCCACCTTTCCCCAGCCGACTAGGCTTATATAGCCCATCTGCGTTTCCGCCTTGATCTCTTCTCTAGCACGTACCCTGGACGTCCAGCGTCGCAGCCATGTTCGCCCTCCGCGCGAGCGTTCTCGCCGCCTTCGCCCTCGCCGCAGCAGCCTGCGAGGACCATCTGCACAGTCGGGACACCGCGCACGCGCACACTCACGAGCACGTCCACAAGCGCGAGTACCCGCAGGTTCCTCTGACACCGCCGTACCGGCCCCTCGTCTGGAGCGACTTCAACGTTATCCATACAACCGATACGCACGGTTGGCTGCTGGGGCATCAAAAGGCGAGCTTCCCGGAGCCGGACTACAGGTTAATAGCCTTTTGCGTCTAGCCAGTCTCAATTCGCTCACAGATCTATGTTACAGCGGCGACTTGGGTGACTTTGCCAGTTTTGTCACGCACATGAAGCAGATCGCTCTCGTACGTCTTGCAGACCTCGTATGGCGTGTTGAAGCACTATAACGCGGCTTGGCTCCAGGAAAAAGATGTCGACTTGCTGCTCGTCGACTCGGGTGACTTGCATGATGGTGAGTCCATGTATGCACACACATGAAACACCTGTGGGCTAACGGCATATCAAGGAACCGGCCTGTCAGATGGATACCCTGCTGGCAGCGTCGACGGACACGAGGTGAGTTTACCCGGATTTACGCAACAGCTTGACTCGGGAACTCATTCATTCTCCAGACCAACACATTCCTAGAGCGCCTGCCATACGATTTGATGACGGTTGGAAAGTAGGCCGCCTCCCGTCCCCAAAGATCGTTCAATCTCATACAAAGTTACTCTAGCCACGAACTGTACGAGTATGCGGATGCCTATGACACGTACATCAACCTTGCTCCGCACTTGAACGGACGCTATCTCGCGTCTAACGTGAACATCACCATCCTGAACGAGGACGGGGAAGCTGTCAGCTTGCCTATGGGAAGTGCGTGCTTTCTCCCTCGACGCTCCGTTGGATACGTTGATAACCCTCTGCTCTTTAGACAGATCCGTCAAGTTCACTACCAGAAAGCAAGTTGTTACTGAAGTTTAAGGTTTCCCACTGATCTGACATGTCCATCCTCCTTCAGAGGCCGCAACATCATGTCGCTCGGCGTCATTTATGACTTCACGGGCAATTCGGCAAATACGACAGTACAGTTTGCCTCAGACATGGTGAAGGAGCAATGGGTACGCTCTGGTGAACTCGAGCACTTCACGACTCTGACATGCTTCTTGTTCAGTTTGCCGATGCTATTGCTGACGAGCCTGATCTCTTCCTTTTGGTCGGGTGTGTCGAGACTTGCTTTTCGGCTTTGCGGGATGTGCTGATTGCCGTATAGGCACATGCCTGTTTCCTATGACCATTGTGAGCGTGTAACCAACATGTGTTGTCCTCTTACTCAAACTTGGATTTTAATTCCAGGGCCAGATGTGTTCGACGCCATTCGCGTAGTACATCCGCTTACCCCCATTTTGATCTTCGGAGGTGAGTGTTACGCCTACTTTGAGACAAAGGATGAGTTCTGACATTTCAATGTAGGACATACCCACATTCGTGATTGTCGTCAGTACGATGGGAGGTCCATGGCATTGGAGAGCGGCCGCTACATGGAAACCATTGGTAAATGTCTCTGTTGCGTGTATCATGCTTGCGCTCATCAATCTGTCAGGCTGGATGAGTGAGTAAACGTCGTTTTCAGTGGCTGACCTTCAGGGCCTGACCAAGCATCTTGAAGGTGCCGACCTCGACGCTGCGAAGGATAACTCAGACAACATCACGTTTACTAGACGTTATTTGGACCAGAATCGCGTTACATACGAGGTCAGAAGTATGCGTCTTCGAGCACAACATAAATACTGACAGCTTTCAATAGTACCATACCCAGCAAAGCAACGCGACGTTTGACACCGAAGCGGGTCAAAACATCACGCAAGGACTGCTAGACCTCGCAATTGCGTACGATCTCGACTACCTATACGGAACAGCACCGCAGGACTACTCTCTGAGCGGGTACGTATGCATATCCCATAATTCCATTGCTCAAAACCTAACTCCATTACAGAGCACCCTACCCCTCCAACGACTCTATCCTGACCCTCTTCATCGCCGAAGCCGCCCCGGTCGCTCTCGCCATTAACAACAGCCGCGCATCGATCCCGAACATCATGATCACGAACTCGGGCTCGCAGCGCTTCGATCTGTTCAAAGGGCCGTTCACGAAGAACGACCAGCTCACGTCATCGCCGTTCCTGGACCAGTTCCTGTACATCCCCAATCTCAACTTCAGCATCGCGAACCAGGTCCTGCCCGCGCTCAACCAGGCGGGCGCGGACGAGCGCAGGCGCAAGCGCGATGCGTTCGAGCGCGAGATGCGGAGGAGCGATGATATCAGGGCGGTGTATAATGAATGGCTCCGAGAGATGAATGAGCGTGCGGGGATGGAGAAGCGCGCGGAGTCGGCGGGCAATTTGACGCTGGGCTACGTCACGCAGGACGTAAGTGGCCCATCAACTTCTGTGTGTCTTGCGGCGGACATTGGATATGCTAACCTCCGAAGCACAGTACTGCCCGGGCGCTGGCGACGACACGATGCACATCGCCATCCCGTACTACGATACCCCGGACTTCATCGGCAGCAACGCGCCGAACGTGAGCGATGACACGCCCATCGACCTCGTCTTCGTGGACTTCATCGAGGACCAGCTGCTCGGCATCCTCAACGGCCTGCAGTCGGCGCAGACCTATACCGAGAGCGATGTTTTGCCATATAGCGATATCCTATCGAACGAGATCTTGGGTTTGTACGCCCAGGCGGAATGGAACTAAGATTTGGTGATCGTACTTCTGTGATTTCTTGTCAGATTTTCTCCAATCTATATGATATTGCTCAGTCTTGACCTATCTAAACCTTGAGAACCGCGTTGATGACGTGTGTTCACGGATGATCGATTGATCATGTATATGCCGCAAAACACCGTAGTTCTGGAACCTCGTATCTTTAAAGTGGGGCTATCGGGGGTCTTCGCTGGTTGACTTTCCTCTCCCCTGTATAGCAGTAAGTTCTCATATAATTTAATCCTTGACAAGCAAAAAGAAGCGTTTCACTTATAGGCATGCGCAAGGATGCGACCTTTCATCTTTCAAGTAAGCGGATCGCACCTTGCTGAATAAAGCAGATTCTCGAACTTTCTCACTCACTCTCAACGATCCTCTAACAGTCTAGATTGAGGCCATGTGTGTAACAACCAACCCTAACTTACTCAATACCTACATATTCCAGGTTCTGTGGTTGTTGGCTTCCGGGATGCGCGAGACGGTAGGCTTGCGAAAGATGAGGAGTGACTGAACACCTCCGTCTGCAGTGACAACAACAACGTCCGGAATACCCTCGAGGGTTCTCTATCTCTCTCATCTACACGTCGGCGTCACGGTGGCATACCGTGAACTCGTATAAAATGCGGACGTCCAGTCGCACTTTTTGGCCAGCCCGGTCCTTCATTGTGGCGCGCGATAACCTTTCCGCAATGTCCTTTGGGTCAAACGAGGGCTCGCCTGACTGGGACACCATCCTTAGCGCCCTGTCAGACTATGTGGACGTTGATAACATTCTAACGCCTACTCAGGTGCCGACGCCACCTCCCAGCACTGAGGTGTCCTCACCGCCGCTTCTGCCATACCAGCTGCTGGACCTCGTCGTTGAAACGTCGCCACCGGCGAGCAATCTTGTTGCTGAGGACGATGTCATCATATCCGTTTCAACAGCTTTCTTTCCCGGCTCTGGACTTCATTCGTGCCCTCCGGACCTTGTCATTCTCTCTTCGGATTCCATCCATTTTTTCGTCCATGTTTCTACTCTACTCGATGCATCCTCTAACGCGTTTGATGGCCTTCTCCCGCCATCTCCCGGGAACAGGGGTAGAGTGGGACCTTCACTGACGGTGACAGAACCATCTGATGTCTTGAACGTCGTTCTCCATGCGGTTTACGATAGGTCGTGCTCTCATTATGGCCACTCGTTTGAGTGCCTCTCTGCTGCAGTGGCGGCGATGAGAACCTACGGTTTGTCCTTTCAGCGGTATATTTCCCCATCGACTCCATTGTTCTCCATTCTATTATCGCATGCTCCGCTGCGTCCGATTGAGCTGTACGCTCTCGCGGCAGAGCACGACCTTGACGATCTCGCTGTTCCAACCTCTTCCCATCTTCTCTCCTTTCATCTTCCGTCTATTAGCGAGGGAATGGTAGACCGTATTGGATCCAGGTATCTTAAACGGCTATTCTTCTTGCACCTCGGGCGCACGGAGGCTCTGAAACGTATTCTCTTGCAACCTCTGCAGATGCATACGCCTACAGCTTCGTGCAGTATCCACGATCAAAGGCAGGTCGCACGAGCGTGGGCGTTCTCATGTGCACAGCTGGCATGGGAAGCAAGGCCAGGTAGGTATAAGCATGTGTTGGCCAGCGCATAAATATCTGACATGGGCATTCTTCCAGATCTATCAATATGGTCGATTGAATCAGCTTTGGGACCATTGGAGGTACAGTTGACGTGTGACCAGTGTCGCGACCGCCTTAAAGAGCACGTGGAAATTGTTAAAGCGCAGTGGTCTGCGGTCAAGGTGAGTGTATGGCTTTCTACTAGCCCCTACTCTGACCACTGCTGCAGAGAACGATCTAGTTCTTATTCTCACAAGGAAGATATCGAGGGTTTTCAGAGAAGTGTTTTCTTTAGATCCAAGCCTTTTTGTTTTATGTCTCGATAAGTTTCTGTTGACCCTTGTCTATCATGCTTCTCAGTATCGGATGCAATGATTCTTCTCTACTCAGGTGCTTTGAAGAATATTTTGAGAGCCATTTTCTGTACATATTGCGACGTCGGATACGAATTTTCCATTCCCCAACCAAAAACTTACCTTGGAAAGAACTTGAATGCTGTCATGTCCTCATCAGAGCCATCTACTGCTTGTCAGGGGATGTGTGTCTGCTTCTTTCTATGACGCGACCAGTCGAAGCGTCTTTTAGTAGGCAATTGGAGTTGAATTATTCGAGATCTGGCGTAAGATATGATAACAAGGCAGAACATCAACTCCTGAGCTGCTTCTGACCAATCATCCGACTCCGAGAATGCTCAATGCCCGATTTGCATTATTTTGTCGAAGACATGTATGGCTCCCTCAGTTTGTATATTCGAGATACTATCATGTACATGACCTTCTGAATCTGAATCTAATGGTATCAACCTTCCAGCAATATCATCGCATAATATGGGGTATGCAAGCAAATACAAGGCCAACCGAAGCACGATTCTTCGACGAAGCACTTCTGAGTCGCCTACTAAAACCCCGAGATATGATCATTTCCAATGCATACGCGGGGTTAGGACGCTGGTGCCTGCTGGCGCCCACCCTGAAAGTATTGCCGGAATGTCAGCGGTTTGCGGATCGAAGCGATGGCCATGGGACGCCTCCGTATCTCTCCGTCACGATCATCATCAACCACGACTCTATATTTGTCCACATTGTCACACGGTACGGGGTCGTGTTTGTGCTAAGGAAGTTTCTCGTCTCCTGTTTAGCTCTCGTATGTGGAGCCCTTCTACCACAGAACTCAAATAACGTACACCCCGCGAGTACGCCTTCGTATCGACTCTGCGCCAGCTGAGCGCACGCGCCAATGGGCAAGCTCTCAAGTCCACAAGCGTTGGAGAAGTGAGTGGAGCCTCCTCCACCAAGGTAAATATATGTCGAATGTCGAGGTACGACCCGTCGGTGGCCCCACAGCATTCGTGCGTGCCTTTTCGCCCCTTCGTCTCGGGCAGTGCCACTTCAGATGCTCATATACCCGCCTACATTCCTACATTCTACGACACTTCTCTCTGCTCCTCCGACTTCATCATCATCGTCTTATACATCTCCACATGGACACCTATGCAGAGCCACTCGCCTGGAGCTATGCCTCCGAGGCCGCCCCAGAACCCTTGTCCTTTATCCAGATCCCCGGTTCAAATCACGTTGAAACGGATCCGTCACAACTTCTGACGCCCCCCTGCAGCGCTCTATCCTCCAATTCTTCGCCTCTTCTAACACATGATAAACACACGTTCACACCATCCGTCCCAGACATTTTGTCCAGTGCAACGGACGAAGGCGTCGTTGTCTCCGTCTCAACAACATTCTTCCCTGGCTCCGACATCCTCACAATCCATCCCGACGTCATCATTCTGTCCTCTGACTCCGTGTTCTTCTACGTTCACTCTAGCGTTCTGCTTCGCGTATCTCATAATGCATTTAACGGCTTAATCTACGTATCCTCTAACCAAGGTTGTGGCGCCGTAGAACCCGTGATACCGGTTACAGAACATTCCTCTGTTCTCAACATCGTTCTACATGGCATCTACGGCATCTCATGTTCTCATTACGCGCCCTCGTTCGAGTCTTTATCGTCTGCCATTGCCGCGTTTCCAAAGTATGGCCTGTCTGCGGAGAAGCTTGTTGCCAGTTCAATGCCCTTGTACACCCTCCTGATGTCGCACGCGCCCTTACACCCGCTCGAGGTGTACGCGCTGGCCGCCAAATACAACGCTCACGACCTAGCCGTCTCCGCGTCATCCCATCTTCTGTCCTTCCCTCTCGCGTCCATCAGCGACGATGTGGCAGCAAAAATAGGGCCGAAGTATCTCAAGCGATTGTTCTTCCTACATCTAGGCCGCCTGGACGCGCTGAAGCGTTTACTCCTGTCACCTCCGCACCCGCACCCGCCAACTGAGAACTGCAGCTTTGAGGACCAGAAGCGGGTCACGAGGGCTTGGGCGCTGGCGTCGGCGCACCTCGTATGGGACACCCGACCAGGTACGTGTTGACTAGTTGTGCCGCGGGCTACGAGTAATCCTGTTCCCTTCTCATAGATTTGTCCACGAGCTCGATACAGTCAGCGTTAGGTCCCTTGGAAGAGCAGCTCTCTTGCAACATGTGCCGAAGAACTCTTCGGGATAGGTTGAACCACATTATTGTTCAGTGGTCCATCATTAAAGTGGGTTTACTCTCAATACGTGTCCGCGTTAGTTCATGCGTTGATTCATCTTCCAGAGAACAATCTGAAATTTCGTCCAAACGATCTATAGTTGCTATGCAGCATTTCACCTGATATTTGTCCTGATCTATACACACGAGGATTCTTCGCATATCACGCGCACGCACTGTACTTGATTGAGCACTCATTCTCGTCGCTCTGAATCGGTACATGTACATACATGTATTCCCGGTGTCGGTTCATCGTTCCATGTACGCACGTCATCTTCCAGGCCTTTTGATTCATGAAATGCTCCCGAAAATGTGCACATTCAACAGGGCTCATCACGAAGTGTCTCGGCTTGTTTATTGAAATAGCCGACTCCATAAAACGTGTACAACTTAGCTACGGATAGGGAAACGTGATCACGAATTATCAGATAATGACAATGAGGCAGCTCCGAGGTCATGACACCGTGAGGTTGCATTCGGTACAATACGGGAAGGCAACATGTTCCGCATACGAGGGATGTTGCCTATTTTCTATGTTTAGCACCTTCTTACCTTGAATAGATTGTCTCCATTTTTCCGTTTTGTCAGGCACCGGATTAGACTTCAAGGCACCAACCTTGGACGATTGCATCCAACACCCCCTTTTCAATGGCACACAACTATTGGAGTCCGACCACTGCACGCGTCATGCAAAGATGTTATTCAAACTGAAGAAGCCACTCCAAAAATTTGTCGTGATCTATACATTCACCTTCAAAATCTGATATAAATATGCAAACTTGACTTCTGGGTCATCCCCTTGGCAAACAAACAAGTTCCCTGGTATATACATCATGGTAGTGGAACAGCCACTGAACTTTACGTCACTAGATCACGGATGAAATGTAACGGCGTTCTCTCTCGTTGGCTAGCAATAGCCTATGCGAGGGCGTCTGAGACCAAGAAGCGACATATCCGTATTTGAAGGTGGCGGAATGAATAACCCATTGCAGATACTATAGATGCACCGGCCAATAGTGCAACGGCGGGGAAACCTAAAGAAAGTACACAAGAAACGAAACTAGATGGCAAGGCACGCTTAACGTGTAAAGGATACTCGATATGTTCTCCAATCAAGTTTAGGTCACCTTTGCAGGATGTGATTGCCCTTGCATGCCGCAATGCGGCCAAGAGAAATCTCAAGCCTCCCCGTGTCTCGTTCCCGGCGGTACTCCTTTACGGACGCTTACCTCAGGCTTGGTCGACTGCGTGCTCTCGAACTGTGTCAGAAATCTCTTTCCCACAGAGGGCAAGGCTAAACCGTTAAAGGAAGCATACCGTGTGTTTCTGCCGGGTGCGTGTCGTCTTGAACGATGTATGTGGCACCACTTACATTTTTATTCTGAACGTATTCTGGCCTATCTTACGCAGCGGAGGAAATCCCTCCCCGAAGCACTACAATCCGATCTCGAGACCTATGTAGGTTGTGTCTCATTCTCTTCAACTGCTTGAGTATCGAGACATCGTCCAAACAGCGGTGTTTCAAGGATCGATATTTCTGTTATGTCATGACCCGTGGCTACTTAATACCATTATGAAGATGCCGCGTGGATACCAAGGGTGACCCGCACTCATGGCAACATTATTGGCTGCTGCTCCAAGCCAGAACCACCGACCTCATGTTCTATCTCATCTCCCAATAGTAATGCGGACTAAAATCCTCCCGCAAGCCGTCCTCGGGCGGAACTTCTACCCAATCAGCATCTTCGATGGCGCATCGAACCGCAGAAGTGAACGAATAGGCTGGTTAGAATCTCTCACGTTCAATTGCGAATTTGTCTTCGGTACTGAAACGCCGCTGAGTTAATAAGCGTCATCACAGGCTGATGCTTCTGCATCTGGTGGTGGCGTTGCATCCATGGCGGACACGATCTTGGAGCATTGGAAAGACGCTTATCCTTCTCCGCTTCCAAGTCCGTGAAATATGATGGTCGAAGACATCGCTGAGCTTCTCAACTCCGCTATGGCGGACCCCGGGCCCGCGAGCTTGCGGTGATCGTGGTCACACTGTACTTACTTACCGTCTTGCCTCCTGCACCTCACGCATATGTTTTGTGCTGATAATAGTTATCACAATTTCCAAAAGTACCAGGGCGGACACATCCAAAACAGTCACCAGTGCGCCGTTCAGAGCCTCTATGACCAAGCCTGGGGAATAGGAAGACGCTACTTACACATAGCCTGAGCATCCAAGAATGCTGCCAAAACCGTCGAGCTTGGGATTCAAGACCGAGAGGTACTCCTGAAGTCTAGCCTCGTCGGTTAGGCTGGCCACGGAAAGCACTGCAATCAGAAGCATGTCAGCTCTGTAGCATGCGACAGTTCAAGAAAGAGCATATGGCTTGAAAATCCTCTCAGAAACGGCGCCAGCCGCGGACGGGTAAAAGTTGAATGCCTCGATAGACGCCGCCTGTTCGACGAGGTCCTTTCCCTGAAAGTCGCTCGGGTAGAGGTCTGCCGTGCCTGCGTTGGCGTACTTGACCGCCAGGCAGCGAGCAATGGCGCGAGACTCATGCAGCACAAAGCTGTTATCGTCCTTACGAGTAGAGAATAGAGCTTGTCGCATGCAAAGTGGGAGAAAATCACTCACAATGTAAGGGATTTGGCCGCAGGGCTGCTTCTTGACATACTCAGGTAGCTTGTGTTCGCCTTTGGTGAAGTAGACTACAACAAGCTCACGGGGAAGGTTGAGCTCCTTGCAGACCATCGCGACGGTCCGGGTGCAGGGAGATACGGGGTTCCCGTAAAGCTTCAAGACCATGTTGACCAGGAGAACTAGAGAAAGGTGGAGTTGAGACGTAGAACGCGACAGAAAGAGCTGAGCTAGCTGTTGGTTGGAAACGCCGAGGCCCTTTTATACTCTCAAGCACCTGCATGAGTACGCAATCATTATCTCGTGCGCTGGACACCTATTACTCATCCCTGTACTGAACGCCGGGCAAGCAGTAGATCCTGAACAAGCGCTAAGGAGGATCGCGGGCATCTAGGGCAGATAAAAGGGAGACAAAGGCCGATCTCCGGTTTCGCTGGGAGCTAGTGCTAGGAAGTCTCACGCTATGATTGGCTAGCTGACTGGCTAGAGATAGACGCCTACTGATATCGATATATCACCGCCGCTTCTGCCATATCAGCTACTGGACCTCGCCGTTGAACGTTGAAACGTCGCCGCTGGCGAGCAATCTTGTTGCTGAGGACGATGTCATCGTATCCGTTTCAACAACTTTCTTTCCCGGCTCTGGGCTTCATTCGCGCCCTCCAGACCTTGTCCTTCTCTCTTCGGATTCCATCCATTTTTTCGTCCATGTTTCTACTCTACTCGATGCATCCTCTAACGCGTTTGATGGCCTTCTCCCACCATCTCCCTGCAACAGGGGCAGAGTGGGACCTTCACTGACGGTGACAGAACCATCTGATGTCTTGAACGTCGTTCTCCGTGCAGTTTACGCCAGGTCGTGCTCTCATTATGGCCACTCGTTTGAGTGCCTCTCTGCTGCAGTGGCGGCGATGAGAACCTACGGTGTCCTTTCAGCGGTATATTTCCCCATCGACTCCATTGTTCTCCATTCTATTAGCACATGCTCCGCTGCGTCCGATTGAGCTCTACGCTCTCGCGGCCGAGCACGACCTTGACGATCTCGCTGTACCAACCTCTTCCCATCTTCTCTCCTTTCATCTTCCGTCTATTAGCGAGGGAATGGTAGACCGTATTGGATCTGTGTATCTCAAACGGCTATTCTTCTTGCACCTCGGGCGCACGGAGGCTCTGAAACGTATTCTCTTGCAACCTCTGCAGATGCATACGCCTACAGCTTCGTGCAGTATCCACAATCAAAGGCAGGTCGCACGAGCGTGGGCGTTCGCATCTGCACAGCTTGCATGGGAAGCAAGGCCAGGTAGGTATCGTCACGCTTCGGACAGTGCATAAGTACTGTACCTAATATGGATATTCTTCCAGATCTGTCCATACGGTTTATTGAGTCGGCTTTGGGACCATTGGAAGTGCAGCTGACGTGCGACCAGTGTCGCGACCGCCTTAAAGCGCACATGGAAACCGTCAAAATCCAGTGGTCTGCGGTCAAGGTAAGTTTCTGGGCATTTGCGAACTCCTAATGTTCTGATCTCTGCTGCAGAGAACAATCTAGGCCTTCTGTGTTCTTCGAAAGTAGTTCTTGATAGTTTTCAGGCACGCTATTCCTTGATTGAAAATGCATTGTTTATGTTTTTATACAGTGTGTAGGACTTCAATATTCTCATGAAAGCTAGACCTTCATTGTAGCACAGCAGATGTATTAGATTTGCCTATTGTGTACATGTCAGAGATGGCGATCTCCTTGTCTCTCTGATTCTCTGTGAGGTTAATGCCCCACGGATAAAGGTTAAATTATAGTAAAGTTAAAATAAGACGATAATAACGGTTAAGCTTGCTCCACGGTGCTGGGATATTTCTTCTGTAACTAGTCACGGTAGGCAAGCACTTTATTCGTTCTTTTGCATGTTTTACGATTTCCGATCCGAATCTACCACGCCCCATCCAGAAGCATGTTGAATGTTGTGGCGCCATGCCTCACAGGCATCACCGGCCCGGGTCTGCCGCATATCAGCCCATGTGTCTAAACGCCATACAATCATGTACATGAAAGTCTGATCCATGGCCAGCGGTATTCATCGAATATTCATCATTATCCTCCGCAATGCAAACAAAATACAAGGCCAACCATGACACAACTCTTCGACGCAACAATTCCGAATCGCTTCTTAAAACCCTGATTTATGATCACATGCTCACACGTGGGTGTAGTGGCCTTCTAAAAACTGCGCAATGATGCAAGCGGTTTGATACGTTTCTTCGCAGCGTTGGGGCCACGTCCTATCTCTCCGTGATGCTTCCCAAAGGCCGAGTACATGAATGGGCCGATCACCTATTCTCACTTGCTTTGGCACACGGCATTGGCACATGTTCAGCGCATGCGATGTCAGGAAGTTTCTCTCGTGGAGCCCCAGCACGATCCCGCAAATGCTCATTCGTATCAATTCTGCACTAGCAGAGCGCAGTTTTTATGACAAGTTACCATCAAGACCACAAGCGTTGGAGAACGGAGCGGGGCCCTCCTCTGCAAGGGAAGTATACAGTAGGCTGCTCCAAAACATTCGCATATGACTTTCCGTCTCCTTTCTCGGGCAGTGCCACCTCAGGTACTCATATAGCCGTCTACATGCCTTCATTCCAGCACACCTCTATCTGTCTCTCCTACTTTGTCACCGTCTTCTAGCCATGGACGCGTATACACAGCCACTCGACTGGAGCCGTGTCTCCCAGCTCGCCGTAGATCCCATGTCTTTCCTCCAGATCCCCAGCCTTGATCACGCCGACGCGCCTCCGCTACAGCTTCTAACACCTCCCTGCAGCGCCGTCTCCCCTATTCCGTCTCCCCCAACACCCACGGTAACGGACGGTGATACTATTGTCCCCGTATCGACGACATTCTTCCCTGGAGCCAACATCATTGCATCCCCTCCCGACATCATCCTCTTGTCCTCTGACTCCGTGTTCTTCTATGTTCATTCTAGCGTTTTGCTCGGCGCGTCATATAATGGTTTCAAAGGCCTTGTATCTTCATCCCAAAACCGAAATTGCGGCCCTACAGAACCCGTGATGCCGGTGGCAGAGCATTCCTCTGTTCTCAACATCATTCTGCACAGCATCTACGACATGTCGTGTTCTCACTACGCACCCTCATTCGAGTCTTTATCGTCTGCCGCCGCCGCCTTTCCAAAGTACGGCCTGTCTGCGAAGAAGCTTGTTGCCCAATCAACACCCTTATACAACCTCCTGGTTTCGCACGCGCCCTTATACCCGCTCGAGGTGTACGCGCTGGCTGCCAAACATGACATCCTCGACCTCGCCATCCCCACGTCATCCCATCTTCTGTCCTTCCCTCTCGCGTCCATTAGCGACGACATGGCAGAAAACATAGGGCCGAGGTATCTCAAGCGGCTGTTTTTCCTGCATCTCGGCCGTTTGGATGCCCTGAGGCGTCTACTCGTACCGCCTCCGCACCCACACGCGCAGACGGAGACCTGCAGTTTTGAGGACCAGAAGCGGGTCACGAGTGCCTGGGCGCTCGCGTCATCGTACCTCGCGTGGGACGCCCGACCAGGTACGTGCCGAGTCAAGCCGGCGGCGGCCGCGATTAATTTTGTGCCCGTGTCATAGATCTGTCCACGAGTACGATGCAATCTGCGCTCGGTCCCTTGGAAAATCAGCTTTCTTGCAATCTGTGCCGAGTAGCTCTTCGGGAAAAGCTGAACCACATTACTGTTCAGTGGTCCATCATTAAAGTGAGTTTATGGTCGGCGTTTGTCCGCGTCAGTTCATGCGTTGATTCATCTTCCAGAGAACGATCTAAATTTCCGTTCAGATGATCTATACCTGCTACGCGACTTTTCTGATCTGATACATTGATTCATCCCTCCCACTAGTCATGCTCGTCACACGCACGTGGAATCTTCGCATATCACTCACACGCACTATATTTCATCAAACGTTTATCTCTCGTCATTGTACAGACGTACATGTAAAGGCATTTACAGTGTCACTTCATCATCGTATATATGCACGCCATTTACCAGGACTTCACCTCATCGAATGCTTCGGCATCATTTATCGAAATAGTCGACTCCATAAAACGTGTGCAACATAGTTACGGATAGGATTGAACGTGATCAAGATTTATCGGATAACGATAATGAGGCAGCTCCGAGGACATGTCACGAGGCTGCATACGGTGGAGTACTCGAGTTCCGCTTAGTCCCGCGTACAATTGGCGCTGTGTATCTCCTGTGTTCAGAGTTTTCTTACCTTGAGTAGACTGACTCTATCTTTCCATTATGTCGCCAGATCAGACGTCAAGTCAACAGCCTTAGGATATGCAGAGTGCGACGTGGCCTTTAACAGCAGATGATCGCATCGGACGTCTGCTTTTCAATGGTACACAACGAATGGCATCCCACCACCGCACGCGTCACGAAAAGAGGCTTTTACAACCTAAGAGGCCCCCAAATCTTGTCGTGATCTACTACTTATTTCTGGAAGACCTAATATAAATCTGCGGACCTGACTTCTTCACCCCCCGGCGAACAAACAAATTCACTGGTACCGATAGTTTCAACGTGGGATAGCCACTGAACTTTACGCCAATAGATCACGGATGAAATTCGAAGAAATGTGATTGGTTATCTCTAATTGGCTAGCAAGAGCTTATGTGGGACCAATAAGCGACAAATCCACAGCGGTGGCGGAATGCCAAGTAACTTATTGCAGGCACTATAGATACATTGGCCAATAGGGAAACATTCGATTCTCAACTGGTACTCACCTCAATGCCCACCTGCTAAACACGTTGCAATATTTGTCCCCACAAAGCCGATACTGTCGCGCAGGCATTCTTGTACACACCCGAGCAGCTCCATTACATGGGACTGGGCTGCAGAAACCCAGGTGGCCACAGCGTCTGTCAGGGTCCTGCGCATCATATCCGAGGCCGCCGGGAAAGCGTTGTATTTTAAGTCTTGACATTGCTGGCGCGACGTATCATTATCGAGAATGTCTCATTCACGAAGGCACTCCTTCACGAGCACTTACCCATAGACGCCGCCTCTGTTGGCTTCCAGTGCGTGATTTCAACCTGCGTCATCAATCTCTTCCCCACAGAGGACAAGGCTAAACTGCTGAAGGAAGTGTAGCGTGTGCTTCAGTCGGGTGGCCGTGACGCCTTGGATGATGTATATGGTACCGCCTAGATTTATCTCCTGGACTTATTCTAGTATATCTCGCGTACTGGATTAATGCGAAGAAACCCTTCCTGAAGCTCTACACTCAAACCTCAAGACTTGTGTATGTTATGTCTCGGGTTTTCTTCGACCGCAAGAGTATCGAGACATTGCGGCTGGCATTTCTGTTATGGCATGACCTGTGGCTAAGTTGGCACAATTGCGAAGATGCCGTGTTCGCGGATACCAAAGGTGACGTCGACACATACACTCAGGGTGATTCTATTGGCTGCTGTGGCAATCCAGACTCACACCGACCTCATGCTCTATCCCATCTTCCTCCAATTAGTCATACAGACTGACATCCTCCCGCAAGCCGTCCTCGAATGGAACTTCTAGCCAATCGGCATCTTCGATGGCATATCGAATTGCAGAAGTGAACGAACAGCCTGGCCAGAATCTCTCACGCTACGATCAGAATTTGTCCTTCAGTACTTCAAGCTTCAGTGCTGAAGCGCCACTGATTCCATAACAGGCTGATACCGTACCTCCGCGTCCAGTGGTGGCGTTGTGTCCATGACAGTCACAGTCCTGGAGCATTGGAGATACGCTTAAACATTTCTGCTTTCAAGTCAGCACAATATGTCCGTCGAAGACGTCGCTGAGCTTCTCAAATCCGCTCCAGCGGACCCCCGGGCCGCGATTTTGCGGCTATCGGTGTAAGACGAGATGATCGTGCTGCGAGTACTTTTCAAACTTTGCACCCTGCACCTCGCGTTTGTGCTGAGACACAGAGACCATGGTTCCCGAAAATACCAGGGCGAACGCGTCCGACGCAGCCGCCAATGCGCCGTTCAAAGATTTCATGATGACCTCTCCACGTTTCTCGAAAAGTGCAAGGAGATCACCAAGGTCACGTTCTACTGCGACGACTCGGGTGGACGCATTCCCTTAAGCTGAACGTGGTATGATTCTACAGTTACTAGCCAATGACAGGGAAGCCTAATTGGGTATTTCTATTCCTATAGATACCATTATTATCTCAGCCCACACGGTATGGTGATTTCAGAAGGGTTGACCGTGGCCGGGGATCCAAATGTTTGGCTTGCGACGTTTGCAGTCGATGGATCACTGACAAATCAGGGCGAGGCGTAGCTTCTGTACTGCATCGGATATGACAGAACGTATGCAACGATGCGCGTAATCCTTAATGCATGTCATGACATGGAAGCCATCACCTTCCGAACTGCGTAATACTTGGGTTCTGGAGAGCATAAACAGCCACTCAGCAGAAGGCGATGTTTAAATAAGGTGTTGATTGAGTTTGTAGAAATCCCTGATGTGATATGCACCCGAAGCCTCACAAAGCCCTAAGACTGGGGAATGTGGAGACGCCACTTACGCATAGCCTGCCATACAATGAGCCGAAGATAATGTATAAGTTACTCCGATTGAGTTTAAGATTGCTTAGAACCGTTACCACAAACACTGTTTAGTTGCCCACACTGATACCGAACTTGAGAGAAAGTGATAGATTAGATTCGGTGCAATGCGCGCTAAATAACTAGCTGTGGCGTTATATCAGTGTCAGTGTAAATATGGTCAAAAACAGTGTACGGGCAGTTATGGGGTGCACAATTAGAGTTAACCCGGTACTTGCGTGGTAATCTTGAGCCTATCGTAGCTTCAACACAGCACGCCGCCTTGATGGAAAGGAGCATGGGCAAACCAAAGAATGCCGAGGTCCTGAAGTTTGAGTTTTCAAGCTAAACTGCATTTGGCACGTACTATATCTTCAAACGAAACGGCCCTTATGTTGTAGCTTTGGTTCCGTAAAATCCACAATTATCCTGTGAATTTGGAATATCTCAAGGTGAGTTTGAGGAATGCTGTACATGTTATGTAATATGGATTAGCCACCAATCATGTAGCGTTAAACACCATCCTTGGTTCAAGGTGGACAGATACCCCTGAAGCCTATCCTCATCAGTAGGCTCACCACGGAAGGCATTATCGGAGGCAGGTCAGACTTGTGGCATGCGACAGTTCGAGAAAGAACACACGGCTTGAAGACTCTCTCAGAAACGGTGTCGTACATGGACGGGTAAAAGCTGAATGCTTCGATAGACGCCTGTTCGACGAGAGTTCTTCTCTGGATGTTGCTTGTATATAGGGTTTCCATGTCTGTGTTCTCATGCTTGACCGCCAGGTAGCGAGCAATGACGCGAGACTGAAGGAGCATGAAGCCGTCGCCATCCCTACGAGTATAGCGTCGGGGATTTCAGACACGGAAATAGCAACAAAGGACTCAAAGTATAAAGGATCTGGACGAAGGCCTGTTTCTTGACGTACTCTGGTAGCTTGTGTACGCCTTTGGTGAATTCGACCACAACGAGCTCATAAGGAAGGTTGAGCTCTTTGCAAACCGTCGCAACGTTACGGGAACAAGGGGATGCCGGGTTGCTGTAAAGCTTCAAGGCCATGTTTGTTGAGGAAACTAGAGAAATCTGTGATTGAAATGTAAAACGCGTTTGAAAGTGCTGAGCGGCTGTTGACCAACATGGCCTAGTACTCTCAAGCACATCAGGAATTTCACACATGTATTAGCCCGTATTAGCCGCGCGCAGCCGCTCGCCAATGCAGTCAAAGACATATCACGGCAAATACAATTCTGCATTTATCTAAGTAGGTTCCCGTATTGCTCGTCAGCAATGTGTATTAGCACTGGACCTGTGTGTATTGGCTGGTGCATTTACTCTTCGATAATTCGGGTCCTCAAGCTGGGGTGTATTAGAAAACGACGTGGGATGTATTGATCACCGGTATCTAATACATCGACAAATGCAACCAGATTCGAGTAAATGTATAAATACAGGGGAAAGCGCATCAATTAAACGTGAATTCATGACGAATGTTGATGCAGCTGCGATTATTGCGAGTGTAGAAGTGTATCATGCAAGAAAATAAGGCGCGACAATCAAGTTCCGGGCATCGACGAAGAAAGCGAGAGCTGAACGAGACGAGGCGGGAGGAGTTTATACTGGAACCAAAGTATTAGACAGAGTATCGATAGCAGACTAGGGGACTTACGATTGATCTCCCGGAAGGCGCGCTCGTCGAGCTTGGGCTCAAAGTGCTGCTTGGCCTGACTGACGCTCGAGTTCTTGAGCCTGCGAGGGACGACGATGTACTTCGACGACATCGCCAGCGCCTCGGCAAGCCGCTCGTTTGGGCATCGATTGATGAGGTACGCATAGTTGAACGTCGCGTCCTCGTTGTGATCCTTCGAGAATGGAAGGATCGACCCCTCATCATCGAGCTCCTCCTCCTCCTCGTCCACCTCGTCCTCCTCGTCCTCCTCTATCGCCCTGTCCTTCTCAGCGTCCTGCTCCTTCGCCTTCCCGCGTTCCTCGCGTTCTTTCTTGGTGCGGGCCTTCTCTTGCTTCTTGACGGCGTCGAAGCTCTTCTTGGCCTTGTTGACACTGGACAGGGTCGGAGGGACGACGACATTGACACGGCCGAGGGCTTTGTCAATGTCGCCGAAGGAGGCGTTGCGAACCAAGATGAGGGCACGGGAACACTAGCATACATCGCGTGAATGATATGTCCCAAAGAGTGAGAATTACTTACGGTGGCGGCAGCTAGAACACACGCAGCGATAGGCGCATAGATTGCCTGATCCTGAGAGTCCTTCCGCTTCAGAACGAATTCTGGGACGTGCACTCGGCCTTGGATTGCGAGCTGGTGGGAGGCGAGAACAATCTGGAAGAACTCGCCGAGCAGCATACCGGCAGGCCGCCCCGCACTATTCTTGCCCGAGTTGAGAAACTGGTCCTCCCAAATCTGTCCCTCCGCGAACTCCTTCTGATCCTCGTAAGTAAACTTGGCATGCTGCGCGAGGGACGCGATGAGGGCTGCAATGGCCGTAGATCCAAAAGCGCTCCGCCACTCCACCAGCTTCTTCTTCGTCTATTTCAGATAGTCAGCTCTAAAGACATGTAGAGTATTGCTGGGGTACATACCAGGCCGAAAACTGCACCAGTGAGCGTTTCGTTTTGAGGGAGAGGCTTGCCATAAACTGCATGCCATGCCTTCTTGATGGCGTCCATGATGTCGGAGTCAGAATTGTTCCAGACCGTATCGCTGTCGCCGAAATAGTGGACAATAGTCGGAAGGAACTCGTTGCCCCAGCGTCCGTTGTCGCAGGCACCAGGGGGGAGATCAGAAAGCACCCACACCCGGCGTTTACCGCCCAAGTTGCCAGAGCCTTCACCAGTGGAGTCGCAAGGAGTGACACGGGGCCGCTTGGTAGCACGCTGGACAGGTGCGGAAACCTGGGCATTCATCTGAAGACGGGATGAGAGCAAATCGCCAGTGAGAATGAGACGTACGTCTTTGGTGGTGCGATGGGTCGAGGCCTCCTCATCCTCGCCATCGTTGTTCTCCTCGCCCTCGCCGTTCTCCTCGCCATCATCGTTCTCCATCTGGCTGCCAGCCTCTTCACCCTCGGCCATGAGCTCGTCCTCTGCACCATCGTCCCTATCCTCGCCGGATGTGTACTGGTCCTGGTCCTGGTCCATGGGTTCTTCGACACCTCCGTCTTCACCTCCTTCCGCGTAATAGATGGGTGTCGGAGGGTCCGAGAAACTCGGCAGCACCTGCGCCTCGGTATAGTTGGGGTCGAGATCAGAGTCCGCACTCGGAAGCTCAAACTGCGAGTGCAGAGTCAACAAAGCTTGATCAGGACAGGTAAATTACTTACTTCTGTGCTGCTGCCCTCGTCTAGGTCGAGAGCAGCTGCTTTCCGCTTGAGCTGTCGAGACACAGTTGGTGGGGATATGGGCAAGGGCAGAGTCGTGTCGTCAGTAGTATTGACCATAATGATAGCCTTGTTATCCAAGTGTCAGCACGCGAAAAAAAATCCAGAAATTTTACGAATGCTCACCTGTCTAGTTTCCGAAGTAATGGCACTCCGTTCTCTTGCCACAGTGATGGCATCATCCTCGGTGTGAATACCAGCGCCCGGTGTATCGTCATCTTGCTCGTTCTGCACAATGTTGATGGGTGCTCTTGACTTGGTGCTGCTGACCTTGCTGCGAACAGTGCTTGGTGCAGTGCTCACGGTCCTTCGGCCTGCCATGGATCCGGAAGCAGACGTGGATGACGAAGTCTTTCGTCCCTCTTGAGCAACGCCATTGGTCCAGCTGGCGACGCGCTTGAGGAACTGGACCTGGGTGCCGGGCTGGGGACTGGTGTAGAAGATGGCAAGGTCACGATAGTAGAGGGTAAGTTCGGTGAGCTGAAGCATGGTGATGGATACAGAAGCAGAAGAATACTCACACATCATTAGCATTGACCGGGACTTTACCATTCATGGTATCTTGCTGATGGCGCGGCGCAGTGATGACGTTCCCATCAAGTTGTTGACGCGCTCCGTCGATGTCCTTACGTGTTGACGATTTCTCCCTCCTCAGCATCACGGTCTTGGTCGCTGGCTGTGCATCTGTCAAATGCAGGTCAATAGGTGCTTCAGACTCAACACGTGGATGTAACTGACCTTGAGCAGACTTCTTAGAGCTTGCAGGATTGGTGAGTCCTTTGGTCGAAGTAGACTTGGGCTTTGAGGTTTGAGATGACGTCTTCGTACTGGCTTGAGCTGACGTGTCCTGCTTCGCAGCAGGACGTGGCACCTTCTTCGGCATTGGCTTGAGCTGCGACGCTTGACGTTGGCGTTGCTGCTCTTCGTGCTCAACTGTTGCAAGGCGCTGGATGGTTGACGGCATCCGGGCTTCGTTGGCATCCTTCTGAGCATCACGGTCGGCCTTGGACGGCCGTTTCTTGGCGGCTGTGGTGACTTGGACAGCACTGGGTGCAGGAGCGGACACTGGTTTGGTGATACGGGTGCGAAGGGCACGGTCTGAAGGCTGAACGGGCTTGGAAGACATCGTACGTGGAGGCTACGGTGGTGGTAGTTGGAAAATGAACCAAGGAAACTGAACACGTAAGTGGTGTCATGTTCAACTTGACACGGTGTTTTCGAACTGAATACAAACAAACAAGCCTCATCCGTCGCGTAGACCTTTGCGCTTTTTCAACCGCCAATCCGTACCGGTCAGATCCAGCCAATATGCCCTCCCAGCACAGCCAGCACCGGAAGTCGAAGGCAAAGAAGTCAAAATCCTCCAAAACGAAGAATGCTCACCAACGCTATGGATGCCCAGTCGACGGCTGCGAACGTGTCTGCCGCAACGCGTCAGGACTTACGCAGCACTTCCACAGTCAGCATGCTGGCGACATTCAAGACTACTACCACCACCAGCCCGCCCCTCCGAGCCCTGCTCTTCCCTACTCACCTCCAAGCCGCTCACCTTCCCCAGTCGACTTCTCCCTTGAGATGCTTCGCTCGCCTTCCCCTCCCTTGGCCTCCCCATCACCTCAAGACACCACCTCTCGCAACAGTCCGGATATTGGCGAAGACCCTACGGTTGGAGATGCAGTCAATGTCGGGAAGCTCACGCGATATTTCCATAAATATCTTACTGGTACGTACATCAGCACATTGGCTTGCATTGGCTCTGACACCGTTTCAGGCCGAAAATGCGATCCCGACAGCAACTTCCTCCCTCCCGGCTCTCCACCCAATTCTCTAACCCCCAACAATGTTGACGACTGGCACCCGTTCGACTCGCGGCTGGCTTTTGAGACAGCCAACTTTATGTTCCGGCAGGTCCAGATGTCGGCCACTTACATCGACATCCTCTGCCAACTCTGGGCCCTATCCCTCATAAAACACGGTGACGACCCACCATTTCGGGACCACACACACGTCTACGACACCATTGATGCCTCAAAGCTGGGAGAAATCCCATGGTGTTGTTATATCGTACGTTTGCATAGTTTAGAGTACGCCGAGGTAGTATTCCTTCCGATAGCTTATGTAAGCGGGCGTCTCGTCAACGCGCGTCGCCGCCGTAGTCTTTTCCCTCAGTCTTCGTGTTCGACACTCGGGACTGAGGTATGTTACCACACTCGTTATTTCCATATCATAGCTAACTGTAGTTTAGTTTATTCTTATCTTATTCAGGTTAGCTACAACAATATAGTCTTCGTGTTCGACACTCGGGACTGAGTTTATTCTTATCTTATTCAGTCAACTCACCACCCGCTCGTAACCTCACAAAAGGTTATGAGCCCCGCCGCTCATTACAAGACCCATTCGCTTTTTTCGATCTCTTCGATAATCATCTCCAACCATGGTCGGCAGCCCTACGTCTGCCTCAGCCCACCTCCCGGCTGCATCAGCCTCTAATCCGGCGCCATCGATATCGCAAGCCGGCGGATCCGCCCAGCCGGCCCCGGTTTCGTTTTCGAGTACAACCTCGTCATCCAGTCGTCCGACCCACGCATCCAGCCGCCTATACGACATAGAGCAGCTCAAGAACGATGGCAGTAACTTCCGGCCCTGGAAGCACCGTATCGAGACGGTCCTCAAGCTTCGAAAGCTCTACGGGATCGTCAAGGGCGACGAGAAGAGGCCGCCGGACTCGCTTCCGCAGTCTGTGGAGGAGTGGATCACCCGAGATGAGGAAGCGCGAGCGCAGATCACGCTCACACTCGCCGACGAGCCGCTCAACAGTGTCTTGCTTGAAGAGACGTCCTACGGCGTTTTCAAGACCCTGTGCGACCGCCACGAGGGATCAGGTCAGCAGACCATCGCACAGCTCATCGGCGAGCTGTTCCGCAGCACGCTCGCGGAGGATTCACCCATGCAGGCCCAGCTCACGGAGATGAGAGCGAAGGCGCAGCATATCCGCAACCTCGGCCAGGCCCTCGACGATTCGCTCGTTGCGGTGGCCATGCTCATTTCCCTTCCCGCTTCCTATTCGACACTCCGCACCATCCTCATGGCACGGGACGAGAAGCTCACGACGACGTCAGTCGCCTCGCAAGTCCTCATCGAGGAGAAGTCGCGCGCAACAACGCAGCAAGCGCTCGCGGCGACAACTGCTCCTCAACCATCGAAGGGTGCCGGCAAGCCGAAGAGGGACAAGAGGGCAGAGAAGTGTAACTACTGCAAGAAGAAGGGACACTACGAGCGCGAATGCAAGAAGAAGAAGGCCGACGAGGAGTCGAAGGAGAAAGGCGGCAAGTCCACGTCGCCAGGCGACGGGTCGTCACACGAGAAGGACAAGACGAGGGAACATAGCGCCCGACTCGCGCACGCCGAGCACGACGCCGACGCCGAACCGCTTCAGCTCTTCATGGCAGAGCTTTGGGCGGGGTCTGCCCTTGGTTCGTCGCCCGGCAACCCCTCGGGCAAGTGGATTGTCGATTCCGGTGCGTCGTCGCACATGTCGTGCAGACGCGACTGGTTCTCGACGTTCAGTGCCCTCGTGGCACCGCAGCGCATCGTCATCGGCGACGGTCGTGCGATTGAAGCAACGGGCATTGGCCGGGTTGAGCTCAACGTCCATTTTAACTCGACTACACGCCGAACTATCCTGCGCGACGTCTTCTATGTCCCCATGCTCAATGCCAACCTTTTCTCTGTTCCGCAAATCGTTCGCCACGGCCTTGATGTCACGTTCGACAGCGGCCTGTGCAGCATTCGCGACCGAGGCGCACTCGTTGCTGCTGCACACCGCGAGCAGTCCCTCTACATTCTACGCAGTTCGCCCATCACATCCGAAGCAGCCTATTTCATTGCTCCCCACATCTCCGACTCTGACGCTGAGGCTCACTATGCTGCCAGCGCTGTTCAGCCACCAGCATCACGTGCAGATCTCGACACCTGGCATCGTCGGCTCGCCCACATCAGCTACGATTGGGTTCTCCGCCTTTACAAGAAGCAGATGGTGGAGGGCATGGAGATCTCGAACCCGGGTGAAGCACATGAGACACCATGCAAGCCATGCCTAGCTGGCAAGCAGCACCGGAATGTGATCTCGAAGGAGTCTCAAGTCGCCGAGCACCGAGTCCTCGGGCGCACTTACTCCGACCTCTGTGGACCAATGCGAACAGCCACGCGTCACGGACACAAGTACTTCATCACCTTCATTGATGGGTACTCACACCATGTCACTGTCAAGCTTCTCAAATCGAAGGATGAGGCCCTTGGAGCCACCAAGGCCTACTTCGAGCGTGTTGAAGCGATGACTGGCCAGCGACCCGACCGTTTCCGGACTGATGGTGGAGGCGAGTACGTCTCAGCCGCGTTTGATGCGTACCTCAAGTCGAAGGGTGTCCTGCATGAGAAGACCAATGCATACACGCCACAGGAGAACGGCAAATCCGAGCGGATGAACCGTACCCTAGTTGAGGGTGCACGTACCATCAAGGACGATGCTGGACTGCCCGATACGTACTGGGGGTACGCAGTTCTCCATGTCGCCTATGTCCTGAACCGTGTCGGGACACGGGCACTCAAGCATGACATCACTCCGCTAGAAGCGTTCACAGGGAACAAGCCATCCATTGCGCATCTCCGCGTTTTTGGGTGCACTGCGCACGTCCATGTCCCCGACCAGCACCGCACGAAACTTGATGCTAAGTCAAGTGTGTGCACGTTCCTGGGATATGCTGAAGATCGCAAGGCGTACATCTGCCTAGATCGCAAGACGAAGCGCATCCTCGTCTCACGCGATGTCATTTTCGACGAGAGCGCCACTGCACAGCCACCCCCTGTTGAGGCTGACACCGGTACTCCAAGTAGCACTAGTCCGCAGCGTCTTGTCATTGAGTCGCTGCCAACGATGCCGGCAAGTCCACCTCCAACGCTACCAGCGCCTCTGCCACTTCCCACGCCTTTGTCATCCGTGCCCACTGCTGAGGTCAAACCTGACCAAGATGCAGCCTCGGCTCCAGCTGCACCTTCGGAGAAGCGCCGAAATCGCAGAGGCACACGTCCGGCTGGACCACCAGCACCGTACCCACCTGCCGAGCTTCGCCGAGGTACTCGAGTTCGACATGCACCCACTCGGGATGACGATCCTCGCTACTTTGTCAACTCATATGACAAGAGCACCATCCCGGCCAGGCCTGTTCAAGTTCCAGCTACCCCTGCCATAAAACCTGAACCAGAGTCAGCCGAGACAGTGGGCGATGCACAGGGGGAGCGATCCGAATCCGAGTACGAGGACGCTCAGGAGCATGCGTACAAAGCATCAACTTCGCTTGATGATGAGCCGCAGACGTATGAGGAGGCGATGAACCGGGATGACACGCCACAGTGGGATGCAGCAACACAGCTCGAGTACGACACCATCAAGGTGAACGGTGTTTTCGAAGAAGT